>NW_027142386.1:2595921-3000921 GCF_026170545.1 Melanerpes formicivorus | reverse complement strand
GAAACAACCCAGAAAAACAGAGTCCTGGAGTGACAGAAAAAGAGAGTCACAGAAAAACAGAGTCAGAGAATCACTTTGCTTGGGAAAGCTCTCCAAGAGCATCAAGCCCAACCAGCAAACTGTGAGTCCTGATCAAACAGAAAAGGATCAGCTCCAGCCTCCTTGCAGGGAGCTGTAGAGAGCCAGAAGGTCTCCCCTCAGCCGCTCCTCCTCAGCCCTCTTCTCCAGACCCTTCCCCAGCTTCCTTGCCCTTCTCTAGACCTGCTCCAGCTCCTCAATGTCCTTCTTGGAGTGAGGGGCCCAGAACTGATCCCAGCACTCAAGATGCAGCCTCCCCAGTGCCCAGCCCAGGGACACCATCACTTCCCTGCTCCTGCTGCCCACACCAACGCTGCTCCAAGCCTTCTATCTCCTCACGATCAAGAGGCACCAAGGCACAGTGGCTCTCCCAGGGCGCCTCTGCTGGCCAAATCACCTTCCCTGCTGCAAGAGGGAGCGCTGCTCCTCGCCAGGCCTTGTCTTGCTGCAGCTCTGCAGCCTTGCTGGGGGCTGCCAAGCACAGGGTCATTTCTAAGCTGTATTTTTAGCTCGCTGGCACCTGCCCAGGAGGAGCGAAGGTGAGGCTTGCCAGCTCACTTGATGCAAGACTTTGGAGTAGCAAGCAGATGGGCCCAGCTCCTGCTTGCTGACAGGGATGTGAAGAGAAGCTTAAATTAAAAGCAGCTCAGTTTTGGAGGGCTGGGTGCCTTTTTTTTTCCTCCCTTTCCCCTCTCTCTCTCTCTCACATCTTTTTGCCTTAGTTTGCAGAGAGGCACTGGGGAGCCAGCTCCAGCTCCACTTTAATTGTATTTCTTTAATTTTAGCAGCCAGAAGGCTTGAGGCAGAGCCACATGAAGGGGAAAAAAAATGAAGAAGGAGGAGGAATTATGATTTGGGAGAATTCCTCCTCTTTTGTGTTGTTTACCTCTTTAAAGTGCACTTCCCTTGGTGCTTTTCCCCATTTGCAGCAGAGGAAGGACCCCCATGGAAAAGCAAAATGAGGGTTGAAAAGTCTCCTGTCCTGCTGGTGCAGAGGAGAGGCAGGGACCTGCTGGTGTCCTGGGGGAGGTGGGGGGTCTCTCATGCCATGATGCTGTTATTTGATTGGAGAGAAAGGAGCTCCAGGAGGATTTGAGGTCAGATATTGAACCTGAGTGGAGTGCAAAGAAGCTTCAGGAAACACAATCTGGAGCAGCTGCCTGCCCCCAGCCCCTCCAGCCAGCAGCACTGCAGCACTCCTGCAAACCATCCGAGGCCCCCAAGCATGGGAGAGACCTTGAGGGCTGAGAGCTCTCCAGGGAACATCTCCCTGCCTAGAAATACTTCCACCAAAAGAAGATGCAGGACAGAGCACAGAGTTGAAAAGGTTGAAAAGAGGAGATCTCTCCTGGGACTGCACAGCAGGGTCGGCTCCAGGAGTTGATCTCTTCTCGGGATCCCCTGGGAGAAGAGGTTCTGCTGCCTGTCAGGAAAGATCAACTCAGCTTCTATCTGCTCCAAACGATCCCTGATGTGGTTCCCCCATTCAAAGGGCAACTGGAACCCAGTTTTTTGGTCATTTCAACCTGGTCCAGTGGAAGGTGTCCTTGCCCAAGTGATTCCACAACTTCATGACTCAGTTTCTCTGGTTCCATGATTCTAGGACTCCATTTTTCTCAATCCATGACTCCATGACTCCATTCCTCTATGATTCTATGATTCT
Organism: Melanerpes formicivorus; assembly: GCF_026170545.1. Lineage (NCBI taxonomy): Eukaryota > Metazoa > Chordata > Aves > Piciformes > Picidae > Melanerpes > Melanerpes formicivorus. The sequence goes on along the minus strand of NW_027142386.1, from coordinate 2,999,180 downwards.
GATTCCACAACTCCATTTCTCTGATTCCATGATTCTATTCTTCTAATTCCATGATTCTGACTCCATTTTTCTCAATCTATGATTCCATGACCTTATCCCTCTGATTTCATGCCTCTATGACTCCATTCCTCTGACTCCACAATTCTGTGACTCCATGTCTCCTATTCCATTACTCCATTTCTCTGACTCCATGACTCCCTGTCTCCAATTCCATGACTCCATTTCTCTAATTCCGTGATTCTATGACTCCATTTTCCTCAGTCCATGATTCCATGACCTTATTCCTCTGATTTCATGACTCTATGACTCCACTTCTCTGACTCCACGATTCCATGACTCCATGTTCCCGATTCCATGACTCCATTCCTCCAATTCCATGATTCTATGACTCCATTTTCCTCAATCCATGACTCCATGGCCTTATTCCTCTGATTCCATGACTCCCTCACTCTGACTCCATGCTCCCACGACTCCATTCCTCTACAATTCCATGACTCCATTCCTCTGATTCCATGATTCTGACTCCATTTCTCTGACTCCACGATTCCATGATTCCATTTATCTGATTCCATGACTCCATTCCTCCAATTCCATGATTCTATTACTCCATTTTCCTCAATCCATGATTCCATGGCCTTATTCCTCAGATTCCATGATTCCCTCACTCTGACTCCATGATCCCACGACTCCATTCCTCTACAATTCCATGACTCCATTCCTCTGATTCCATGATTCTGACTCCATTTCTCTGACTCCACGATTCCAGGATTCCATTTCTCTGATTCCATGACTCCATTCCTCCAATTCCATGATTCTATTACTCCATTTTCCTCAATCCATGATTCCATGGCCTTATTCCTCAGATTCCATGATTCCCTCACTCTGACTCCATGATCCCACGACTCCATTCCTCTACAATTCCATGACTCCATTTCTCAGATTCCATGATTCTGACTCCATTTCTCTGACTCCACGATTCCATGACTCCATTCCTCCAATTCCATGATTCTATGACTCCATTTTCCTCAATCCATGACTCCATGCCCTTATTCCTCAGATTCCATGACTCCCTCATCCCAACTCCATGCTCCCACGACTCCATTCCTCTATGATTCCATGACTCCCTCACCCTGACTCCATGCTCCTCCTCCCATTCCTCTGTGATCCCACACTTCCACACCCATCTCCCTGTGATTCCACCCCTCGATTCCCCTACAACCCCACACCCCCACGACCACCTTTGCTCCAGCTCCACCTCTCCCCAGCCTTTTCCCTCTGCTCTGGGCTCCCCACCACCGGGCAGCCAATTCCTCTCCTCTCCTTCCCTCGTCGTTCCCCACCCCTGATTATCCTTTTTCCCCCCCTCCCTTTCACACAACTGAGTTCTGCATTCCAGCTTCACTCACCTGGAAACCACTACATTTCCTGCTTGGTGCTGCTGAGATCCTGTCTCGCTGAGCAGCTTTAAATAAGACATTTGCTGAGCACAATCACCTAATTACTCGGAGTTTAGAGGCCATTGTATTTTTACACACTCGCTGACAATTGATTTTTGTGGTGCTTTTTTTTTTCCTTCAGGGAGGGGGAGAGTGGAAAAGGAGCAGGAAAGAACTGCAGTTGTTCCCCTCCCCCCCTCCCAGCCTGCTGTTGGGTTTTGGGTCTCTGCCTTAACGTTTTTAGCAAGCAATCGATTTCTGGCCCCCGCGGTTGGATTCGTTCAGCCCCAGCCGGGAGGTGTGCAGAGAGGAGCTGGAAGGGCACTGGAGGACTTGGCAAAGAGCTGCCACAAAGCAGAAGGTTTCTGCCTGGGCCAGGGGTAAGGCAGCAGCCAGGCAGCCCTGGGAGAAGGAGATGCTGGAGGAGAATCCCGGAACAGGTTGGGTTGGAGGGGACTTTAAAGATCAGCTTAGGGGGGGTTGGACTGGGTGATTCGAGAGGGGACTGGACATAGCATGGTTGGTACCATGGTTTAGGCATGAGGTCTGTGGTGACAGGTTGGACTCAATGATCTTCAAGGTCCCTTCCAACCTTGGTGATTCTGTGATCTCCAAAGGTCACTTCCAAGCCCTAACATTGTCTGATTCTGTGAGAGTCCAAACTCCCCCTGCCATGGCCAGGGACACCTCACACTAGATCAGGTTGATCACAGCCACATCCAGCCTGGCTGCAAACACCTCCAGGCAGGAGGCTTCCACCACCTCCCTGGGCAACCTGTGCCAGGCTCTCACCACCCTCATAGGGAAGAACTTCTTCCTCACATCCAATCTCAATCTCCCCACTTCTAGTTTTGCTCCACACCCCCAGATCCCCCCCAGTTCTATCACTCCCTGACATCCTTAGAAGTCCCTCCCCAGCTTTCTTGGAACCCCTTCAGATCCTGGAAGGCCACAAGAAGGTCTTCTCAGAGCCTTCTCCTCTCCACACTGCACAGCCCCAACTCCCTCAGTCTGTCCTCACAGCAGAGCAGCTCCAGCCCTCTGCTCATCCTCGTGGCCCTTCTCTGGACACCTTCCAGCACCTCCAGATCCTTCCTGGCACAGAGGCTCCAGAACTGGCCCCAGAGCTGCAGCTGTGGTCTCAGCAGAGTGGAGCAGAGGGGCAGAATCCCCTCCCTGGCCCTGCTGGCCACACTTCTCTTGCTGAAGCCCAGGCTCTGCTTGGCTCTCTGGGCTGCAAGTGCTCCCTGCTGGCTCCTCTTGAGCTTCTCCTCCCCCAGCACCCCCAAGGCCTTTTCTTGAGGGCTGCTCTCCAGCCAGTCCCTGCCCAGCCTGTATCAGTGCTTGGGATTGCCCTGACCCAGCTGCAGGACCATCCTGCAGCCCAGGATGTGGTTGGTTATGATTGGACTCAGTGATCCCAAGGTGATTCAGGAGTTGTTTCTGCCCTCCTCCATCAAGTCCTACCCCTTCCCTAGTGGGATCAAAGCACAACCAATGGTGAAGAGAGTGTGATGGGGGTGGGGGTGTGTGAGCTGCCTTCTCCTTGCAGCCCCTCCTGCTCTCGCCAAGGCAAGCAGGGGAGCCCAACCCTAACGAAGGCTTCCTTTGCAGCCTGACAGAGCTGCGCAGATCTCCGCCAGCGAAGAACAAACCAGCTCTCCCTGCTTTGAATGCCTCTCTCCCTGCTCTGCAGCCATCTGCTTCTCCCGGAGGAAGGCAGGCTTCGCTTTCCCTCGCTTAAAGCCCCTCCAAATTGGTGGCAAACGAGCGGAGTGAAGGCGGCGGAGCCACACGGCCGTCCTGCAGCAGGCTTTGATGGTTCGCTGATGGTTCGCTGATGGTTCGCTGATGGTTCGCTGATGGTTTGCTGGGCTGCTGATGGCTTTGATGGGCCGCTGATGGCTTGCTGGTCCATCTGGTAACAGCCCCACTGCTCCTGCCCGCAGCCTGCCAGCCCCTGCCTGCAAACACAGGGGCTAAAGGCACCAGCATAAAGCAGTGCACCCCCAGTGGGTTACTTAACGACACGTGTTGGCAGCTGCAGAGGGAAAAGAGCAGCTGAGGGACCTGGGGTTGTTCAGCCTGGAGAAGAGGAGGCTGAGGGGAGACCTTCTGGCTCTCTACAGCTCCCTGACAGAAGGCTGGAGCCGGATCCTCTCCCAAAGAACAAGAAGAAACAGCTTCAAGTTGCCCCAGGGGATGTCTAGGTTGGTCACGAGGAACAATTTCTGCCCCTTGAGAGTTGTCCAGGCCTGGCCCAGGCTGCCCAGGGCAGTGGTGGAGTCCCCATCCCTGGAGGGGTTTGAAAGCTGTGGAGCTGTGGTGCTGAGGGCCATGGATTGGTGGTGCCCTGGGGGCAGTGCTGGGGTAAGGCTTGGACTTGGTGGCCTCAAAAAATCTCCTCCAACCCAACCCAACCCAACCCATTGCATGATTCACTGTTGTGAGATTTCTGGCTCTGTTGGGGCACCTTTTATTCCCCCAGGCTACAACAAGCCCTGAGGAGAGCCTGGAGCCTGCCTTACCTCTCTCTCCTGATGGGCTAAACCAGACACCAGCAATATTTCTGCTGACCACGATGGAAGAAGCAGAAGGATCTGGAGCAGCAGGCAGGGTTTGTCTCCTGCCAGGTCTTGGCTTTCCAGCCAGGTAGGTCAGGCACAAAGGAGAAAAAGAAGGAGGGAAGGATTTATTTCCTCTCTAGTTCAAGACTGACAAGGACACAGCTTAATCTAGGACAGGCAGGCTTGAAAGCCTTCTGCTGCAAGGATAATTTATGGGGCAAATTTTGCCACACTGGTGTAAGCCTCCTTTGAGTGGATGGCACTGGCAGGGCTCATGATGAAGCAGAATCAAGGATGTAAATCAGCAGCAGCCCTGGGAAAGCTTCCTGGCATCCCCTTCTTGCTGCTGCAATCTCTGGCCCAAGCCAACAGCATCTCCATAAAGCTGTGTGGCACTGCATCAGGACCTTAGAGTGCCCCACTCTAAATCTGGAGAGGTGCTTGATTGGGATATTAATTATCAGGGCAAACAGAGATGCTCCAGAGGCCTTCCAGGGCTGGTGTTCAGCTGTGATGGAAATGTTCTTCTTGGCTGCTGATGGTTCCTCCATCCTTAGGCACAAGTGACAGCCCTGAATCCCCTCTGGTCTGAGGGCTGGCTGAGGGACAAGTGGCCCTGAAAGTGTTCAGAGCCAGGCTGAGTGAGGGACAAGTGGCCCTGGAAGTGTTCAGAGCCAGGCTGAGTGAGGGACAAGTGGCACTGGAAGTGTTCAGAGCCAGGCTGAGCGAGGGACAAGTGGCCCTGGAAGTGTTCAGGGCCAGGCTGAGTGAGGGACAAGTGGCCCTGGAAGTGTTCAGGGCCAGGCTGGGTGAGGGACAAGTGGCCCTGGAAGTGTTCAGGGCCAGGCTGAGTGAGGGACATGTGGCCCTGGAAGTGTTCAGGGCCAGGCTGGATGAAGCCTTGAGCAACCTGGTCCAGTGGGAATTGTCCCTGCCCATGGTGGAGGCTTGGAACTGGATGATCTTTAAGGTCCCTTCCAAACCATTCTCTGCTTCTATGCTTTCTGAACCCCACTGAGAGATGCCTAGAAAGAGAAGAAAGGGCTGTGATGAGTTGGGTGAAGTCTCTGATCCCAAGCCCTGGGCTCTCAGGGGTCCCTGGTTACACGGCGGAGGCCAAATGCCAGGCTGCGCTGCTGAAGTCTCTTTAGGGCAAGAGAAAAGCCAGACTGCACCTTTAGACCTATTTCCTGTTAATCTGTCATTAAAATACCAGCCAGGGGACAAAAATAGAGGCTCCATTCTTCATCTGGACGGCGGGGACCCATAAATTACTCAGCTGTTTGGGCTGAAACGAGCTCTTTGTCTGGGGCTGAGCACTGACCCCCTGCTCCCTCCCCGCTCCTGGCTGGGGAACGGCTGAGGAAGGAGCAGAGCAAAAGTTGCAGCCACTAGATGGGTAAGGAACTGGCTTGATGGCTGCACCCAAAGAGTGGCTGTCAATGGCTCCATGTCCCAGTGGAGGCCAGGGACAAGCAGAGTCCCTCAGGGATCAGTCCTGGGCCCAGGCTTGTTCAACATCTTTGTGGATGCCATGGACAGTGGCACTGAGTGCACCCTCAGCAAGTTTGCTGATGACACCAAGCTGTGTGGTGCAGCAGACAGCTGGAGGGAAGGGATCCATCCAGAGGGACCTGGACAGGCTGCAGAGCTGGGCACAAGCCAACCTCAGGAGGTTCAACAAGAGCAAGTGCAGGGTCCTGCATCTGGGTCGAGGCAATCCCAGGCACAAATCCAGGCTGGGCAGGGACTGGCTGGAAAGCAGCCCTGAGGAGAGAGACTTGGGGGTGCTGGTGGACAAAAAGCTCACCAGGAGCTCTCAATGTGCACTTGCAGCCCACAAAGCCAATCAGATCCTGGGCTGCATCAGGAGAAGTGTGGCTAGCAGGGCAAGGGAGGTGATCCTCCCCCTCTACTCAGCCCTGGTGAGACCCCACCTGGAGTACTGTGTCCAGTTCTGGAGCCCCTATTACAAGAGGGATGTGGAGGTGCTGGAAGGTGTCCAGAGCAGGGCCAGGAGGATGATCAGAGGGCTGGAGCACCTCTCCTATGAGGGCAGACTGAAGGAGTTGGGGCTGTTCAGTCTGCAGAAGAGAAGGCTCCAAGGTGACCTCATTGTGGCCTTCCAGTATCTGAAGGGGGCTCCAAGAAGGCTGGGGAGGGACTGCTCAGGATCTCAGGCAGTGATAGGACTAGGGGGAATGGAATGAAGCTGGAGGTGAGGAGATTCAGGCTAGATGTGAGGAGGAGGTTCTTCCCCATGAGAGTGGTGAAGCCCTGGAATGGGTTGTCCAGGGAGGTGGTCGAGGCCCTGTCCCTGGAGGTGTTTAAGCCCAGGCTGGATGAGGCTCTGGCCAGGCTGATCTAGTGTGCTGCTTCCACCTCTCTGGAGAGCTTGTAGGGGGAGGGAAAACAAACCTCAGATCTGGCTCAATTTGTTCAGCTTCTCACAAATCTCTCTCTTTCCCTCCTCCTGTTAATGACATTGCCCTTCAGTCGGTCCTAGCTTCAGGGACTGCTTCTTGGCTCTGCGTGCAAAGAGGATTTTTGTGGCTGAAGGGAGTTCCCAGGTGAGTGGCTCCACTCCCTCCTCTGCTCTGCATGGATGTAGATGGGGAAGAGCTTCCCTCCTGAGCCTTCTCTCACCCAGCTCTGCTTGGAGGGTTCAGATCCTCACAGCTGAGGATTCTGTGATTCTGGAAATGTTGAGAAATCATCAGAGCATTGTTTGGCTTGGGAAAGCCCTCAAAGGTCATCGAGTTCAACCTTCAACCCAGCACCACCACGACCACTAAACCTTGGCCCCAAGTGCCATGGCCACCGGTTGCTGGAACACCTCCAGGGCTGGGGACTCCGCCACCTCCCTGGCCAGCAGCCTGTGCCAAGCCCTGACCACTCCTGCAGTGAAGAAATTGTTCCTCACGGCCAACCTAACCCTCCCCTGGCACAATTTCAGGCCATTTCCTCTCCTATCACCTCATGTTAGGGAGAAGAGCCCAGCCCCCACCTGGCTCCAGCCTCCTTGCAGGGAGCTGCAGAGGGCAATGAGGTCTCCCCTCAGCCTCCTCTTCTCCAGGCTCAACTCCCCCAGCTCCCTCAGCTGCTCCTCCCCAGCCCTGTTCTCCAGACCCCTCCCCAGACCTGTTCTCCAGACCCTTCCCCAGCTTTGTTGCCCTTCTCTGGCCATGCTCCAGCCCCTCAATGTCCTTCCTGGATTGAGGAACCCAAGAGTGAAGTCTAATCAAGGCAATTGGAGCTTGTGGGAGTGATTGGATTTGGGAATAGGGTTTGGGGCCATTTCCTCTTGCTGCATCCAGGCAGGTGTGGGGACTGTCCAGAAGCCAAGTCCCCTCCTACCCACAGCTCCTGGGATGGGAAGCTGCTTATCCAGGGCTGGTGGTTAAGGAGGTGAAGCCCTCCTGAGTGGCTCTGCACGGGGTTGATTCATCAGAAAGACACAAATGAAGTCACCAGAGTGATTTCTCCAGGCTCAACACCCCCAGCTCCTCCCCAGCCCTGCTCTCCAGACCCTTCCCCAGCCTGGTTGCCCTTCTCTGGCCCTGCTCCAGCCTCTCAATGTCCTTCGTGGAGTGAGAAGCCCAAAACTGAACCCAGGGTTTGAGGTGAAGGCAACCAAGGTGTGGCAGGTGGCTCCCACTCTCCTCCCCACACTTTGGCTGTAAAAATGGTGGCAGGTGGAGCTTCCCCTCCCCTGCCAAATCAGTTGGCCCCTGGCTACCACGGGTAGGGAGACTTCTGGCTTTATTCATGGCCTCCTGCCATGGGGCTGCCGTTCCCCACGCTGAGCTGCAGCCTGAAGTGCCCTGCACTGTAAATCAGCTCCTCCTGGACATCATAAGTCTTCTTTATGGGCTCTTTCCCCTTCATAAATAAACCTCATTCCATATGGATAAAGTGCAAAAGGCAAAGCCTGATTTGCAGCTCCCTGCCAGCTCAGGTGGCATCTCTTTGCCAGCTGACAGAGTGCCCAGGGAATCACAGCATCCCAGCATGGTTAGGGGGTGGGAAGGGACCTCTGAGCTCAACCTGTCCAACCCCTCTGCTCCAGCAGGGCACCCACAGCAGCTTGCCCAGCAGCACAGTGCCCAGGGGGTGTTGGAAGCTCTCCACACCAGGAGCCTCCACAACCTCTCTGGGCAGCCTGCTCCAGGCCTCCAGCACCCTCACACCAAACAGCTTTCTCCTCCTGCTCAGATGGAACCTCCTGGGCTCCAGTTTGTGCCCCTTGCCCCTTGTCCTGTCCCTGGGCACCACTGACAAGAGCCTGGCCCCAGCCTCCTGGCAGCCACCCTTGAAGGACTGAGCAGATCCCCTCTCAGTCTTCTCCAGGCTAAAAAGCCTCAAGAGTGCCTCAGCCTCTGCTAATCACAGAGCTGCTCCAGTCCCCACAGCATCTTTGTAGCCCTTTGCTGTGCCCTCTCCAGCAGTTCCCTGCCCTTCTTGGTCTCTTGAGCCCAGAACTGGACCCAGGACTCCAGGTGTGGCCTTATCAGGGCAGAGAAGGAGGAGAGCCTCCCTCAGCCTGCTGGCCACACTCTTTGATGCAGCTCAGGAGACCTTTGGCCACGAGGCCACGGTGCTGGCTCATGCACTTGCAGTTCTTTCCCTGCTCCCCAGCAGGTTCCTCCTCCCCTGTCCTGCTGCAGGAGGTTGTTCCTCCCCAGATGCAGGACCCTCCCCTTGCCCTGCTTGAACTTCCCTGTGCTCCTCCTGCCCAGCTCTGCAGGCTGACCAGGGGAACTACTTTGGGAAGGAGGAGGTGAAGCTGCAGCCCAGCTGGTGCCAGGTGCTGGCTGGCAGCTCTGCTCTTCATCAACCATTCTGCACGGGGAGTTCATTACCAGCCTCACTCCCAGGCAGCAGCCACGGCTGGGTGGGCTCAGAAATTAAGCTGCTGCTTCCCCCCCTAACGACTGCAGCCCTGGCAGGCAGCAGAGTGTAGAGCAGCTGACAGGGCACTGGGAAAGGGCTTGCAGCAACTGGAGCTCTGCATGGCCAGCAGCACCTTTGCTGAGCCCTGAATTAATCACAGCCAAAGGCTTGAGGTGAAGGAAGGCAGCAAGCTGTGCAGTGACAGCAGCCAGGGAGAGCTCTGTTTGGTGGGGGAGAGAGCACCGTGGGGTGCTGGTCAGGCCACAGCTGGAGTCCTGGGGCCACATCTGGGCTCCCCAGTTCAAATGAGACAGGGAACTTAGTGGAGAGAGTCCAGTGGAGGGCTGGGAAGATGCTGAGGGGCCTGGAGCAGCTCTGTGAGGAGCAAAGGCTACAGCCAGGCTCTGCTCTGTGCAAGCAGCCTGAGATGTGTCCCCTGATGAGGCTGGGGCAAGGGTTAGGGTGGTCCTGCAGGGGGTGGTCCTGCAGGGGGTGGTTCTGCAGGGCTGCAGAGCAGAGGTAGGTCCCCAGAGCTTAGAGCACAGCATGGCAGGAAGGTCTCCATCACGGTGGGGCTGTGAAGTGGGATGTTGGCAGCTCCAGAGAGCTGAGCTGCTTTGGGTCGCTTCTCTGTGCAAAAATAAAAGGGAAGGGGGACAAAAAAAATCCATTTAAGAATGAAAGATCCTGGGGCTGAGAGCCTGGAGGAGAGCAGCCCCAGAGGGGAGCTGAGCAATGCTCAGCAAGAGCTAAAGGAGCTGTGGGGGGCAAGAGGCTGGGGCCAGGCTCTGCTCAGTGGTGCCCAGGGACAGCACAAGGGGCAGGGGCACAAACTGGAGCCCTAAGAGATTGCATCTGAAGAGAAGGAGAAAGTTGTTTGTTGTGAGGGTGCTGGAGTCTGGAGCAGGCTGCCCAGAGGGGTTGTGGAGTCTCCTGGTGTGGAGAATTTCCAACCTCCCCTGCTCATTGTGCTGCTGGGCAGGGTGCTGTGGGTGCCCTGCTGGAGCAGGGGGCTTGGAGTGGATGATCTCCAGAGCTCCCTTCCCACCCTCCCCATGCTGGGATTTCTGTGAGCAAGGTGGAGAACCTCCTTGCAGCCTTTGCAGGGAGGAAGCTCCCTGCTGCTTTGCAAACAGACGGCTCCTGAGCTTCCAGGTAACCTTCTCATCCTCACTGCCCACCTCATTCCCTTCATGGAGCAGAGTCATTGCATCATGGAATGGTTTGGAGCAGAACCATGGAATGATGGAATGGTTTGCAGCAGAACCATGGAATTATGGAGTGGTTTGGAGCAGAACCATGGAACCATGGAGTGGTTTGGAGCAGAACCATTGCTTCATGGAATGGTTTGGAGCAGAACCATGGAACCATGGAGTGGTTTGGACCAGAACCATGGAACCATGGAATGGTTTGGAGCAGAACCATGGAATCATGGAGTGGTTTGGAGCAGATCCATTGCATGATGGAATGGTTTGGAGCAGAACCATTGCATCATGGAGTGGTTTGGAGCAGAACCATGGAATCATGGAGTGGTTTGGAGCAGAACCATTGCATGATGGAATGGTTTGGAGCAGAACCATGGGATCATGGAATGGCTTGGAGCAGAACCATGGAATCATGGAGTGGTTTGGAGCAGAACCATTGCATGATGGAATGGTTTGGAGCAGAACCATGGGATCATGGAATGGTTTGGAGCAGAACCATTGCATCATGGAGTGGTTTGGAGCAGAACCATGGAACCATGGAATGGTTTGGAGCAGAACCATGGAATCATGGAATGATTTGGCTTAGAAAAGCCTTCTAAGAGCATGGAGTCCAACCACCACCCAACACCCCCACGGCCACCCAACCATGCCCCCAGAGAGCCATGGTCACAGCTTTCTGGAACACCTCCAGGGAAAAAGAACTTCTGGGCTGGAGCCTGCAATTCTTCTTTTGCATTTGCTGAGCCTTCCCAGCTCAGAAAAGGGGAGGGGAGGAAAGGGGAGGGGAGGGGGGAGGGGAAATAACCCCCCAAATAAATAACAATACAAATAAGAACATTTTCCCCAGGCTCCACTTCTCAGTTTATTGCATGGCATGAAGCACAATGAAATAGGCTCTGGGTTATCTCCTTCTGTAGCCCACCAAAAAAATGAAGAGAGAGAGAGAGAGAGAGAGAGAGAGGGTGTCCAGGAGAAAGAGATAATTTCTGTCTGCTTTGCTCTTCTTCAGTGTTTTTCCCTTTATAAGCTTCATAAAATGCACTGCTGCAGGCATGGAAAATCTGTGCAGCCTGTTTCAAACTGCTTAAACACATCATTGGGTCCCCACCATCCCCCCCAAAGGATTGGCACTTGGAGGAGCCAGGGAAGCTCCACAGCAGCAGCACCTGCAGCTGGGGGAGCTTCTGCCACCGTGGGGCATCTCAGCCCCCTACCCATCTCCAGTCCCAGCCTGGCTGCATCCTGGAATCACAGAATGGGTTTGGGTTGGAAGGGAGCTTAAAGCTCATCCAGCTCCCTGGGCAGGGACATCTCCCACCAGCGCAGCTTGCTCAAGGCCTCATCCAGCCTGGCCTTGGACACCTCCAGGGAGGAGGCAGCCACAGCCTCCCTGGGCACCCTGTGCCAGGCTCTCCCCACCCTTGTACTTATTCTATCACCTGATACCAGGGAGAAGACATCCACAACCTGCCAGGGCAACCTGTTTCAGGGTCTCCCTACCCTCACTGTCAAGAATTTCTTCCTCATCTCCAGCCTAAACCAACCCAGCAGCGTCTCCTTTCTACCCCTCCCCTCTCCCCCACCTTCCCCAACCTCAGTAGAGCCCAGGACCAGGGCAGGCTCGTTCCCATTCAGGTTCAGGGCCGTGTCCAAGTCAGCAGCTCAGCAAATGAGCTGGTGCAGTGTCTTTTATCTCTTGATCCACCCTCCCTGGCAGCATGCTGGCAGTGCAGGAGCAGCCACTCCATCAGGCAGCAGAGCAGAGCAGGCTGCTGGGCTGCTCCTCACCCTTCTTTCCTGAGCAAAGGAAGAGGTGAGGAGATGACCCCCACCCCCTCCAACCCCTGCATCCCTTGCTCCTCACATCCCAGCCCATGAGCAGGGCAAAGCTGGCACTGCTAAGCACTGAGGGTGACCTGGTAGAGGTCCAAGATGTCATTTGGTAGGCTCAAAGGATCCCAGACTGGCCAGAAACCAGGAGAGAATGCATCCCAGGAGAAGCTGGGGGAGGATCCTCAGCAGGACATGGCAGAGAAAGCTTTTACTGATGGAATCAGGGGCTGCTTTGAGTGCAGTTGTGGTCTGGCCATGGCTAGAAGTGCTCTCTAGAACCCTGTACACCCACTCCCCAGCTGTGCTGTGCTTCTGTCACAGCTGGACCTACAGCCTCTGGTCCCCACAGGGCTGGCAACACTTCAGGACACTCCTGAGGTCTCCACTGAGAGAATCACAGACTGGTTTGGGTAGGAGGGGACCTCCAAAGCTCATCCTGCCCAACCCCCTGCAGTCATCAGGGATATCCCCAGCCAGAGCAGGTTCCTCAGAGCCCCAAACATCCTGACCTGCAGTGGTGCCAGGGATGCAGCATCTCCCACCTCTCTGGGCAAGCTGGGCCAGGCTCTCACCACCCTTGGTGTCAAGAAAATTCTTCCTTCTCTCCAGCCTGGGCCTCCCCCTCTGCAAGTTTAAAACCCTCACACCTTTGCTCCTGCTAAAGAAAGGCTTCCTGGAGGCACTGAGCCCCTCAGGTTAGGAAAGATGTTGAGCTGCTGGAAGGTGTCCAGAGAAGGGCAACAAAGCTGGGGAGGGGTCTGGAGCACAGCCCTGGGAGGAGAGGCTGAGGGAGCTGGGGGTGTTTAGCCTGGAGAAGAGGAGGCTCAGGGGAGACCTTCTTGCTCTCTCCAACTCCCTGCAGGGAGCTTGGAGCCAGGTGGGGGTTGGTCTCTTCTCCTAGGCAAGCAGCACCAGAACAAGAGGACACAGTCTCAAGCTGTGCCAGGGGAGGTTCAGGTTGGATGTTAGGAAGAAATTCTTCCCAGCAAGAGGAATTGGCCATTGGGAATGTGCTGCCCAGGGAGGTGGTGGAGTCCCCATCCCTGGAGGTGTTTAGGAAGAGCCTGGATGAGGCACTTGGTGCCATGGTTGAGTTGATTAGATGGTGTTGGGTGAGAGGTTGGACTTGATGATCTCCAAGGTCTCTTCCAACCTGGTTAATTCTATTCTATTATATTCTAGTCTAGTCTAGTCTAGTCCATTCCATCCTATCCTATCCTATCCTATCCTATCCTATCCTATCCTATCCTATCCTATCCTAACCTTATTGATTCTATGATTCTACTCCTATCATATTCTATTCTACTCCTGTTCTGTTCTATTCTATTCTATTCTATTCTATTCTATTCTATTCTATTCTATTCTATTCTATTCTATTCTATTCTATTCCATTCCATTCCATCCTATCCTATCCTATCCTAATTGATTCTATTCTATTCTACTCCTATTCTATTCTATTCTATTCTATTCTATTCTATTCTATTCTATTCTATTCTCCATTCCATTCCATTCCATCCCATTCCATCCCATCCCATCCCATTCCATCCCATCCCATTCCATCCCATCCCATCCCATCCCAGTTTCCAACCCTCACCCCCTTGCTGCTGTCAAAGAAAGGCTTTCTGGAGCCCCTTCAGAGCCTCCCAGCTGCCGAGCAGGAGAGCCGGAGGTGGCGAGGTGCTGGGGGGCAGAGCCAAGGAGGTTGAACCCGCCCCCCCCCAGGCTGGAGCAGAATTGCTATGCAAGCTACAGGCAGGGGCAGCCTTTGCTGGCAGAGCCTCACAAAGGCAATTCCCAGCAATTGATATCAAAAGGTGTCAGTGGTGGTTTAAGTACTGTATTACCAGCAGAGATTTATCTGCTTCAAAGGCAGGCCTCATGCCACCGAGGGAATAAACAGCTCTGCTCCTTATCTCCTCCACAGAGCCCAATATTTTCCCTGCTCATCTCTGCCTGCCAAAAAGATGTGGAGGTTTTTTTTTTGTTCTTCCCCCTCCCCCCTTCTTTTCTTCCCCTTTCTTCTCTTTTGATTCTGTGCATATTGTCGTTGGAACAGCTCTGGAGCAGCTCTGCTCTGAGGACAGGCTGAGGGAGCTGCTGGGGTTGCTCAGCCTGGAGAAGGGAAGGCTCCAAGGGGACCTCAGAGTTGTTCAGCCTGGAGAAGGGAAGGCTCCAAGGAGACCTCAGAGTTGTTCAGCCTGGAGAGGAGAAGGCTCCAAAAGGACCTCAGAGTTGTTCAGCCTGGAAAGGAGAAGGCTCCAAGGGGATCTTAGATGATCCTTGTGGTCCCTTCCAACCCTGAATGATACTATGATACTATGACCTCAGAGTTGTTCAGTCTGGAGAGGAGAAGGCTCCAAGGGCACCTCAGAGTTGTTCAGCCTGGAGAAGGGAAGGCTCCAAGGGCACCTCAGAGTTGTTCAGTCTGGAGAAGGGAAGGCTCCAAGGGCACCTCAGAGTTGTTCAGCCTGGAGAAGGGAAGGCTCCAAGGAGACCCCAGAGTTGTTCACCCTGGAGAGGAGAAGGCTCCAAGGAGACCTCAGAGTTGTTCAGTCTGGAGAGGAGAAGCCTCCAAGGGGACCTCAGAGTTGTTCAGCCTGGAGAGGAGAAGGCTCCAAGGAGACCTCAGAGTTGTTCAGTCTGGAGAGGAGAAGCCTCCAAGGGGACCTCAGAGTTGTTCAGTCTGGAGAGGAGAAGGCTCCAAATGGACCTCAGAGTTGTTCAGTCTGGAGAAGGGAAGGCTCCAAGGGGACCTCAGAGTTGTTCAGTCTGGAGAGGAGAAGGCTCCAAATGGACCTCAGAGTTGTTCAGCCTGGAGAAGGGAAGGCTCCAAGGGGACCTCAGAGTTGTTCAGCCTGGAGAAGGGAAGGCTCCAAGGAGACCTCAGAGTTGTTCAGCCTGGAGAGGAGAAGGCTCCAAGGGGACCTCAGAGTTGTTCAGTCTGGAGAGGAGAAGGCTCCAAGGGGGCCTCAGAGTTGTTCAGCCTGGAGAAGGGAAGGCTCCAAGGAGACCTCAGAGTTGTTCAGCCTGGAGAGGAGAAGGCTTCAAGGGGACCTCAGAGCTGCCTGCCAATAGCTGAAGGCTCCATTGGGGACCTTAGAGCTGCCTGCAGGGATCCTCCAAGAAGGCTGCAGAGAGACTTTTCCTGAGGGTGTCTGGAGCCAGGCCAAGGGGGAATGGTTTAGAGCTGAGGCAGAGCAGGGTTAGACTGGAGCTGAGGAAGAAGTTCTTCAGTGTGAGGGTGGTGAGAGCCTGGCACAGGCTGCCTAGGGAGGCTGTGGCTGCCTCCTGCCTGGGGGTGCTCAAGGATAGTTTGGATGAGGCCTTGAGCAGCTGAGTCTAGCTGAGAGGTGTCCCTGCCCATGGAGCAGATGATCTCCGAGGTCTCTTCCAACCTAAGCTGTTTGATTTGATGAATTGCAAAGCAACCTCTCCTAAACCTTCCTGAGAAACATCCCAGGGGGAAAGGGAGCACTGGGGAGAGGGTGTGGAGGGATGGATGGGTTGTGCCCCTCCAGAAAAGCCCTCTGAGTGAAATCCCTTCTCTGCTCTCCCCTGTGCAGGAGCTCATGAGCATGAGCAGAGAGGTCCTGAATGCTAAGAGCACGAGGGGAAGCAGAGCCCCTCTCAGTATGCAACAACTCTATGCACTGTATTGATTTTCCACCCCAGGACTGAGCCTGCACCACTCTGCATTCCCCACCAGCCCCTCTGACGTTAACCAACCTGCAAGGAGCTCTCACAAGCTCGCAGCAGCATCCTCTGCCCAGCAGCCAGAGCAGAGGGGAGGAACCAGCCCCCTTTATGCTTCCCCATGATTAACTGCCCTGCTGCTGGTCATTAGCTGGAGGAGGTCAGAGCTTGCACCATAGCTGCAGTCGTTCCTGATGAGCCTGATGGCTCAGGGACTCATCAATCCTGCCCAGGGTACGAGTGTGGGTGGGTTGGCTTCTCCCCTTGCAGGCTTCCCAGGCAGGCCCTGGGAGCTCCCAGCAGTGAGTACTCCTCTGGAGCCTGGAGCAGGCTGCCCAGGGAAGCTGTGGAGCCTCCTTGTGTGGAGAGCTTCCAACACCCCCCTGAATCACAGGCTGGAAGAGACCTCCAAGATCATCAAGTCCAACCTGTGCCCAACCCTGGGCATTGTGCTGCTGGGCAAGCTGCTGTGGGTGCCCTGCAGGAGCAGGGGGGTTGGACTGGCTGAGCTCCAGAGCTCCTTTCCCACTCTGTTCAGGCTGGAATTCTGTGAATGTCCTTCATTCACACTGCTGCCTCCATTTCCTACCAGTGGTGGGGACTGTCAGGTGGCTGACACTGTCAGGGGGCTGGCACTGTCAGGGGGCTGGCACTGTCAGGGGGCTTGCACTGTCAGGGGGCTGGCACTGTCAGGGGGCTGGCACTGTCAGGGTTCATCTCTTTTAGGGCTCATCCCTTTTAGGAGACCTCTCTGGTAGGGAAAATCTCTATCAGGGGACATCTCAGCACAGCTTAGGCCACACCTGGAGTCCTGTGTCCACTTCAGGGCTCCTCAGTTTAGGAAAGATGTTGAGCTGCTGGAAGGTGTCCAGAGAAGGGCAACAAAGCTGGGGAGGGGTCTGGAGCACAGCCCTGTGAGGAGAGGCTGAGGGAGCTGGGGTTGCTTAGTCTGGAGAAGAGGAGGCTCAGGGGAGACCTTCTTGCTCTCTACAACTCCCTGAAGGGAGCTTGAAGCCAGGTGGGGGTTGGTCTCTTCTCCCAGGCACCCAGCAGCAGAACAAGAGGACACAGTCTCAAGCTGTGCCAGGGGAGGTTTAGGCTGGAGGTTAGGAAGAAGTTCTTCCCAGACAGAGAGATTGGCCATTGGGATGTGCTGCTCAGGGAGGTGGTAGAGTCCCCATCCCTGGAGGTGCTTAGGAAGAGCCTGGATGAGGCCCTTGGAGCCATGGTTGAGTTGATCAGATGGTGCTGGGGGATAGGTTTTTTCCAACCTGGTTAATTCTGTATTCTGTATCTCCATTAGGGTGCTGGAGGTGGCCACAGAGGTGTTCCTTGCCCAGCCACACTGTGACAGACCCAGCAGAAAGGCAGTAAAGTGGCCCTAATGCTTCAGAGCCCAGAGAATCACAGCATCAACCATGCTGGAAAAGACCTCAGAGATCACCAAGTCCAACTTATCACCCAGCACCTCCTGACAACTAAACCATGGCTCCAAGGGCCACATCCAAGCCTTCTTTGAACACCTCCAGGGATGGGGACTCCACCACCTCCCTGGGCAGCACAGCCCAGTGGCCAATTCCTCTTGCTGGGAAGAACTTTCTCCTCACCTCCAGCCTGAACCTCCCCTGGCACAGCTTGAGACTCTGTCCTCTTGTTCTGCTGCTGGTTGCCTGGGAGAAGAGCCCAACCCCCAGCTGGCTACAAGCTCCTGAGCCTCCTCCTTCTCTGAAGAGCCATGGCCACGATGCCACCAAGCTGAGTCTGGCTGTCCCCATGGCACAGCCTCTGCCTTTCAGGCAGATTTTGGAGCCTGGTGGAGGGCAGGGCCACACCAGTGTCACCTGCAGGGCCACACCAGTGTCACCTGCAGGGACAAAGGGCTGCTCACCAAAGCCCCTGTGCCGGAGGCAGGAGGGATGGGTGCCTGGGGAGGGAGGGCCAGGAGAGGAAGAGAGATCGACCAGGCAGTAAATCCCTGGGATTGCCCCCCAGAAAGCCTAAGCCCTGAGTCAATGCAGTGGAGTGGGCTGGCTGGCTGGCTGGCTGGCTGCACATAATGTAGTCCTCATTAATAATGTAGCCCTCCTGATAGAGCCTTTTATTGATCTCCAATATATAAATCTAACCTCCCCATGAATAAGAAATGGAAGCAGGCCTGGGAAATAGAGTAAATAATAGCAGGTGAGCCCTAAAGGACAAAGGGCAGCCCTGGGGGAAGTCACTAATGGAGGGCAGCCTGTGCCACACATGCCCAGGGTCCTGCTGGCCACAGCTAAAAGTTGGGGGGGGGGGGAGGTGGGGAGGGAAGCAGGGGTGGGGGGGGGGGCACCATGGAGCACCTTGGCTGTCCCTAAGTATTGGGTGAGGGGAGGGGGGGTGGGGACAGGCTGGGCCCTGCTGCTCAGCTCATAAGAACATAGAATTGTTTGGGTTGGAAAAGCCTTTTAGGATCATAAAGTCCAAGCATCAACCCAACCCCACCCTGGCCACCAAACCCTGGCCCCAAGGGACATGGCCACAGGTGTCTGGGACACCTCCAGGCATGGGGACTCCACCACCTCCCTGGGCAGCCTGTGCCAGTCCCTGACCACTCTGGCAGCAAAGATATTCTTCCTCCTCTCCAGTCTAAGCCTCCCCTGGCACAATTTCAGGCCATTTCCTCTCCTTCTATCACCTGAGCCTAGGGAGCAGAGCCCAACCCCCAGCTGGCTCCAGCCTCCTCTCAGGGAGCTCTTGAGAGCAATGAGGTCTCCCTCAGCCTCCTCTTCTCCAGGCTGAACAACCTCAGCTGCTCCTGGCCATACCAATGGCTCATGGTGAGCTTCTCTACCAGCACTACCAGGTCCTTCTCTGCAGTGCTGCTCTCCAGCAGGTGGATTCCTCACCTGTATTGCTGCAGGGGGTTTGCTCCTCCTCAGCGGCAGGACCCTAAGCTTGCCCTGGTTGAAATCCCTGAGGTTGTGATTTACATGAGGTTAACTCTTTCCAGGGAGGCTCAGGTTGCCCGGGGAGGTTGTGGATGCTCCCTCCATGGAGATAGGATAGGATAGGATAGGATAGGATAGGATAGGATAGGATAGGATAGGATAGGATAGGATAGGATAGGATAGGATAGAATAGAATAGAATAGAATAGAATAGAATAGAATAGAATAGAATAGAATAGAATAGAATAGAATAGAATAGAATAGAATAGAATTAACCAGGTTGGAAAAGACCTTGGAGATCATCCAGTCCAACCTATCACCCAACACCATCTAATCAACTCAACCATGGCACCAAGGGCCTCAGCCAGGCTCTTCCTAAACACCTCCAGGGATGGGGACTCCACCACCTCCCTGGGCAGCACATCCCAAGGGCCAATCTCTCTTGCTGGGAAGAATTTCTTCCTCACCTCCAGCCTGAACCTCCCCTGGCACAGCTTGAGACTGTGTCCTCTTGTTCTGGTGCTGGGTGCCTGGGAGAAGAGACCAACTCCCAGCTGGCTCCAACCTCCCTTCAGGGAGTTGGAGAGAGCAAGAAGGTCTCCCCTGAGCCTCCTCTTGTGCAGGCTAAGCAACCCCAGCTCCCTCAGCCTCTCCTCACAGGGCTGTGCTCCAGACCCCTCCCCAGCTTTCTTGCCCTTCTCTGGACACCTTCCAGCATCTCAACATCTTTCTTGAACTGAGGAGCCCAGAACTGGACACAGGACTCCAGGTGTGGCCTAACCAGTGCTGAGCACAGGGCACAATGACTTCCCTGCTCCTGCTGGCCACACTGTTCCTGATCCAGGCCAGGATGCCCTTGGCCTTCTTGGCCACCTGGGCACTCTGCTGGCTCATGTTCAGCCTACTCTCAACCACTGCCCCCAGGTCCTTCTCTGCCTGGCTGCTCTCAGCCACTCTGACCCCAGCCTGTAGCACTGCCTGGGGTTGCTGTGGCCAAAGTGCAGAACCTGGCACTTAGCTATGTTCCATCTCCTGCCCTTGGGCTCTGCCCATCTGCCCAGCCTGGCAAGGCTCCTCTGCAGAGCTCTCCAACCCTCCAGCAGTTCAACTCCTGCCCCCAGCTTGGTGTCACCTGCAAACTTATTGCTGATGGACTCTATCCCCTCCTCCAGATCATCCATAAAGATATTGAACAGGCTGGGGCTGATGGGGCCTGGAGCAAGCTGGGGCTGGTGGGAGGTGTCCCTGCCCATGGCAGAGGGCTTGGAGCAGGCTGAGCTTTGAGCTCCCTTCCCACCCAACCCATTCTGTGCTGCTGCTGACACTCGTTCTCCACATGCCACAGGCAAAGTTCCTCCCAGCTCTTGCTTTCCCTTCATGAAATGACCTTTTTTAGTGCTTAACTTTGCTGGGCAAGAATCACATCCCCAGAACTCTGCCTGGGCAACCTTCTTAATAGCAGCTGTCAGCGTGGTCAGGCATCCTTTGCCACCGAGCCCAGGGATGCAGTAATAACAACATCCATAACAGCCCCCCCCTGACAGAGGGGATTGGTTCTGCTCACTGCACTTCAAAATATTTCAAAAGACCATTTACCAGGGTGGAGAAAAAAAAGCAAAACTCCTTGGAAGGAGCCACAAGAAGGCACCAGGCTGGGGGGAGGTTTGCCCTTGGGACGCTCAGCTGCAGGGCGTTCAGGTGTCCCAACGGGGTGGGAAGGGAGCCTCAAAGGTCATCCTGTCCACCCCCCCCTCTGAGCACCCACAGCCTGGGATTGGGGATCCATCCATGGGAATCCAACCATGGGAATCCCAGCCCAGAGTGTTAACACTAATGGATAATTCTCATTAATGCAAAGACAATTAGAGGGGATAATGAGAGGAGAGCAGCTCATTAGCTGGCTGCCAGGCTTGCAGGGCTGAGCATGTTCGCAGGGACATTACCACCGTGGTGTAAGTGGTCTGAGCACATCCACCCTGGGCCAGCCCAGCCTGCAAGAGCCACTTGCTGGTTTCCTTCCTTCCATCCAACTCCCTTCCCCAAGCCAGAGACCTGCAGCAGGGTGCACGAGTGACGTGGCATGGCCCAAACCATCCCTGAGCAGGAGGGAGAGGGCTGGAGATGGGCTCCAAACAGCCTGGGATGAGAAGCTAGGATGACAGCAGTGGTGTGGAAAGAGCCTGGGGTGGTGAGGCAAGGGCAGAGGGGACACATCCAGACCTCCATCAAGCCTGCAGTCAGCAGGGACACCCCCAGCTAGAGCAGGTTGCTCTGGTTTGTTCTGCTGGAGCGGCAGTTGGAGCATCCCACCCTGGGAAAGCCAGGGAGGCTTCCCTGTGCCAGGGAAAAGGGGAGCAGGAGGGGAAGCAGCTGCCATTAGTGGGCAGATAGCAACAAATCTGTGTGTGTTAAAGACATGGAGATGAGAACAAATAGCAGGGATCAGGAGGCAAACATTGGGCAGGGTCCAGCACCGAGACTAAACAAACAGAGGGAAATGAGAGGCTGAGTGAAGTGAGCTGAGCAATGGGAATGTGGAAAACGCTGGGAATGAAACCAACAAACCAGGCCAGGCAGCACCTGAGCCCAACAGCCTCTGCCTGGGCTGGGAGGGCAAGGAGCAAGCACAGAATCACACAGTGGCAGGGCTGGGAAGGGACCTTTGGAGATCATCCAGCCCCAACCCCTTTGCCAGAGCAGAGGCATGGAGAGAGGGTCCCACAGGAGCATGTCCAGGTGGGTTTGAAATGATTCCACACATGGAGACTCCACCACCTCTCTGGGCATCCTGCTCCAGGGCTCCAGCACCCTGCAATTAAAGAAGTTCCTCCTCCTGTTCAGGTGGAACTTCTGGTGGTCAGGTTTGTGCCTGTTCCCCCTTGTCCTGTCCCTGGGCACCACTGAACCAAGCCTGGTCCCATCCTGCTGACACCCACCCTGGAAGGATTGATCAGCATTGATCAGATACCCCCTTGGGCTGCTCTGCTTCAGGCTAAAACTACCTTAAGGGAGGTTGTAGACAGGCAGAGGTTGGTCTCTTCTCCCAGGCAGCCAGCACCAGAACAAGAGGACACAGTCTCAGGCTGTGCCAGGGGAGGTTCAGGCTGAAGGTCAGGAGGAAGTTTTACACAGAGAGAGATTGCCCATGGGAATGGGCTGCCCAGGGAGGTGGTGGAGTCACCATCCCTGGAGGTGTTCAGGAGGAGACTTGATGGGGTGCTTGGTGCCATGGGTTAGTTGTTTAGGTGGTGTTGGATGATAGGATGGATGTGATGATCTTGAGGGTCTCTTCCAACCTAGTTTATTCTATTCTACTCCTATTCTATTCTATTCTATTCTATTCTATTCTATTCTATTCTATTCTATTCTATTCTATTCTAAAAGAGCCCCAAGTCCCTCAGCCTCTCCTCACCAGAGCTGTTCCAGTCCCCTCAGCACCTTCACAGCCCCTTGCTGCTGGACCCTCTCCAGCAGTCCCCTGTGTCTCCTGGACCAGGGAGCCCAGAGCTGGACCCAGCACTCCAGATGTGGCCTCACCAGGACGTAGCACAGAGGGAGGAGCCCTTCCCTTGACCCTCCTCAAACGGGATGCAGACAGAAGACATCCCCAAATGCTCTTGCCCTCACCTTCAGCTGCTTCATCCTCTCACTGTGCCCACCTCCAGCCCTCGCAAAGCCTTAGCCAGCAGCTCAGGGCTGCAGAAGGAGCCCAGCCCCAGCTGCTGCCTGCACTGAAGCCACCCAGTTGTGCCTGGGCATTGAGTGATGGCAGGATCAGAGCTTAATTCTATTGAACCTTTTGGCTACAGCTTGCTTGAAAGCCTCTGAACAATGCCTCTGCATTGTCCTCCTTACAAGGCAGGGATTCGAGAGAGCTCATTCCCTGATGTAAATCAGCTCTGCTATGCCAATGAAGCAGGCAATTTATTTGCAATTCCTTTGCTAGGTTTCTCTCTCTCCCTCCCACCCTCCCTCCCCCCCACCCCCCACTCCCTCTACTCCATCACCACTTTCTATCTCTTTCTCTCTCTCTCTCTCTCTCTCTGTAATCTGCTGACAAAGTGCCATTTATTTCCAGGGGAGTTAAGGAGAGGGGAAGCTGGGTGGGCTGTGCAGGAGTTAACCATGCAACACCTACCTTGTCATTACCTTTTTCCCCTGTTGCTTCTGCCCCAGCAGAAGGAAAACCTCAGCAGGAAACAAAACCCCGAGCTGGTGGTGCACAAGAGTCGGTGGGGACCTCTGTGTGACATGAGGGGGTTGGACTGGATGGCCTTTAGAGGTCCCTTCCAACCTAGAGCACTCCATGATGAGCTGGGCAGAGGTCCATTCCAACCCAAACCGTTCCATGATGAGCTGGGCAGAGGTCCCTTCCAACCTGAAGCATTCCATGATGAGCTGGGCAGAGGTCCCTTCCAACCTGAAGCATTCCATGATGAGCTGGGCAGAGGTCCCTTCCAACCTGAAGCATTCCATGATGAGCTGGGCAGAGGTCCCTTCCAACCCAAACCATTCCATGATGAGCTGGGCAGAGGTCCCTTCCAACCTGAAGCATTCCATGATGAGCTGGGCAGAGGTCTCTTCCAACCCAAACCATTCCATGATGAGCTGGGCAGAGGTCCCTTCCAACCCAAACCATTCCATGATGAGCTGGGCAGAGGTCCCTTCCAACCCAAACCATTCTATGATGAGCTGGGCAGAGGTCCCTTCCAACCTGAAGCATTCCATGATGAGCTGGGCAGAGGTCCCTTCCAACCCAAACCATTCTATGATGAGCTGGGCAGAGGTCCCTTCCAACCCAAACCATTCCATGATGAGCTGGGCAGAGGTCCCTTCCAACCCAAACCATTCTATGATGAGCTGGGCAGAGGTCCCTTCCAACCCAAACCATTCTATGATGAGCTGGGCAGAGGTCCCTTCCAACCTGAAGTGTTCTATGATGAGCTGGGCAGAGGTCCCTTCCAACCCAAACCATTCCATGATGAGCTGGGCAGAGGTCCCTTCCAACCTGAAGTGTTCTATGATGAGCTGGGCAGAGGTCCCTTCCAACCCAAAGCATTCCATGATGAGCTGGGCAGCTCCAGTCAGGATAGCCAGGGCTGGGAAGGAATTCTCAGCTGCATGTGTCATGGTTTCCAGTAAAAGGTGTTCAGGTGGGCTAGGAAGATGCTCCTGAGGGGCCTGGAGCAGCTCTGTGAGCAGCAAAGGCTGAGAGCCTGCAGAAGAGCAGCCCCAGAGGGGAGCTGAGCAATGCTCAGCAAGAGCTGAAGGAGCTGGGGGAGGGCAAGAGGCTGGGGGCAGGCTCTGCTCAGTGGTGCCCAGGGACAGCACAAGGGGCAGGGGCACAAACTGGCACCCAGGAGGTTCCATCTGAGCAGGAGGAGAAAGTTGTTTGGTGTGAGGGTGCTGGAGGCCTGGAGCAGGCTGCCCAGAGAGGTTGTGGAGTCTCCTGGTGCGGAGAGCTTCTCAACCTCCCCTGTGATCCATTTTGCCACTGGGCAAGCTGCTGTGGGTGCCCTGCTGGAGCAGCAGGGTGGGGTTGGACTGGAGGATCTCCAGAGCTCCCTTCCAACCCCCATCCGTGCTGGGGATTCAGTGAGCAAATCACTTGGATTCCTCTGTGACTTTTTGAAGGGCTTAATTTAGCCCCAGGTTTGGAGGAGAATGTTTGGACTGGATGATCCTGAAGGTCTTTTCCCAACCAAACCAATCTGATGCTGCTTTGATTTTTTTGGGGGGTGGTTCTTTGGGGTTTCTTTCTAATACAAATGGGGTTGCTGATCCTCCAAAGCTTTAGGGCACCTGCTCAATCTCACACACCAGAAGCAGCCTTGGTGATCCTCAGTGATGAAAGTTAAATACTCCACTAAATCTTTGCCAGATCAGAATCCAAAGCAGGCAATAAAAAGTTAAAGCACTATTTTTCTCCCCCACCCCCTTAATATATTCAAGCTCAAAGGGCTGCTTCAGCAGCCTCCCAGGAGCCATTGAGTCCTGAAGGTCAGAGATGGGCACCTGAGATTTAAACAAAGCAGCGAGGTGGGGGTGGGGGGAATCAAGTGAGGCTGGGAGAAGCAGAGGAATGCTTTGGGTTGGAGGGACCTTTAAAGGGCATCAAAAGGACCTCAACCAGGTAACAGAGTCCTGCTTGTGCTGGTGCTGAGAGGCTTCTGCTCCCATTCCTTGCTGGGATCAGAAAATCATCTGGTGTGAGGTGTCCCTGCCCATGGCAGAGGGGTTGGAACTAGATGATCCTTGTGGTCCCCTCCAACCCTGACTGATTCTATGATCATAGGATCCTAGAGGGGCTCAGGCTGGAAGGGACCTCAGGCATCATCAACTCCAACCTCCCCAGCACGGGCAGGGACAGCTCTCAACCAGAATGTGTTGCTCAAGGCCTCATCCAAGCCTGAACACCCCCAGGGAGGAGGCAGCCACAGCCTCCCTGGGCAGCCTGTTCCAGAGTCTCACCACCCTCATGCATGGAAATGAATCATAACTGCCAGACCCAAACCTTTCTTGCCATGCTGCTTGCTTTAGAACCAGAGAAGTGTCAGGGTTGGAAGGGACCTCGAGGCTCAGCCAGTTCCAACCCCCCTGCCATGGGCAGGGACACCTCACACTACAGCAGGTTGCTCACAGCCACATCCTGCAACTTGCCTGGGAGGGATGTGGGAAATAAGCAGTGAAGAAACAGGAATGCCCAAGCTGGGACTGCTTCTAGTTTGAAATGTCACTGAAAGAAAGGATTTGAATATAGCACAGGTGCTCTGCCTCCCTCTGATCTGACTTCTCCTCCAGCAGCACTTTCTCCCTCTTTTCCCCAGAGTGTCCAGAGAAGGGCAACCAAGCTGGGGGTCTGGAGAACAGACCTGGTGAGGAGCAGCTGAGGCAGCTGGGGGTGCTCAGCCTGGAGAAGAGGAGGTTAAAGGGAGACCTCATTGCTCTCTACAGCTCCCTGAAAGGAGGCTGGAGCCAGCTGGGGTTTGGTCTCTTCTCCCAAGGAGCAAGTGATAGGATGAGAGGAAATGGCCTCAGGCTGCCCCAGGAGAGGTTTAGGTTGGACATCAAAAGAAACTTCTTAGAATCATAGAATCAACCAGGTTGGAAAAGACCTCAGAGATCATCAAGTCCAACCTATTACCCAACACCTCCTGACAACTAAACCATGGCTCCAAGGGCCACATCCAGGCCTTCTTTGAACACCTCCAGGGATGGGGACTCCACCACCTCCCTGGGCAGCACAGCCCAGTGGCCAATTCCTCTTGCTGGGGAGAACTTTCTCCTCACCTCCAGCCTGAACCTCCTCTGGCACAGCTTGAGACTGTGGCCTCTTGTTCTGGTGCTGGGTGCCTGGGAGAAGAGACCAACCCCCACCTGGCTCCAACCTCCCTTCAGGGAGTTGGAGAGAGCAAGAAGGTCTCCCCTGAGCCTCCTCTTCTCCAGGCTGAGCAACCCCAGCTCCCTCAGCCTCTCCTCACAGGGCTGTGCTCCAAAGAGCACAAAGTTCCCCAGGAGCCAGCAGTGTGCTCTTGTGGACAAGAAGGCCAATTCCTCTTGCTGGGAAGAACTTTCTCCTCACCTCCAGCCTTCTTCGCCCTTTCTTCACTGGCAGGGTTCTCAAAGCCTGGCCCAGGCTGCCCCAGGCAGGTGGCTGAATCCCCATCCCTGGAGGGGGTTCAAAGCCCCAGAGGTGTGGTGCTGAGGGCCATGGCAGTGCTGGGTGCATGCTTGGACTTGATGGTCTGAAAGATCTTCTCCAACCTGAACCATTCCACCATTGTGTGAGTGCATGTTTTGGAGAGATGAGTTGAAATGGGCAGGCCAGGGAAGGGGAGAGGCAGGAGCTGCTATCTCCCACCCCCATCAGCCTGTGGGAGAAACATTTCCAGCCCAGAAGAAGAAAAGCCAGGAGTTTTTCAGGCAGCAGCTCTTCAGAAGCAGCCACAGAGGATGTGTGGAGTGAGAACCTGCTCTCGACAGCAGCAGGCAGGAAAAGGGTAAAACAATTAGCACATCAGCCCTGAAAAGCCAACAGCTTCTGCAGCAGTGGATCTGCTGAGCTATTGTTCCCCCCAGCTTTATTCCCTTGCAGACTGTTCAGTCAGCAGGCTAACCTTTCCCCAGGGAAAAGTGCTCTGTCTCTTTTTTGGTTGGTTGGGGGCGGGGGGGATGTCAATTTGGAGCCAAAGAGGGGTAGGATAGGACAGGACCTGCTGGGGAGGGGGCAGAGAATAATAAAGAAGCTGGTGGAGGGTCTGGAGAACTTCTGAGGAGTGCTTGAGGGAGCTGGGGCTGTTCAGCCTGCAGAAGGAGAGGCTGAGGGAAGAGCTTCTGGCTCTCTACAGCTCCCTGGAAGGGGGTTGGAGGTGGGTGGGGGTTGATGTCTGATGTCTTCCTTCAAGGCTCTGCAGAGAAATTGTTCCTCATGTCCAACCTAAACCTCCCCTGGGGCAGCTTGAGGCAGCTTGAGGCCATTTCCTCTCATCCTACCACTTGTTCCTTGGGAGAAGAGACCAACCCCCAGCTGGCTTCAGCCTCCTTTCAGGGAGCTGGGGAGAGCCAGAAGGCTTCCCCTCAACCTTCTCTTCTCCAGACTGAGGCTCCCCCAGCTACTCCTTCCCAGCCCTGTTCTCCAGACCCTTCCCCAGCTTCATTGCCCTTCTCTGGCCCTGCTCCAGCCTCTCAATGTCCTCCTTGATCTTGCAGTGAGTTAAAGATGTGGCTCTGAGCAACCTGATCTGGTGTGAGGTTGGAACTAGATGATCCTTGAGGTCCCTTCCAACCCTGGCGACTCTCTCTGATTCTCTGACTCTGTGACTCCAGCTCCAGCTCTCTCTTTTGCATTTCCTGGGCAAACACGGGGCCAGCCCAAACTCCAGCGAGGTGGCCCCCAGCCAAGCGACTCAGGTCACCAAGCAGCCTCCCAATCTTCAATCTTCCTTTTGTTTCAGCCCTGTTGGATGCAAATCGCTGGGGCCGGGTCAGCTGCTGAGACCGAGGGAAATTTTACAGCGGGGGGTGGTGGTGGTGAAATGGGAAGGAGCAGGAAGCAAGGGGAGCTGAGACAGAAAAAACTGCTGCAAAGCCTCCTGTGCTTGTCAGGAGTATTAACTTAGGATGATGTAGGAGAAACAACTAAGTGGGTTTTGTGTCAGCTGCACTGAATCAAACTCGTTGGGATCTATGCAGGCATGTGTGCAGTGAAGGATGTAACCTATCTGGGCAAGGGAAAGCAGGCTCCTGCTTGGCAGAGATTTTGGGGGAGGGGGGTGGGGGGGATGCTTTGAAGCACGGCAGAGAGCTGTGGATCAATTGACTTAGGTCTATCACAGCCATCACAGGAAGGTAAGAGGGTGGAAGGGACCTCTGGAGATCATCAAGCCCAAGCCCGCTGCCAGCTTGGGGGCAACTACAGAGTCAGGCAGGAAGGCAGCCAGGGGAGGGTTGGGATGGCTCCAGAGAAGGAGGTTCTACCACCTCTGTGGGCAGCCTGCTCCAGGGCTCCAGCACCCTGCAATTAAAGAAGTTGGAGAGGAGAGGAGAGGAGAGGAGAGGAGAGGAGAGGAGAGGAGAGGAGAGGAGAGGAGAGGAGGGAGGAGAGGAGAGAGAGGAGAGGAGAGGAGAGGAGAGGAGAGGGAGAGGGAGAGGAGGAGGAGAGGAGAGGAGAGGAGGAGAGGAGAGGAGAGGAGAGGAGAGGAGAGGAGAGGAGAGGAGAGGAGAGGAGGAGAGGAGAGGAGAGGAGAGGAGAGGAGAGGGAGGAGAGGAGAGGAGAGGAGAGGAGAGGAGAGGAGAGGAGAGGAGGAGGGAGAGGAGAGGAGAGGAGAGGAGAGGAGAGGAGAGGAGAGGAGAGGAGAGGAGAGGAGAGGAGGAGAGGAGAGGAGAGGAGAGGAGAGGTGAGGAGAGGAGAGGAGAGGAAGGAGAGGAGAGGAGAGGAGAGGAAGAGGAGAGGAGAGGAGAGGAGAGGAGAGGAGAGGAGAGGAGAGGAGAGGAGAGGAGAGGAGAGGAGAGGAGAGGAGAGAGAGGAGAGGAGAGGAGAGGAGAGGAGAGGAGAGGAGAGGAGAGGAGAGGAGAGGAGAGGAGAGGAGAGGAGAGGATTAACCAGGTTGGAAGAGAACTTTGAGGTCATCAAATCCAACCTGATCAACATCTGATCAACATCTGATCAACTCAACCATGGCACCAAGCACCCCATCAAGTCCCTTCCTAAACACCTCCAGGGCTGGGGACTCCACCACCCCCCGGGGCAGCACAGCCCAATGGCCAATCTCTCTTGCTGGCCACAGGTTTCTGGAACACCTCCAGGGCTGGGGACTCCACCACCCCCCTGGGCAGCCTGTGCCAATCCCTGCCCATTCTTGCAGCAAAGACATTGTTTCCCCGTCCCCAGCCTACCCCTGTGCTGCCAGCTGCTGCAGAGAGAATTCATGAGTGCCTGTGACACTCCATGTCCTGGGGGTGGCCAAGATGTGAGGAAGCATCGATTACAATTATCACCTTCTCTTTATCCCATTAGGGCCGAGCCTGCTGCCTGCCGAGCTCCCAGCTGGGGCACAGACACCTCTCTAGGGGTAGGAGGGAGAGAGATTTTAGCCTGAAAATTGGCCAAAATGAGAGCCTTCTTTCCGTGGCAGATTGATCACCCACACGGCTGAGCCCACCTGCTGAGCCTCCACGGCAGCTCTGAAGGCTTAGGGACAGCACAGACAGAGCAATACATCAGAGCTACCCACACTGAGGGATGCAGGAGGAGACCTTTGGGTGCCTCCAGCCTGGCAGTAGCCCTGAGAGCTGCTCTTCAGCCAGCTGCATCCTTGCCCCTCCATCCCTCACCCAGCTGCATCCCAGGCCTCTCCATCCCTCACCCAGCTACATCCCAGGCCTCTCCATCCCTCACCCAGCTGCATCCCAGGCCTCTCCATCCCTCACCCAGCTGCATCCCAGGCCTCTCCATCCCTCACCCAGCTGCATCCCAGGCCTCTCCATCCCTCACCCAGCTTGCATCCTCACCCCTCCATCCCTCACCCAGCTGCATCCCAGGCCTCTCCATCCCTCACCCAGCTGCATCCCAGGCCTCTCCATCCCTCACCCAGCTGCATCCCAGGCCTCTCCATCCCTCACCCAGCTGCATCCTTGCCCCTCCATCCCTCACCCAGCTGCATCCCAGGCCTCTCCATCCCTCACCCAGCTGCATCCTCACCCCTCCATCCCTCACCCAGCTGCATCCCAGGCCTCTCCATCCCTCACCCAGCTGCATCCCAGGCCTCTCCATCCCTCACCCAGCTGCATCCTTGCCCCTCCATCCCTCACCCAGCTGCATCCTCGCCCCTCCATCCCTCACCCAGCTGCATCCTTGCCTCTCCATCCCTCACCCAGCTGCATCCCAGGCCTCTCCATCCCTCACCCAGCTGCATCCCAGGCCTCTCCATCCCTCACTCAGATGCATCCCAGCCTTCTCCATCCCTCACCCAGCTGCATCCCAGCCCTCTCCATACTCACCCAGCTGTGTCCCAGCCTTCTCCATCCCTCACCCAGCTACTTCCTAGCCTCTCCATCCCTCACCCAGCTGCATCTCAACTCCTTCCACATCCTCACCCAGCTCCATGGTCCCACAAGCAGCCCTGTTCTGGGGAGATCTGTGCTGAGTGAGCTCTCTCTCCTCTCTTCTCCATGGGCTGAGGACTGCCTGGAGCTGCAGGGCACCAGAGTGATGGGACAGGACAACATCTGCTGACCTCCCTTCCCAGGAGGGAGAAGCCTCTCTTGTAATTTTGGGTCTCCATCAGGCTTGGATCTCTGCACAGGCAGAGAGAAGGACATTTATGTACACAATGCAAAGCCAGGCCAGCAGA
This sequence comes from Melanerpes formicivorus, assembly GCF_026170545.1. Classification (NCBI taxonomy): domain Eukaryota; kingdom Metazoa; phylum Chordata; class Aves; order Piciformes; family Picidae; genus Melanerpes; species Melanerpes formicivorus. Next base: position 2,968,775 of record NW_027142386.1, on the reverse strand, counting down.
CCAGTTGCCTGAAAGCTGCCTTCCAGCTGACTGTGTTCCAGACAAGGCTGGGGTGATGCCAGCAGCCAAGCTTCAAAAGCAACAGAGCCTGGCACCCCTCAAAGAGAGAGGAGAACCCTCCCCTGCCTCTTCACCTGGCAAAGTGCCTGAGAGCTTTTGGGAGGCTTTTGGCACGGGGGAGGGAGAGTGGAGCCACTTTTCCTTGCTGCATTGTTTGCTTTGTCCCTCCTTCCAGGGGGGGCTGGAGGCAGTGAGAGGGCAGCCACCCTCCTAGAGCAGCCCTGAAGCTGTCCCAAAGCCTCTGGTGCCCCAGTGGCTGCTTCACATCTTGCAGGCTGAGGATGTTCTTCACCTTCCTCTCCTTTCTGGTTGGCTTGCCATGAAATCCTCCAAGTGCCTGCCTGCCTGCCTGCCTTTTTTTCAACCCCCTTCTTCTTCTTCTTCCCTTAAAGCATGTGGTTGGCAAGGGAATGAGCTGAGGGTGGTGATTAAGGTGAAGAAATAATTGTAGTGGAAGATTCAAAGCAGAGCAACATGACCACAGGCAGCTTCTTCTGGGAGGGAAGCCAAACAGAGCCTGGCTTTTGCTTCCCAGCAGTTCAGTCTCCAGGCTTGCTGTGCTTTCCATGCCATGGATCCCTTCCCACACGGATGCCTCCTGGATGCTTGCCCTTAAGGCTTCTTTTCCATGTGCTGATCTGGTCCCCATCACTAAACAGCTCCAAACCCAGGGGCAAAATTGATTGAGGAGCTGAATTTGGCAGCCCAGGTCAATATTCCTCACCCTTTCCCAGTCTCTGAATCCTTTCCCATTGCTCCTTCTGCTGTTATTTCCTTCAGCAAAGAGGGGGAAAATGGGAATTCCTGGTCTCTGGCCTGTGCAAGCAGCATTCCCAGGCTGCTGTCTGCTCCCACCTGGGATGTGTCTGCCCAGAGCAAGCAACCAGCAAAGAGCTGCTGGAAATGGCCCCCTGGCCTTCAGCAAATTGTCTTCCCATACCTCACAGGGAGGCTCCAACTCCTTGCTGCTCCCATGGGTGGCCAGCAGGAGCAGGGAGGTCATTCTGCCCCTGTGCTCAGCACTGGTTAGGCCACACCTGGAGTCCTGTGTCCAGTTCTGGGCTCCTCAGGTTAAGAAGGGCATTGAGAGACTTGAAGGTGTCCAGAGAAGGGCAATGAGGCTGGGGAGGGGTCTGGAGCACAGCCCTGTAAGGAGAGGCTGAGGGAGCTGGGGTTGCTTAGCCTGCACAAGAGGAGGCTCAGGGGAGACCTTCTTGCTCTCTACAACTCCCTGAAGGAAGACTGTAGCCAGGTGGGGGTTGGTCTCTTCTCCCAGGCAATCAGCACCAGAACAAGAGGCCACAGTCTCAAACTGTGCCAGAGGAGATTTAGGCTGGAGGTGAGGAGAAAGTTCTTCCCAGCCAGAGGAATTGGCGACTGGGCTGTGCTGCCCAGGGAGGTGGTGGAGTCCCCATCCCTGGAGGTGTTCAAAGAAGGCTTGGATGTGGCCCTTGGAGCCAGGGTTCAGCTGTCAGGAGGTGTTAGTGGATAGGTCACAGGTTGGACTTGCTGCTCTCTGAGGTCTTTTCCAACCTGATTGATTCTGTGAGTCTGTGATTCTATGGGATGCCCTGGCTGGAAGACCATTGCCTGAGCTCCCCTCTTGCTGCAATCTCTGCATGGCAAACAGCTCTCTGCCCCTCTCACTCCTGGGTACCAAGAGATGATGATGAAAGCATCCACTCCAGACAGACCCCTGCAGGGGCCCCTGTGCTCTCCTCTTCCTCCCCAGGTGGGTTTGGGGTTCTGTTGAACTTCTTGTGGCACAGAACTCAGGCTGGTGTCAGGGAAATGTGTAAGCACAGCCTCATCCCAAGCACTGCTCTAAGTGCTCAGCTGAATCAGAGCCATAGAAACCTGCTCTGCACTTCAAACACTTGCAGGAAGCTGAAGCAAAGCAAACCAGCCCAACAAAACTCTAAGAGACCCTGGAAACAAGACAGGATGCTTGGCTATCATAAACCTCCCCCCAGGGGAGAGATATCAGCCATCCCCAAGCACCTCCCCAAGAGTGGCTGCTGGATTTTACACAGGTTCTCGCTGGAGCAACACTTGGTTCTCTCAGCAGAGATGGCTCCCAGGGGATGGGGAGGGATAATGGGAAGCAGCTCTGCACGGCCACACTTCCCCACTAATGGCACGAAGTTGGGAGGAAACATAACCTGGAGGCTTTGCTGATGAGACAGATGGCTCAACGTTCGTTTGGAGAGCTTCTGGAGGGGGAGGTGGTGGGGGGAATAATGCTTGTAATAATGGGTAGTCATTAGCAGAGAGGCTGGTGGGGAGCTGGGAGAGCACAAGTGGGGGGAGGCTCCTTCCGGAGCTCGGGCAGGGTCGGTTCCAGCAGCCGAACGGGCAGACAATCGATGCTGAAGCGAAGCAAAGTCCCCCTGGGGGCACACACCGCGGCGACTGGGAATGGCTCAGGGCTTGCACTGTGCAGGGCTGGGGTGCTGGGCTGGGAGATGGCAGCCAGCTGGGGTGCTGGGCTGGGATACAGCACTGGGCTGGGAGATGGCACCCAGCTGGGGTGCTGAGCTGGGCTGGGAGATGGCACCCAGCTGGGGTGCTGGGCTGGGATACAGCACTGAGCTGGGAGATGGCACCCAGCTGGGGTGCTGGGCTGGGATACAGCACTGGGCTGGGAGATGGCACCCAGCTGGGGTGCTGGATTGGGATACAGCACTGGGCTGGGAGATGGCACCCAGCTGGGGTGCTGGATTGGGATACAGCACTGGGCTGGGAGATGGCACTCAGCTGGGGTACTGGACTGGGATACAGCACTGGGCTGGGAGATGGCACCCAGCTGGGGTGCTGGATTGGGATACAGCAGTGGGCTGGGAGATGGCACTCAGCTGGGGTACTGGACTGGGATACAGCACTGGGCTGGGAGATGGCACCCAGCTGGGGTGCTGGATTGGGGTGCTGAGCTGGCATACAGCACAGAGCTGGGATGTTGAGCTGGGATGTGAGCAGGGATGTGAGCTGGGATGTGAGCTGGGATGTTGAGCTGGGATGTGAGCTGGGATGTGAACAGGGATGTGAGCAGGGATGTGAGCTGGGATGTTGAGCTGGGATGTGAGCAGGGATGTGAGCTGGGATGTTGAGCTGGGATATAGCACTGAGCTGCGATGTGAGCAGGGATGTTGAGCTGGGATGTGAGCAAGGATGTGAGCTGGGATATAGCACTGAGCAGGGATATGAGCTTGGATGTGAGCTGGGATATAGCACTGAGCAGGGATGTGAGCTTGGATGTGAGCTGGGATGCTGAGGTGGGATGTGAGCAGGGATGTGAGCTGAGATGTTGAGCTGGGATGGGAGCTGGGATGTTGAGCTGGGATTTGAGCTGGGATATAGCACTGAGCTGGGATGAAAGCTGGGATGTGAGCTGGGATGTGAGCAGGGATGTGAGCAGGGATGTAAGCAGGGATGTAAGCTGGGATATAGCACTGAGCTGGGATGTGAGCTGAGATGTTGAGCTGGGATGAAAGCTGGGATGTGAGCTGGGATGTGAGCTGGGATGTAAGCTGGGATATAGCACTGAGCTGGGATGGGAGCTGGGATATAGCACTGAGCAGGGATGTGAGCTGGGATGTGAGCAGGGATGTGAGCTGGGATGTGAGCAGGGATGTGAGCTGGGATGCTCCTTGCACAAGATGGACATTTGCAATCCCTATTGATTTAGGTTGGTTGCGTCAAGGCTCCACGTGCTGCTTTGCACTCAGAAGGAGAGCCAAGAAACCCAGAGGTGCATGGAAGGGGCAGAGGTGCTGCTCCAGCTGCCCAGGCCTGCGTTTATTTCTCATTTACTGTTTACATCTCCCATTTCATCATCTTCATCATTTCCTCCAGGCTACAGCAGGCTCCTTGGGGCTCTGGGATGGGGGCTGGGTTTTTGTTGGGGTCTCCTTTGCAGCTCAGATTCCTTTTCTGCCTGTTCTCCAGGAGATTTGTTTGGGGTGGGTTTTTTTTCATGAGGATCTGCAGTTTATTATCCCTGTAATTCCCTCTGATGGGTGACTGTGCATTAGCACAGGGAGACAAACCCCAAATCCCATTGGCATTCCCACACTTCCTGCCTCCTCTGTGGCCAGGGGGGGAGGCAGAGGATAAAGCCTCTGAGGGGGCTGCCAGCCAGAACACCTTTCCCTAACACAAAAAAAATCACTTTGGATTAAGGAGAAAATAAATAAAGAGGCAAATCCCCAGCAGCAGCAGCAGCAGCAGCAGCATTTGATTTCCTTTTCTTCTTCCCCTCCCCACCTCAAGCTCCCTCCTTGCACAGGCAGAAATTACAGCAAGATTGAAAGCAGAGATCCTAATATGTTTTCCCTCAGGTGTTCTTAAGCTCTGAAAGGTGCATATGAGGACTTGTTTAACAGAGATAACTGTGACACCCTGCCAAATAAATTCAGGCTGGAAGGGGAGCTGCTGACACCCAGACAACCTGGAGGAACCTTCCAGTTAGGAACAATTCCGGCAGGGATTTTCGCCTTCCCCCGGATGGCAGCAGGGGAAGCAAAAGGGGCTGCCACTTCCACACAGTCCCAGCCTGGGGAGGGTGGGAAGGGAGCTCTGGAGCTCAGCCACTCCAACCCCCACCCTGCTCCAGCAGGGCTCCCACAGCACCCTGCCCAGCAGCACAATGCCCAGGGAGGGGTTGGAAGCTCTCCACACCAGGAGACTCCACAACCTCTCTGGGCAGCCTGCTCCAGGAGACTCCACAACCTCTCTGGGCAGCCTGCTCCAGGCCTCCAGCACCCTCACAACAAACAACTTTCTCCTCCTGCTCAGATGCAACCTCCTGGGTTCTGCTTTCTATCTGTTTCCCTTTGTCATATCCCTGAGCACCACTGAGCAGAGCCTGGCCCCAGCCTCTTGCCCCCCACAGCTTCTTCAGCTCTTGCTGAGCACTGCTCAGCTCCCCTCTGGGGCTGCTCTTCTCCAGGCTCTCAGCCTTTGCTCCTCACAGAGCTGCTCCAGGCCCTTCAGCATCTTCCCAGCCTGCCCTGGACTCTCTTCAGCAGTTTCCTGGCCCTCTGCAACTGGGGAGCCCAGAACTGGACCAAATAACCCAGATGAGGCCTCACCAGGGCAGAGCACAGGGGGTGAAGAACCTCCCTTGCCCTGCTGGCCACACACTTCTTCATGTCCCCCAGGACACATTGAAGGCTTCTTGTCCACAAGAGCACATTGCTGGCTCCTGGGGAACTTTGTGCTCTTTGGAGCACAGCCCTGTGAGGAGAGGCTGAGGGAGCTGGGGTTGCTTAGCCTGGAGAAGAGGAGGCTCAGGGGAGACCTTCTTGCTCTCTCCAACTCCCTGAAGGGAGATTGTAGCCAGGTGGGGGTTGGTCTCTTCTCCCAGGCAAGCAGCACCAGAACAAGAGGCCACAGTCTCAAGCTGTGCCAGGGGAGGTTCAGGCTGGAGGTGAGGAGAAAGTTCTTCCCAGCAAGAGGAATTGGCCATTGGGATGTGCTACCCAGGGAGGTGGTGGAGTCACTATCCCTGGAGGTGTTTGGGAAGAGCCTGGATGAGGCCCTTGGTGCCATGGTTGAGTTGATTAAATGGTGCTGGGGGATAGGTTGGACTTGATGACTTGCTGATCTCTGAGGTCTTTTCCAACCTGGTTAATTCTATTCTCTGTTCTCAGCTTATCCCCCAGCACATCCCAGCCCCTTCTCCTTGGAGCTGCTCCCCAGCAGGTCCCCCCTCACCTATCCTGCTGCAGGGGGCAAAACCCTCCACTTGCCCTGCCTGAACTTCCTCCCCAAGCACCCCCTGCTCCCATCACCTTCCTCCTTCCCGATCCTGGCCCCGGCTCTGCTTTAATTACCGGGAGCAGCTCCGTGGGTGCAGCTTCTCCCTTCCACCACTTTCCCTCCTCCCTCCCCTTCCTCCCTGTAGTTAACACAGCAGAATCTGCCACACGAAGCAGCGTGGAATTAGAGCCTGGCTCCTAATATTTCAAACCCCAACAGGAACAAAGATGCAATTATACAGCTCAGTGATGCGGCACCGGATTGGCAGCCGGGGAGGAGATGGAGTCCCCGCTCCAGACGCCGCAGCAAAGTTCCCCCTGCATAATGAGGCAGGGCCAGCAGCTTGACTCCTTCCACCGGGGGACACTTTGCAATCCACACCGGCTCCGGCATTGTTCCCAGCCCCTTTCTCCTTCCCCGGGATGGGAGCCGAGGCGGCTGGTTGGGAGTTAATTAAGCGTCGCGGAGCATTAGGAGCGACAAGAGCTGCGCCCTGGTGCCCTGCTGGGAGCGGGGGGAGCAGGGGGGGAGTGGGTTAGTGCAGAGCTAATGGGGGAGGTCTGGCTGGGAGGGATGGGCTAGGGAAGGGTTAGAAGCTGGATGGATAGGGAAGGGTTAGACACAGGATGGATAGGGTAGGGTTGGAAGCAGGATGGGTTAGGCAAGGGTTGGAAGCTTGATGGGTTAGGGAAGGGTTGATGGATAGGGTAGGGTTGGAAGCAGGATGGGTTAGGCAAGGGTTGGAAGCAGGATGGGCTAGGGAAGGGTTAGAAGCAGGATGGATAGGGAAGGGTTAGAAGCAGGATGGATAGGGAAGGGTTAGATGCAGGATGGATAGGGAAGGGCTGGAAGCAGGATGGGTTAGGGAAGGATTGGAAGCAGGATGGATAGGGAAGGGTTGGAAGCAGGAAGGGGCTAGGGAAGGGTTGGAAGCAGGATGGATAGGGAAGGGTTGGAAGCAGGATGGGTTAGGGAAGGATTGGAAGCAGGATGGATAGGGAAGGGTTGGAAGCAGGAAGGGGCTAGGGAAGGGTTGGAAGCAGGAAGGGGCTAGGGAAGGGTTGGAAGCAGGATGGGTTAGGGAAGGATTGGAAGCAGGATGGATAGGGAAGGGTTGGAAGCAGGATGGATAGGGTAGGGTTGGAAGCAGGGTGGATAGGGAAAGGTTGGAAGCAGGATGGATAGGGAAGGGTTGGAAGCAGGGTGGATAGGGAAGGGTTGGAAGCTGGGTGGATAGGGAAGGGTTGGAAGCAGGATGGATAGGGAAGGGTTGGAAGCTGGGTGGATAGGGAAGGGTTGGAAGCAGGATGGATAGGGAAGGGTTGGAAGCAGGATGGGTTAGGGAAGGGTTGGAAACAGGATGGATAGGGAAGGGTTGGAAGCAGGATGGGTTAGGGAAGGGTTGGAAGCAGGATGGGTTAAGGAAGGGTTGGAAGTAGGGTGGATAGGGAAGGGTTGGAAGCAGGATGGATAGGGAAGGGTTGGAAGCTGGATGGATAGGGAAGGGTTGGAAGCAGGATGGATAGGGAAGGGTTGGAAGCTGGATGGATAGGGAAGGGTTGGAAGCAGGAGGGGCTAGGGAGGATTTAAAGCCCTCCACTGTGAGGACAAGCTGAGATTTGGGGTGGTTCAGCCTGGAGAAGACAAGGCTCCAGGGAGGACTTTCTGGTGGCCTTTCAGGACCTAAAGAAAGCTGGGGACAGAGTTTTGAGCAGGGCCTGTTGGGCCAGGACAAGGGAGGATTCAGAGTGGAGAGAAGGGAGAAATGCTCTACGCTGAGGGTGGTGAAAGCCTGGCCCAGGTTGCCCAGAGAGGAGGGAGGTTTCCCATCCCTGGAACCATCCCAGGTCAGGTTGTCTGGGGCTTTGAGCAACCTGCTCTACCTGGGAATGTCCCTGCTGACTGCATGGGGGTTGGACTGGATGAGCTTTAAAGGTCCCTTCAACCTAAAGCAAGGCATGGCTCTATGGTTCTGTGAGCAAAGATGAAAGTCCCTTCATCTGCATGCAGCATGCATCACACCACCTTGCTGACTTAAGCATCATTGCCTCAACTTAAACCAGTCCTGAGATGGATTAAGCCTCATCATTTGGTTTTGCAAAAGCAGAACTGGTATTGATTTGGGACTGGGAGTCTTTATTAGCCTACAAGTTCATAAATGGGAGCAGCAGAGCTGAAAACACTGTGGCTTGATCAGGCAATTGCCAGCTAAAACCAAGACAAAGCTCATTTCCAGCAGCACTGGGCTGTCCTGGCCTTGCCCTTGCTCTGGCAGTGGGTTTGGACTGGGTACATCTGCAGTGCCTCCCATCCCCAGCTCTGCCCACTCAAACCACTGCTGCCTGAGGCTCCCTGGGCAGCCTGCTCCAGGGCTCCAGCACCCTTCAGTTGAAGAAGTTCCTCTTCATGTTCAGAAGGAACTTCCAGTGTTCAAGTTGGAGCCCGTTGCCCCTTGTGCTGGGCACCACTGGACAAAGCCTGGCCCCATCCTGCTGACAGCCACCCTGGAAGGATTTGTGAGCACTGAGATGATCCCCCTCAGGCTGCTCTTCCCCACACTGAAAAGCCCCAAGTCCTTCAGCCTTTCCTCATCAGAGCTGCTCCAGTCCCCTCAGCCTCTTTGTAGCCTTCTGCTGCTTGTAGCCTCCAGCAGCTTCTTGTCCCTCATGAACTGGGGAGCCCAGAACTGGGCACAGACTCCAGCTGTGGCCTCACCACAGCAAGGTAGAGGGGGGAGGACAACCTTCCTTGCCCTGCTGGCCACACTCTTCTTCATGCCCCCCAGGACATCATTTGCCTTCTTGACCATGAGGGCACATTGCTGGCCCCTGGGCACCTTGTTGCCCCTCAGCACTGCCAACTCCTTCTCCTTGGAGCTGCTTCTCAGCAGGCTCCCCCCTCACCTGCACTGCTGCAGGGCTTATTCCTCCCTGGGTGCAGAACCCTCCACTTGCCCTGCTTGAACTCCCTCTTTATGTTTAGATGGAGCTTCCTGTGCTCAACTTCGTGGCCATACCAAGCAGGAGCCACTTCCCAGGCTTTCTCCTATTAGGATAGGATAGGATAGGATAGGAGAGGATAGGATAGGATAGGAGAGGATAGGATAGGAGAGGATAGACCAGGTTGGAAAAGACCTTTGAGATCATCAAGTCCAACCTATCACCCATCTGATCAACTGATCAACTCAACCATGGCACCAAGTGCCCTATCCAGTCCCCTCCTAAACACCTCCAGGGATGAGGACTCCACCACCTCCCTGGGCAGCACATCCCAAGGGCCAATCTCTCTTGCTGGGAAGAACTTCTTCCTCACCTCCAGCCTGAACCTCCCTTGGCACAGCTTGAGACTGTGTCCTTTTGTTCTGCTGCTGGGTGCCTGGGAGAAGAGACCAACTCCCAGCTGGCTCCAAGCTCCCTTCAGGGAGTTGGAGAGAGCAAGAAGGTCTCCCCTGAGCCTCCTCCTCTCCAGGCTAAGCAACCCCAGCTCCCTCAGCCTCTCCTCACAGGGCTGTGCCCCAAACCCCTCCCCAGCTTTGTTGCCCTTCTCTGGACACCTTCCAGCAGCTCAACATCTTTCCTAACCTGAAGGGCCCAGAACTGGACACAGGACTCCAGGTGTGGCCTAACCAGTGCTGAGCACAGGGCACAAGGACTTCCCTGCTCCTGCTGGCCACACTGTTCCTGATACAGGCCAGGATGCCCTTCATGTTCAGCCTACTCTCAACCACTACCCCCAGGTCCCTTTCTGCCTGGCTGCTCTCAGCCACTCTGTCCCCAACCTGTAGCACTGCCTGGGGTTGCTGTGGCCACAGTGCAGCACCTGGCAATTGGATGTGTGGAATCTCATCCCCCCCTCACCTGCATTATTTGGTGGCCTGCAAGGGGCAAAAAAAATGAAGTAACACAAGAAAACCACCTCAAAAAAACCCCAACAAAACTCACCCAAGCCAACCCCATTCTCTTTGCTGAGCATTTCCAGCCCTGCCTTGCAGAGCAGCAAGTGCTGGGCTGCTCATTTTGCTTCCCCTGACTAATTGACTGGAAGACAGCACCACTGACCTCTCGCTTCAGGGCTCGACCCTCTAATTGCAGCAGGCACACCCAGCCCCCTGGAATGCTGCAGGAGGTGCTCAAGCATGGAGCCTCTGCTAAGTAGCCAACCCAAGAGAGCTCTTAAGGAGAGTTGGAAGCAAATGTTTGTTTTGCTTTAATGTTTCCCCCTCTCCACCTCCCCCCCCCCTCCAATTTTTGGGTGTTGGTGGTTTGGGACTGTTGGTTTTTTAGCCTTGCCTTGCTCCAGGCAAAGGAAAATCACTGCAGGAGCAGCTTTCTCCTTCCCCTCATTGTGGCTGATGATTTGTTGTCAGATTAAATATAGCAGCCTTTTAATACCCAGCTACATCATCCATGGGAGGATCCCACCCTGGACCTGCAGGAGGTTTTGACTGGAGAAGTCTAAATGGAGCTTTAATGTCTTTGCTCTGATCTGTAAATATATTTGCAATCATCAGGATGCAGCAGAGGAGGAGGATGAGGGGGGAGGAAAAAAACCCTAAGGAGATAAAAGAGGAATTGAAGGCTGGATCCCAAAGATCCAGGCTGAGGGAGAAGCAGCTGGAAACTGGGAGCCCTCCCTCCCAGCAAGGGGAAGGACATGGGGTTGCCACTAATTAATCTGCTGGGTTTGCCTAAGTGAAGGGCTGGAATCAGCAGCTGACTTGCTTGTGTCTGTCCCTGGTGAGGCAGCAGACACATGGCTGAGGCCTGGAGCGCTGGGGACTGCTTGTAGCAAGCAATTTATTCATGAATGTAGCTTCTTTGCTGTGCAAAGCATCACAGGAGTGCCACAGTGCCTTGTGCCTCCCTGCCTGCCTTTGTGCTTCTCTCGTCTGTTCCGCAGCATCTGCTCGCTGGAGGCTACTACCAGCTCCCTGCGTGCTCAGCAGCCCTGGTTGTGAGGGGTGGCCAAGCAGGATCACCCCCAAGAAACCATCCAGCCATGGGTGGGATGGCTGTCCAAGCAGGATGACCCCCAAGAAACCATCCAGCCATGGGTGGGATGGCTGTCCAACCAAGATGACCCCCAAGAAACCATCCAGCCATGGGTGGGATGGCTGTCCAAGCAGGATGACCCCCCAGAAACTAACCAGCCATGGGTGGGATGGCTGTCCAAGCAGGATGACTCCCCAAGAAACCAGCCCATTTCCAGCAGGGCTCAGCCCATTTCCAGCAGGACTCAGCCCATTTCCAGCAGGACTCAGCCCATTTCCAGCAGGGCTCAGCCCATTTCCAGCAGGACTCAGCCCATTTCCAGCAGGGCTCAGCCCATTTCCAGCAGGGCTCAGCCCATTTCCAGCAGCACTCAGCCCATTTCCAGCAGGACTCAGCCCATTTCCAGCAGCACTCAGCCCATTTCCAGCAGCACTCAGCCCATTTCCAGCAGGGCTCAGCCCAATTCCAGCAGGGCTCAGCCCATGTGGATCCCCACAAGTCCATGGGACCAGATGGGACTCATCCTAGGGTGCTGAGAGAGCTGGCAGATGAGCTGGCCAAGCCACTCTCCATAATTTTCCAGCAGTCCTGGCTCACTGGCGAGGTCCCAGAGGACTGGGAGCTGGCCAACGTGGTGCCCATCCATAAGAAGGGCCGGTTAGATGAGCCAGGGAATTCCAGGCCTGTCAGCCTGACCTCAGTGCCAGGCAAGATCATGGAACAGGTCATCCTGAGTGCAATAACACAACACTTAGAGGATGGCCAAGGGATCAGGCCTAGCCAGCATGGATTTAGGAAGGGCAGGTCCTGCCTGACCAACCTGAGCTCCTTCTACGAGCAGGTGACTGCCTGCTGGATGTGGGGAGGCCTGTTGATGCAGTCTACCTGGACCTCAGCAAGGCCTTTGACACCATCCCCCATAGCAAACTGCTGGCCAAGCTGTCAGCCCATGGCTTGGACGGGAGCACACTGCGATGGGTTAGGAACTGGCTGGATAGTCGAACCCAGAGAGTGGTGGTGAATGGTGCCACAGCCAGCTGGCAGCCAGTCACTAGTGGTGTGCCCCAGGGATCAGTGCTGGGCCCTGTGCTCTTTAACATCTTCATTGATGATCTGGATGAGGGCATTGAGTCCATCATCAGTACATTTGCTGACGACACCAAGCTGGGGGCAGGAGTTGATCTGCTGGAGGGTAGAGAGGCTCTGCAGAGGGACCTCGACAGGCTGGACAGATGGGCAGAGGCCAAGGGCAGGAGATTGAACACATCCAAGTGCCAGGTTCTGCACATTGGCCACAACAACCCCAGGCAGTGCTACAGGCTGGGGTCAGAGTGGCTGAGAGCAGCCAGGCAGAGAGTGACCTGGGGGTACTGGTGGATGGTAGGCTGAACATGAGCCAGCAGTGTGCCCAGGCAGCCAAGAGGGCCAATGGCATCCTGGCCTGCATCAGGAAGAGTGTGGCCAGCAGGAGCAGGGAGGTCATTCTGCCCCTGTACACTGCACTGGTTAGGCCACACCTCGAGTACTGTGTCCAGTTCTGGGCCCCTCAGTTTAGGAAGGAGGTTGACTTGCTGGAACGAGTCCAGAGAAGAGCAACAAAGTTGGTGAGGGGTTTGGAACACAGCCCTGTGAGGAGAGGCTGAGGGAGCTGTGGTTGCTCAGCCTGGAGAAGAGGAGACTCAGGGGTGACCTTATCACTCTCTACAACTACCTGAAGGGAGGTTGTAGACAGGCAGATGATGGTCTCTTCTCCCAGGCACCCAGCACCAGAACAAGAGGACACAGTCTCAGGCTGTGCCAGGGGAGGTTCAGTTTGGATATTAGGAAGAAGTTCTACACAGAGAGAGTGATTGCCCATTGGAATGGGCTGCCCAGGGAGGTGGTGGAGTCGCCGTCATTGGAGGTGTTCAGGAGGAGACTTGATGGGGTGCTGGGTGCCATGGGTTAGCTGTTTGGGTGGGTTGGATTGGTTGATGGGTTGGACACGATGATCTTGAAGGTCTCTTCCAACCTGGTTTGGTTTATTCTAATAAAGGTTTATTTCAAGCAGCACTCAGCCCATTTCCAGCAGGACTCAGCCCATTTCCAGCAGCACTCAGCCCAATTCCAGCAGCACTCAGCCCAATTCCAGCAGCACTCAGCCCATTTCCAGCAGCACTCAGCCCATTTCCAGCAGCACTCAGCCCAATTCCAGCAGCACTCAGCCCAATTCCAGCAGGGCTCAGCCCATTTCCAGCAGCACTCAGCCCATTTCCAGCAGGACTCAGCCCATTTCCAGGAGGACTCAGCCCACTTCCAGCAGCACTCAGCCCACTTCCAGCAGCACTCAGCCCAATTCCAGCAGCACTCAGCCTATTTCTCCCTTACTTTGAATCCCTCTCCTCTGAATGTTATCATCCCTTGCAAGCAGCCTCTTTCCACACGTCAAAACTTTATTAAATATGATTCTAACAGGGTGGAAATGCATAAAAGAGAATGGGAGGGGAGGAAAGGGGGTGGGGGGAATGAAAGAGGCAGTGACTGCTTTTAAATTGTGGCAGTTTTGCATCGTGGTGATCCCCAAGCCCAGCGATGAGATCTGACAGGCAGGCAGCACTTTCAGAGGCAATTAGATCACACTTCAAGGAGGAGGCATAGGGAGAGATAATATGGAATGGGAAGGAGATAAAAGCAAACAACTTTGCTCCCTCTCCTTCTCACTCACATATCCACAAACCTCCCCCCTTCTTCCCCCCTTCCTCCACCAGCCTGCTGGGAGCAAGTGAGAAAGGAGGGAAGGCATCAGAGGTGTTGTTAGGGATGATGTAAGGCAGGGTAAATAAGGAGGGAAAGAAGAAGAAAGGTAAAGTGCAGCCAAAGGGAGTTGGAAGTAATTAACAGTGAGATAATGGTCCAGGGCTGGACCAAATGGGGCTCTTCAGAGCAAAAACACAGCTGAAACCATCAAACACCACTTTGTGCCTGCACAGAATGGCAATCAGCCCTTTGGCTTCAGCCAAACTCTGAGGGGGGTTGTGAACTTTAATCCCAGCATGGGGGAGGTGGGAAGGGACCTCAGAGATCATCTGCTCCAACCTTCCTGCCATGCCCAGGGACACCTCTCAACCAGACTCAGCTGCTCAAGGTCTCATCCAGCCTGGCCTTGAACATGCCCAGGCAGGAGGCAGCCACAGCCTCCCTGGGCAGCCTGTGCCAGAGTCTCAGCACCCTCCTATTGAAGAACTTCTTCCTAAGATCCCTGCTCTCCCTCAGCTTCAGACCATTCCCCCTTGGCCTGGCTCCAGACACCCTCAGCAAAAGTCTCTCTGCAGCCTTCCTGCAGGATCCCTTCAGCTCCTGGCAGGCAGCTCTGAGGTCCCCCTGGAGTCTTCTCTTCTCCAGGCTGCACACCCCCAGCTCCCTCAGCCTGTGCTCACAGCAGAGTTGCTCCAGCCCTTGGATCATCTTTGTGGCCTCCTCTGGACTCAACTCCAACAGCTCCATGCTCTCCTTCTGCTGGGGACACCAGAATTGGACACTGGAATACAAGCAGTTGGCACCAGGCAGAAAGATGATGCTGCTCTTGGAAGTGGGGAGCAGCCACTGTAGAGCAGGGAAACAGAGAACTGTCAGGGTTGGAAGGGTCCTCAAGGCTCAGCCACTTCCAACCCCCCTGCCATGGGCAGGGACACCTCACACCACAGCAGGTTGCTCACAGCCACATCCAGCCTGGCTGCAAACACCTCCAGGCAGGAGGCTTCCACCACCTCCCCGGGCAGCCTGTGCCAGGCTCTCACCACCCCAGTGGGGAACAACTTCTCCTTACCTTGCTCCTCCAGGACTCAGCCATAAGCAGCAGGGAATTATCCATCTCATGGCCCTGGTTTGGTGGCCATGGTGGTGTTGGGTTGATGCTGGACTGGATGATCTGAGAGGACTTTCCCAACCCAACCAGTTCTCTGAGTCTCTGAGCTGGACTTATCCATGGAGCAGGGCAGGGAGGGAGGGAGGAAATCTGTGTGGTTGTGCTCATCCCACACCAGGCAGGGATGGAGACTGCAGAAGAAGAGGGAAACTGCCACCAAGAGCTGCTGGAGCAGGTTGGCATTTGATTAACCATCAGCACTGAATGATTGCACAACTGCCCACGGCTTCCCCTCCTGCCTTTGGGTTCACAGAGGGGTTTGGCCCCCCAAAACCCAAAGGGTTGTGCTGGGAGGGTGCAGGCAGAGCCCCAGGGGCTGCCTCTCCCCTTGCTTGGCACGCAGGGCTGATTATTAGGTTAATTAAAGCCATCAAAGTGAATTCTGCTTTGTGCTGAACGTTCAGGAGCAGATGGTGACAAGCACCGAGCTCCATAAAAGAGAATTGGAAGTTGTCAAGTGTCTCCTGCTCATCTGTGCTGGGAGCTGGGGGGGAGGAGAAGCAAGGTTGGGGTTGTGACTCCCTCCTGGCTGAGATCCTCCCCCCAAGTCCCACGAGCAACCAGCAGCCCCATGGGAAGCTCCCACAGGACCTCTAGGGCTGGGGCAAAACATCATTAAGTGTTAAAACTAAGGAACATTTGAGGCTCTCCTGTTGAATTCTGCTCCCTCCTCACATGGAGGACAGCAGGGAAGTGATGGGGACAGGGAGCCACAGTGTCTGCCACGGCTCAGAAGGGCAACAAGGCTGGGGAGGAGTCTGGAGCACAAGGCTGGGGAGGGGTCTGGAGCACAGCCCTGGGAGGAGAGGCTGAGGGAGCTGGGGTTGCTTAGCCTGCACAAGAGGAGGCTCAGGGGAGACCTTCTTGCTCTCTCCAACTCCCTGAAGGGAGGTTGGAGCCAGGTGGGGGTTGGGCTCTTCTCCCAGGCACCCAGCACCAGAACAAGAGGACACAGTCTCAAGCTGTGCCAGGGGAGGTTCAGGCTGGAGGTGAGGAAGAAATTTCTCCCCAGCAAGAGGAATTGGCCACTGGGGTGTGCTGCCCAGGGAGGTGGTGGAGTCCCCATCCCTGGAGGTGTTTAGGAAGAGCCTGGCTGAGGCACTTGGTGCCATGGTTGTGTTGATCAGATGGTGCTGGGTGAGAGGTTGGACTGGATGATCTCAGAGGTCTTTTCCAACCTATTCTATTCTATTCTATTCTATTCTATTCTATTCTATTCTATTCTATTCTATTCTATTCTATTCTATTCTATTCCATTCCATTCCATTCCATTCCATTCCATTTTCTGGACTTCCAAAGCTGGGAAGCAGACCTGCTGAGAAGGACCTGCTGGTGGGCAACAAGTTGTCCATTAGCCAGCAATGTGCCCTCACAGCCAAGGCCAGTGGTCTCCTGGGGTGCATTAAGGAGAGTGTGGCCAGCAGGGCAAAGGAGGTCCTGCTCCCCCTATCCTCTGGAATATGGTATCCAGTTCTGGGACAGGGAACTGCTGGGACAGGGTACAGCAAAGGGCTGGGAAGCTGCTGAGGGGCTCAGAGCAGCTCTGGGAGCAGCAAAGGCTGAGAGCCCTGGGGCTGAGAGCCTGCAGAGGAGCAGCCCCAGAGGGGAGCTGAGCAATGCTCAGCAAGAGCTAAAGGAGCTGTGGGGGGCAAGAGGCTGGGGCCAGGCTCTGCTCAGTGGGGACAGGACAAGGGGCACAAAGTGGAGCCCAGGAGGTTCCAGCTGAGCGGGAGGAGAAAGTTGTTTGGTGTGAGGGTGAAGCAGGCTGCCCAGAGAGGTTGTGGAGTCTCCTGGTGTGGAGAGCTTCCAACCTCCCCTGTGATCCATTGTGCTGCTGGGCAAGCTGCTGTGGGTGCCCTGCTGGAGCAGGGGGCTTGGACTGGCTGAGCTCCAGAGGTCCCTTCCCACCTCCCCCATGCTGGGATGCTGTGAAAGTTCACAAACCCTTCAAAGAGCTGATTTCCATTCTGAGCAGGAACAATGTGGTGTTTGATTATTTCAGCTGTGTTTTGCTCTGAAGAACCCCATTTGGAGCTCTGCATTTCCCCATCCAGCTGGGATTTTCAGAATCCCCCCCCCCATGCAGGCAGGAAAGCTGCAGATCCCCCTCAGAGCTGACACAGGCAGCTGGCAGAAGGCAGCAGGAGGAAGCAAAGCTTGGCTGGGTTCATAAATGCCTTCCTGAAGCCCCAGTCTGACCCTTCTTGCATCTCCTCATCTGCTAGGTGTTGAGGACCTGGGTACTTCACCCCACCTCAGATGCCTGCACACAGCCTCAGTGCCAGGAAAGCCACTCAAGAGGCTGCAGGAGCAGTGAATGGAAGGGAGACAGCAGGAGAAATGAAGATGAACAGCATGAGCTGCTTTGTTCCTGCAGTACATTCAAGAAAAGAGCAGCAAGGCTGTTACAGGGGGAGGGAAAAAAATAACCCAATAACACAGAAAGCTGTTACAAGGCACCCAGCAGGCTGGGCTGCTGCTCATTGCTCCCCAGCCCTCCAGCACACACAATAAGACAATGGCTTGAGTTGGAAGGGACCTTCAAGATCATCCAGTTCCAACCCCCTGCCATGGGCAGGGTCACCTCCCACCAGCCCCAGCTTGCTCAAGGCCTCATCCAGCCTCCCCTCCAGGGAGAAGGCATCCACAGCCTCCCTGGGCAACCTGTGCCAGGCTCTCCCCAGCCTCACTGTCAAGAATGTCTTCCTCATCACCAGTCTCGATCTCCCCTCCTCAAGCTCAAAGCCATTGTCCCTCATCCTGTCACTCCCAGCCCTCAGCAAAGGTCCTTTCCCACCTCTCCTGGAGCCCCTTCAGGTACTGGAAGGCTGCTCTGAGGTCTCCTTGGAGGCTTCTCTTCTCCCAGCAGCCCAGCTGCAAGGAGCAGCTCCAGCTGAAGGTCAGTGTGGGGTGGGTTGGTTGGTCTGGGCTTGTTTTAGCTGCTGCTGCTGCTGGTGGTGGTGGTTAATTTGTGAACTTCTTTATCTGGTGAAGCCTAGCAAGGCTGCCTCGTGCTGGGGATGCTGAGCACAGCCTCTCTGTGCTGCTATGATTAGATGGCTTAGACCCAACCTCAGCAGCTGCTAATCCTGACTATTAATTAGAAGATGTGGGGGTAAGAAATTCCAGCACTGAGGCTCAGTTAAGCTCGAGCAGCTTCTGCATTTTCTTCCTCCCTCTCCCTCCTCTTCTCCCCCCCCCCCATCCCCCTCCATCCTTCAACAATCACCCAGCCTCTGCCTGTCGTCAGCCCTTGCAAGGGAAATCAAACAGCGCCAGTGGGGTCCGACCCTGCCAAGCGAGGACAGCCGGGGCAGGGGCGCCGAGTTTCACCCCTGGGAAGAAAAGGGCTGTGGTGACACAGGGAATTCATCCCAGCCTGAGCTGACAGCAGCCTCTCCTGGGGCCCAGTTCATTAATTTTTATATCACAGTGGCTTGGAGAGGCTTCAATTGAGGTCAGAGCCTCTTTTATTGGGGGCTCTCCGTGCACGCCGCAAAGAAAGCATCGCTGCGGCGCGGCGAAGGTCCCAGCCCAGCCCACGCTGCCTGAGCCAGGCTGGGCCATCACTCCCTGGCTGCTGGGAGGGCCAAAGCTATCTCCTTACCCCAGGATGGGGCCCCCTGGCTGGTCTGGCTCCCCAGGCTGTCCCCAGCTTGTCCCCTCTGCTCCAACCTCCCTGTGAGCTGCACTGGCTGGAGGATCCCTCAGGCATCTGCCAAGCTCCCTTTTGCCAGGCAGAGAGGGAGGTGGCATCTTGAAAGCTAGGCAAAGACGACCTAGGGATCCCTCTTCTCCAAACTGTTTGTTTGCACTGTGAGCTGTAATCGTTTCCAGGGCTGCACTGGCTGTGCAGGCAGCCCTGAGGAGGAGCCAGCTGAGCTGGGCCTCCTTGCCCACCTCGCCCAGGGATGGGAAGGAGATGCAGCTTGGGGGTAGGAGAGGCCAGAAGAGTTGGTGCTCAAGGTTGGGCTGGGGTTTTGATTTGCTCAGGAGCTGCTGCTGCCTCTTTTCCTTCCCTCAAGAGAGTGGCTGGGCTGAAGCCTGTCCCAGCAGGGGCCACACAAGGCAGCTGAGCAAAGGGTGACAACTTCTCCTTGGCCCTCACCCAGGAAAGGAGATTCAAAGCCATTAACATCTCCCAGAGCGAAATATCGATGGCCAGAAAGCTGTTAGCAGGAACAAGAGAGTTGGCAACCCCAGCACCCGGGGTCCTGCCACTTCTGCTGGGGAGGGGGGGGGAACAAAAACCCAACCCCACCAACAGCAACAACCAAACCAACCCCACACAGCCCAAATTAGAAGAGAAGAGGAAGAGGAGGAGCGGTGAGAGCCAAACAGGGGCGAGATAAAGCCAGCAGCAGCTGCAGGAGGTGAGGGAGCTATGGGCTGATAAGACACAACCAGAGACCTCTCTGCCTGGTTTGGCTTTTTATTCCCCTCCCCCCTTCCTCCTTTTACATTTTATAAACTAAATTGATTTAGAGAAGAAAGGCAACACTCAACCACATCCAAAGCCAGCAGCTTCCACCCTCTGAAGGAGGCAAGAGCTTTAATTGAATTTCTGAGGGTTGGCTTTTTCCATTTCCCTTTTTCTTTCTTTCTTTCTTTTTATTTGTTTGTTTGTTTGTTTCTCCCCTCCTCCCCCTGCCCCCCCAACCCCTTCCCCCTTCTGTAGATCAGCACCAGTACAGCTGAATGAAAAGCAGGCACCCATCCAAGCCTGCCCTTCAGAAAGCTGCCTCCCTGAGCTGGACACCACGGAGGCAGGATGAGGATTTCCCCTCACCTCCTGCAGTCCCTTCTCGGTGGGACACCTCCCAGAGTGCTGCTCTCACTCCTTCCCCATCTCCTGGGCATGTCTTGGTGTCCCTCCTCCATCAGAAGGCTTTGCCTGGTGCTGGTTAGAGCTGGGCTTTGGAAGGCATTGGTCTCTTCACAGAACCCAGTCCGACCTCCCCCTCTGCTCACAGCTCCAACCCAGCACGGAGCTGCCGGTCCCCATCCCAGCTCTGACTTGTGACCCACTGAGGCAGCCCTGGGGAGATGGGCTCAGAGCTGAGCAGCCCAAAGCAGGGATCTGCTGTAGAATCCCAGGAGCCCAGCATGGATGGGGTTGGGAAAGGACCTCTGGAGATCATCCACTCCAAGCCCCCTGCTCCAGCAGGGCACCCACAGCAGCTTGCCCAGGGGCACAATGGCCCAGGGGGAGCTGGAAGCTCTCCACACCAGGAGACTGTTTGGGTGGGTTGGATTGGTTGATGGGTTGGACACGATGATCTTGAAGGTCTCTTCCAACCTGGTTTGGTTTATTCTAATAAAGAGTTATTCTAATAAAGACTCCACAACCTCTCTGGGCAGCCTGCTCCAGGCCTCCAGCACCCTCACAACAACTTTCTCCTCCTCTTCAGCTGGAGCCTCTGGCTTCCAGTTTGTGCCTCTTGCCCTGAGCACCACCAAGCAGAGCCTGGCCCCAGCCTCTTGCCCCCCCACAGCTCCTTTAGCTCTTGCTGAGCATTGCTCAGCTCCCCTCTGGGGCTGCTCTTCTCCAGGCTCTCAGCCCCAGGATCTTTCATTCTTAAATGGATTTTTTTTCCTCCCTCCTTCCTTTCTAAAGTGACCCAAAGCAGCTCAGCTCTCTGGAGCTGCCAGCATCCCACTTCACAGCCCCACTGTGATGGAGACCTTCCTGCCATGCTGTGCTCTGAGCTCTGGGGACCTACCTCTGCTCTGCAGCCCTGCAGGACCACCCCCTGCAGGACCACCCCCTGCAGGACCACTCTAACCCTTGTCCCAACCTCACCAGGGGACACAGCTCAGGCTGCTTGCACAGCCCAGAGCCTGGCAGCAGAAAGCCAAGCAGCTTTGCAGAGCAGCTTCTCCTCTCCTCCATCCTTCTCCTTGGGACACCCTGAGCACGGCAGAGCCTTCTCCTCTCCCCCCCCCCCCGCAGGAGGTTCAGCTTCTGCTTCGCCCTGTGGCACTTCTCCCCTCCCCCAGCTCTCCACTGCCACACTGACTGGGGGAAGATCTTGAGCAGCAGATAATTAATTCCAAAATGAGACAAACATTTAACCTCGGGTCAAACGAAAGCCTGAGTCGATCCCAAATGAGTTCCTTTTTGTTTTCCTTTTAATTTTTCCTTTTTTTCCCCTCCTTTTTTTCCTTCTTTTTTTTTTCCTTTTATATTTTCCTTTTTTTCTTTTTTCTTCTTTTGTCCTTTTATTTTTTCCTTCCCTTCCCCCTCCTTCCCCCCTTCTTCCCCCTTCCCCTCTTTTCCCCCCTTTTCCCCCCTTGCCCCTCTTTTTTCCCCCTTTTCTCCCCTTTTCCCCCTTTCCTCCCCTTTTCTCCCCCATTCCCCCTCCTCCCCCCTTTCCCCCTTTTTCCCCCTTCCCCCTCCTTCCCCCCTTCCCCTCTTCCCCCCTTTCCCCCTTTCCTCCCCTTTTTCCCCCATTCCCCCCTTTCCCCCCCTTTTCCCTCCTTTCTTCCCCTTTTTTCCCCCATTCTTCCCTTCCCCCTTTTTCTCCCCCTTCCCCCTCCTTCTCCCTTCCCCCTCCTTCTCCCTTCCCCTCCTTTCCTTTCTTCCCCCCTTTCCCCCCTTTCCTCCCTTTCCCCCCCATTCTCCCCTTCCCCCTCTTCCCCCCCTTCCCCCTCATTCCCCTCTTTCTTCCCCTTTCCCTTCTTCCCCCCCTTTTACCCCTTCCCCTCTTTTCCCCCTCTTTCCCCCCTCTTTTCCCCTTTCCACACCTTCCCCCTCCTTCCCTCCCTTTTCCCTTTCCTTCCTCCTTCCCCCCTTCCCCACTTTCCCCTCCCTTTTCCCACTTTCCTCTCCCTTTTCCCCTTTATCCCCCTTCCCCTCCTACCTCCCCTTTCCCTCATACCCCCTTCCCCCCTCCTTTCCCCCACCTTCCCCCTCCTTTCCCCCTTCTTCCCTCTCCTTTCCCCCTCCTTTCCCCCTCCTTTCCCCCTCCTTTCCCCCTCCTTTCCCCCCTCCTTTCCCCTCCTTTCCCCCCCTTCTTCCCCCCCCCTTTTAAAAACCTTTTCCCCCCCTCAAATCAGCAGGAATTGGTTTCACAGAATTAGAAGAGATAGAAACAAAAGTGAGAGGAAAAATAGAGCCAAGGCCACCCCATGGATTGTCCCTCTCTGCTGCTGGGGAGGTGTCAATAACATTGCTGGAGGCAATGGAGGCAGGAATTCTTCTGGAGCTCCATCACTCCAGCAGCTTCCCAGCCTGGGAGGTGGGGGAGGAAAAACCAGAACGTGAGGAAACAGCCTCAGGTTGCACCAAGTGAGGTTCAGGCTGGATGTGAGGAACAATTTCATCCCTGCAAGGGGTCTCAGGCCCTGGGAGAGGCTGCCCAGGTGGAGTCCTCAGCCCTGCAAGGGGTCTCAGGCACTGGGAGAGGCTGCTCAGGGAGCTGGTGGAGTCCTCAGCCCTGCAAGGGGTCTCAGGCACTGGGAGAGGCTGCTCAGGTGGAGTCCTCAGCCCTGCAAGAGGTCTCAGGCACTGGGAGAGGCTGCCCAGGTGGAGTCCTCAGCCCTGCAAGGGGTCTCAGGCACTGGGAGAGGCTGCTCAGGTGGAGTCCTCAGCCCTGGGGAGGTGTTTGGAAGCTGCCTGGATGTGGCTCGGTGGCCCAGCGCTGACCTCTGGGCGAGCTGTTGGGACTTGGTGCTGGGCTTGGCGCTCTCCAAGGTCTCTTCCCACCCCACCAACCCCTTTTGGAGGGCGGTATTTGAAGTGCTGGCACCGCGGCGACCTCTGCTCCTGATTTTAGACACCCCCAGATCAAGTGTCAAGGGCCCAGAGTTGTTACCCACACCCCCAGACCCCCACCCCCCACCACCCCCCCTCACCCCTTGCCATTTGCATTCTGGCTCAGCAGAGCTCTTCCTGCTGCTGCCAAACCAACAACCTCTTGCTCTTCATAAATTCATGAGCATCGATTCCTGGGGGGGGGCCCAGCAGGAAGATTCTGCTGGAGGAGAGTGGTCCTGAGCAATGCAAACTGCTCCTCACCCCCCTTCCTTCCCCCCCCTCCATGCCTGCAGCCTGCAAAACCTGCTCACTACCACAGCCCTGGGGGGGATGGAGGCAGCTCAGGTGCGGAGCAGACCCCCCACAGCCCCCTACAGCCCCCTCCAGATCCCTCTAGCCCCCATAGGTGCCCTTTGGTCCCCCACACAGACCCTCACAGACCCCTTTAGACTCCTCTACACCTGTCCAGACCCCTCTAGCCCCCATAGGTGCCCTCTGGCCCCACACATGTACCCCCACAGACCCCTCTAGCTCCATCCAGACCCCTCTAGCTCCATCCAGACCCCTCTAGCCCCTATAGGTGCCCTCTGGCCCCACACATGTACCTCCCACAGACCCCTCTAGCTCCATCCAGACCCTTCTAGACCCCTGTGGAGTCCCTATAGCCCCCCATAGGTGCCCTCTAGCCCCACACACAGACCCCTATAGACCCCTCCAACTCCCTATAGAGCCCCTCTAGCCCCCATAGGTGCCCTCTGGCCCCACATACAGACCACTCTAGCCCCCTCCTCTAGCCCCCATAGATGCCCTCTGGCCCCACATACAGACCACCAGAGAACCCTAGAGACCCTTCCAGCTCCCTATAGAGCCCCTCTAGCCCCCATAGGTGCCCTCTGGCCCCACATACAGACCACTCTAGCCCCCTACAGAGCCCCTCTAGCCCACATAGATGCCCTCTGGCCCCACATATAGACCCCTGTAGACCACTCCAGCTCCCTATAAAGCCCCTATACCCCCCTCATAGGTGCCCTCTGGCCCCACATACAGCCCCCCCTAGCCTCCTCCAGACCCCTTTAGCCCCCATAGGTGCCTACCTGCTGCAGTACCCTCAGCACAGCTCCATGACTGGTCTCCCCCCCCCAGCTTTGCCCAGGATAATCCCATTTTCAGGCCTGCTTTCTGGCTGGCATTTGAAGGATGAGCTCTTAATGACCCTAAATGAATAACTGCCTGAGGAGTTTGTTTGAGAAGATCATCAAAAAATCAGTAATGTCATCATGTCAAGCCAAGCCTCTGCTGCCTTCTTTCTTTATTATCTTCCTTCCTCCCTTCCTTCCTTCCTTCCTTCCTTTGAGACTCCAAGAAGACCACAAATTGGTCCAAAAATTGTATTTAATGTATTTCTGGGTTGGTTTCTTTCCCCTTCCTCCCCTTTCCCCCCTTCTTCCCCTTTCCCTTCTTCCCCTTCTTCCCCTCCTTCCCCTTTCCCTTCTTCACCTTTCCCTTCTTCCCCTTTTTCCCCTTCTTCCCCTTCTTCTTCTTCTCCTTTCCCTTCTTTCCCTCCTTTCCCTTCCCCTTCTTCCCCTTCTTCCCCTTCTTCCCCTCCTTCCCCTCCTTCCCCTTCCCCTCCTTCCCCTTCCCCTTCTTCCCCTCCTTCCCCTTCTTCCCCTCCTTTCCCTTCCCCTTCTTCCCCTTCTTTTCCCTTCCCCTTCTTCCCCTTCTTTCCCTTCCCCTTCTTCCCCTTCTTTCCCTTCCCCTTCTTCCCCTCCTTCCCCTTCCCCTTCTTCCCCTCCTTCCCCTTCTTCCCCTCCTTTCCCTTCCCCTTCTTCCCCTTCTTTCCCTTCCCCTTCTTCCCCTTCTTTCCCTTCCCCTTCTTCCCCTTCTTTCCCTTCCCCTTCTTCCCCTTCTTTCCCTTCCCCTTCTTCCCCTTCTTTCCCTTCCCCTTCTTCCCCTCCTTCCCCTTCCCCTTCTTCCCCCTCCTTCCCCTTCTTCCCCTCCTTTCCCTTCTTCCCCCTCCTTCCCCTTCTTCCCCTTCCCCTTCTTCCCCTCCTTCCCCTTCTTCCCCTTCCCCTTCTTCCCCTTCTTCCCCTCCTTCCCCTTCCCCTTCTTCCCCTCCTTCCCCTTCCCCTTCTTCCCCTCCTTCCCCTTCCCCTTCTTCCCCTCCTTCCCCTTCTTCCCCTCCTTTCCCCTTCCCCTTCTTCCCCTTCTTTCCCTTCCCCTTCTTCCCCTTCTTTCCCTTCCCCTTCTTCCCCTTCTTTCCCTTCCCCTTCTTCCCCTTCTTTCCCTTCCCCTTCTTCCCCTCCTTCCTCTTCTTCCCCTCCTTTCCCTTCTTCCCCTCCTTCCCCTCCTTCCCCTCCTTTCCCTTCTTCCCCTCCTTCCCCTTCCCCTTCTTTCCCTCCTTTCCCTTCTTCCCCTTCCCCATCTTCAGGACAGGGCTCATTGGCCATGGTGCTGCTAGGTTGATGTTCCTAGAGGCAGCAGGAGGTGACAGGTTCCACCTCTCCAAGGAGCTCCCTGAGGCAGGAGAGAGAGCAGGGAATAGATGTTCCTGCTCCCTGGGCTCTGCAGGGCTCCCAGCAGATGGTGAAGAGTTTGCTTCTGCCTTGGAAGTTCTTTTTCATCAGCAGCAGGTCAGCCTGGAGGGGCTGGCTGGGGACCAGTCTGCCCAGTCCACCTCAGACACTGGGTACCAGTGAGCCCCCCACAGCAGGAGGGCATCCTGGCCCCCAGCAAGGTTTGGGGTTCAAGCCTCTGGGGGCTTCACCAGACAGCTCCTGGCACCACACCAGCAGGGACCTTGTGCCCCTCAGCCCAGGGAGGCTGGAGGTGCCCATCAAAGGCTGCTGGGTCCTTGGGGGGAGGGGGGGGCAGCACCATGCCCCAGGTGGTGCTGAGCAGCTGCTGGAGGATGCTGTTTCTTGCCAGGGACTGTAGAGGGAAGTAGATGACTAAAGAGTCTTTTTGCCTCTGGCTGAAGCCAGGTGGCTGGGAGCCAGGAGCAGCCCTGTGGGAGACCTTCCCCAGGAGACTTTCCTTTCCAGGCCTGTTTTGGGGGCTATGGGCAAGCCCTGGTTGGCTCAACCACTTCCAACTGCCTTTGCCCCTCAGCACCCCTAACCCACAGCCATCACCCATGGCTGCAGCCCCAAACCCTACTTTTTACGCCCTAAAACTGCTTCTTTGAGCCTCTCCCTTCTCCTGGCAGGAGAACAGAGAAGCCTCTTCCCCAGCTGAGGGGAGGCTTGGGGCCAACTCCCCCCTGTGCCTGAATCCCTCTCCAGCTGCAGGAGGCTCTGTGTCTTTGATGCTTCACCTGAAGCACCCTGAGAGGCAGCTTCCAGCTCACTTTCTGCCAAGAGCTTGCACAGAAGCATCTCTGCCCAGGGAGGTTCTGATCTCTCTGCCACTCACCACAGAGCAGAGCAGAGGAGCAGGTTTGGGGACTTCAGAGGCTGACAGCCCCCCAGGGTGGGAATTAGCAAAGAGGAAAAAAAAAAAAAACCCATGAGAGTTACACCTGGAGCCAGAGAACCATGGAACTGGTTGGGTTGCAAAAGACCTTTCAGATCATCAACTTCAACCCAGCACTGCCAGGGGCACCACCAAACCATGGCCCTCAGCACCCACATCTCCACAGCTCTGGAAGCCTTCCAGGCATGAGGACTGCACCAGTGCCCTGCACCACCTGGGACAGGACTTGACAACCCTCAAGGGGAAGAAGTTGTTCCTCACAGCCAACCTAAACCACTCCTGGGGCAATTTGAGGCCATTTCCTCTTGTGCCTTCACTTATTTCTTAGGAGCAGAGCCCAACCCCCACCTGGCTCCAGCCTCCTCTCAGGGAGCTGCAGAGAGCCAGAAGCTCTCCCCTCAGCCTCCTCTTCTCCAGGCTCAACACCCCCCAGCTCCCTCAGCTGCTCCTCCCCAGCCTTGTTCTCCAGACCCTTCCCTAGCTAGGCTGCCCTGCTCCAGCTCCTCAATGTCCTTCTTGGAGTGAATCCTTTAAGCTGCCTCTGCCTCACACCCCACATGCTGCTGTCACATAGAATCCTAGAATCAATAAGGTTGAAAAAGACCTCAGAGATCATCAAGTCCAAGCTGTCACCCAACACCTCATCACTAACTAAACCATGGCTCCAAGTGCCACATCCAATCCCCTCTTGAACACCTCTGGCAGGGCACAGGGACCATGCAGGTGACAGCAGTGTCTAGCTCAGGTGGGGACACCCAACAGCCAAGCTGTGCTCCCCCAAGACCAGAGGAAAGGGACTGCAGGAGGAATGGCTCAGAAATTCTCCTTATGGAGCCTGGGGACTGTTCCCCTGCCCAAAGGAGATGCAGTGGCATCCACAGAGGGGCCACCAGCACTAAGAACATCTACCCCTAGAGCCACCTCAGCATCACTGGGAATGGATTGGGAATGGCTCAGAAATTCTCTTTATGGAGCCTGGGGACTATTCCCCTGCCCAAAGGAGATGCAGTGGCATCCACAGAGGGGCAACCAGCACTAAGACATCTACCCCTAGAGCCACCTCAGCATCACTGGGAATGGATTGGGGGGCTGGAGAGGGGCTGGAAGGGGGCTGGGTTTGGTCTGCCCATGCTGTGAGCTCCTGCACCCCATGAGCACAGGCAGAGCCTGCAGACAGCATCTCCTGGCTGCACACAGCTCCCAGTGCGGCTGGGGATGGCAAATGGGAGTGAAGCCAGCATCTGCCTGCCAAGCACCACTTAGAGCCAATCTGCAAGGACCTGGGGCAAAGCAAGGTGTCACACTCAGGGCTTTCAAAAGGCAGCTTCTGGTCCTGCAGCCTGGCAGCAGGAGAGAAAGAAGAAGAAGAAGGGGAAAAAAAAGCAGCATGGTTTATTCAAGGATTTCTTCTTGGTATTTCTCATGTCTCTCACCTCTCCCAGCCCTTTCACTCCATCCTCTGCACGTCTCTCCCGTGCTCCTCACACCTCCACCCTTCCAAGAGAGAGTTCAGCACTAGCTGCCTCCGGAGCAAACACCCACGTGGAGCTGCTGCTAATGAGAGGATGATTCAGTGCACAGCGAGGAACTGCTGGCAAGGGACCCCTGGAGCTCAGCCAGTCCAAGCCCCCCTGCTCCAGCAGGGCACCCACAGCACCCTGCCCAGCAGCACAATGCCCAGGGAGGGGGTTGGAAGCTCTCCACACCAGGAGACTCCACAACCTCTCTGGGCAGCCTGCTCCAGGCCTCCAGCACCCTCACAACAAACAACTTTTCCTCCTGCTCAGCTGGAACCTCCTGGCTGCCACTTTGTGCCCCTTGTCCTGTCCCCACTGAGCAGAGTCTGGCCCCAGCCTCTTGCCCCCCACAGCTCCTTTAGCTCTTGCTGGGCATTGCTCAGCTCCCCTCTGGGGCTGCTCTTCTGCAGGCTCTCAGCCCCAGGGCTCTCAGCCTTTGCTCCTCCCAGAGCTGCTCTGAGCCCCTCAGCAGCTTCCCAGCCCTTTGCTGTACTCTCTCCAGCAGTTCCTTTGTCCCCCTTGAACTGGGGAGCCCAGAACTGGACCAAATACTCCAAATGTGGCTTCCCCAGAGCCTGGGGGGGTGGGGAGGTGGAGGGAAAGCCTCCCTTGCCCTGCTGGCCACAGGGCTTGTTCATGCTTTGGCATTTGACACTTCCTCAGCAGAAGGCACACCCTGAGCACAAACACTTCGTGCAGATGAGCTGCTAATGCAGAGTGAGGGCAGCACCAGCACCTGAGAGGGGAAAGGGGAAAAAGAGGGAGAGAGGGAGAGAGGGAGAGAGGGAGAGAGGGAGAGAGGGAGAGAGGGAGAGAGGGAGAGAGGGAGAGAGGGAGAGAGGGAGAGAGAGTGGAGAGAGGGAGAGAGGGAGAGAGGGAGAGAGGGAGAGGAGGGAGAGGAGAACAAATCAAAATCCTGTTAAAAGGAGAGGGGAAAACTAAAAAAAGAAGAGAAGAAAAGAGCCAGGAAGACTTTGGCCTCGTTTTTTTTCCCTCTGATTTGCAGCCTGCTGGAGCTCTGCCCTCGGGGTCAAGAAGCTCAGTACCCAATCTCTTCCCTGCAAGAAAATGTTAGAGCTCGTGCTGGTCCCCCCCGGGACTGAAAGTTCAGGGCCCTCCAAGAGGCAGCTCAGCTCTCAGCTCTTCGCCCAGCAGCCAAAGGAAAGCTGAAATTTTCCTGCCATGGGCAGTGGGGACCCCAGGGAGCTCGTGGGACCCCCGAGGAGGTCACCCCCGTGGCCCCATCCTGCGAGCGGAGGGGAGGTGCGGGCCAAGGAATCGCCTGGCAGAGACCTTCTTTGCCTTTTGCCTTGCCTTCTTTTTTTTTCCCCCTGGTTTATTAACCACCTCCCTGCTGCTGGAAGTTCCCACCTCAGTCTGCTGAAGGAGAACAAGTGGCCAAAAAAAATCCCACCATAGGGCCGGGTTTCCATGGCAACTCCCTTCCCAAACCAGGTACCTGTAGCAGCCAGCCCCTGCCAGAACCATTGCCCCTGGCCTGGGCAGGGCTGAGCAGGCTGCTTGGTGCCCCAGCTGTGCCCTGCAGCTGCCCCACCTCCAGCACAGGGCTGGTTTGTCCTTGGGGTGTGTGCAAAGAGAGGTACTGGAGGGGGGGGGTGGGGGGGGTAGGGGAGGGCTGTGGTCTCTGAGGGCTTCCTCTGCCCCCATGTGCAGAGGTGCTGGCACAGAGCTGGGGAGGAGGAGTGAGGCAGCAGGGGAAGTGATCATCAGCTTCAGGGCCTTCATCCATCTCAGCTGGGGTGGATGTTAGGAAGAAGTTCTTCCCAGCAAGAGAGATTGGCCACTGGGATGTGCTGCCCAGGGAGGTGGTGGAGTCCCCATCCCTGGAGGTGGTTAGGAAGAGCCTGGATGAGGCCCTTGGTGCCATGGTTGAGTTGATCAGATGGTGCTGGGTGAGAGGTTGGACTTGATGATCTCCAAGGTCTCTTCCAACCTGGTTAAGTCCATTCTATTCTAAAAGCAAAAGCATGTCTGTGGCAGAGCACTTGGGCAGGGGGATCCTGCCAGCTCCTGCACTCCAGCTCCCCAGGCACAGGCTGAGGGGAGTGTGAGGGGACCTGGCCATGGCCACAGCTCCCACAGAGGCTGCTGGAGCCCTGGAGGAGGCTGCTGGAGCCCTGGAGCAGGCTGCTGGAGCCCTGGAGCAGGCTGCCCAGAGAGAGGTTGGAGAGCCTCCAAACCCCTCCTGGATGCGTTCCTGTGTGACCTCCTCCAGGCTGACCCTGCCTTGGATCACCTCCAGGGGTCCCCTCCCACCGCCCAGCGGTTCTGCGAGGCGGCCGTGGAAGGGCTGAGGCGGGAGGAAGGCTTGCAGCCCGGTTCCCAGCTGCCTTGTCCTCGCAGCCTCACGGCCGTGCTCCCTATCTGCTGATGCATTTTTAATGCTGTTTGCAGGAAGCTCCGAGAGAGCAGCCCACAGCTCTCTGCCCCCCGCACCGAGGCGCAGGGAGGTGCTGATCGCTCACTCGGCTGCGAGCAGAGGGCTGCTCCTCCTCCTCCTCCTCTTCCTCCTCCTCCCCACAAATCAGCCCCAAATGGGATGTCAGAGGGGAAAGGAAAAACAACTCTGCAGGGCAAGGAGGCTAATTTTGATTGTCTCGGAACAGCTGCGTGCACAGGAGAGCTCTCGGCACGGCGGGGAGCGCTGCTGGGGCTCACCCCAGAGTGCGCTGCAGCCCAGCTCACCCTCACAGCCTGGGACTGAGGGGCTGCTGGTAGAGACCGGGCTGGGAGGGCTGCTCTGCTCTCTGCCTTCAGCAGGACCGCGGCAAAATGGGGCTGGGAGGGCTGGAGAGGTCTCAGACTGCATCTCCCTACATCCTCCTACACCTCCCTGCAAGCCCCTGAATCCTCCTGCACCCCCCTGCACCCTCCTGCATCCCCATGGTACCCCCCTGCACCCTCCTGCATCCCATGGCACCCCCTGCATCTTCATATATCCCCCTGCATTCCCTGGCAGCATTCTGCATCCCCCTGCATCCTTCTACAACCTGTTCCATCCCTCTACACTCCCCTGCATCCTTCTACATCCTCCTCCATCCCTCCACCCACCCCTTGCATCTCCCTGCATCCTTCTACATCCTGTTGCATCTCCCTACATCCATCTACATCCTTCCATCCTGCATTCTTTATCACCCCCCCTGCATCCTGCTGCACCCCTTTCATGTCCCTGCAAGCCCTTGCAGCCTCCTACATCCCCAAACCATCTCAGCATCCTCACCCCTACACTCAGCTCCTGCAAGCCTCCTCTTGGGGACCTGCAATTCCAGCTGCTCCTTGAGTTCCATCTCCAGCCTCCAAACCCTCAGGGAGCCCTGCTGAGCTTTTCACCTGCCTGGAGCTGAGTTCAGAAGTCTGGGCTGAGCATACTGGGGACCATATGGGGACAGACTGAGAAAGTTGGGGTTGTGCAGTCTGGAGAGGAGAAGGCTCTGAGAAGACCTAATTGTGGCCTCCCAGTGTCTGAAGGGGGCTCCAAGAAAGCTGGGGAGGGACTTTTGAGGGTGTCAGGGAGTGATAGGCCTGGGGGGGATGGAGCAAAACTAGAAGTGGGGAGATTCAGATTGGATGTGAGGAAGAAGTTTTTCCCCATGAGGGTGGTGAGAGCCTGGCACAGGTTGCCCAGGGAGGTGGTGGAAGCCTCCTGCCTGGAGGTGTTTGCAGCCAGGCTGGAGGTGGCTGTGAGCAACCTGCTGTGGTGTGAGGTGTCCCTGGCCATGGCAGGGGGGTTGGAACTGGCTGAGCCTTGAGGTCCCTTCTAACCCTGAGAGTTCTGTGATTCTCTATGGCCCTCTGCTTGGAGCAGCTCAGGCTCCTGGGTGGATGGGGAGAGGTGGAAAGCTCAGGAGTTAAAAGGAAAAGGAATTCAAAGGAAAAGTTGAGTTTGGTGAAGCTTCCCTCAGCTGTGGTGGCCTCTGCTGTGCTGGCATATTTCAGGCAGGTGACAGAGACCTTGCCAAGTGTCCTTGCTCAGAAAGAGTGTGATGGATCTGGCTTGTACAGGGAACAAAGAGGCCATGATCTGACATCAAGGTGATGAATTGTCCTTCTTCCCTCCTCCAGATGATTGCTTGAGAAAACTTGGAGGGAGGTATTTCCCAGGGAGACCACAGCTGTCACCTCCCCTTGAGGGGCACAGGGACACTGCTCTTAATAAAGCACCACGTCAGCAAGAGCAGCTCTGCTCCCTGCAAGTGCTGGGGTGGCTACATGGGGTCAGAGGGAGAAGGAGAGGAGTTCCCCAAAGGGGGTTGCTGGTCTGCTGGCAGCAAGATAAAACCATCCTGGCTCAGTGGGGTCCAAAGAGAGCAGTAGCATAGAACCACAGAGCCATTGTGCCACAAAGTCACAGAGTCATGGAATGATTTAGACTGGAAAAACCTTTATGATCATCCAGTCCAAGCCTTAACCCAGCACTGCCAGGGCACCATCAAGCCCTGGCCCTCAGCACCACATCTTCACACCTTTGAAAGCCCTCTGAGCATGGGGACTCCATCACTGCCCTGGACACCCTGGGCAAGGCCTGGACAACCCTCAAGGGGAAGAAGTTGTTCCTCATGGCCAACCTAAACCACCCCTGGAGCAACCTGAGGTCATTTCCTCTTCTCCTGTCCCTTGCTCTTTGGGAGAAGAGCCCAGCCCCCACCTGGCTCCAGCCTCCTTTCAGGGAGCTGAAGAGAGCCAGAAGCTCTCTCCTCAGCTTCCTCTTCTCCAGGCTCAACCCCCTCAGCTCCCTCAGTTGCTCCTCCCCAGCCCTGCTCTCCAGACCCTTCCCCAGCTTTGTTGCCCTTCTCTGGCCATGCTCCAGCCCCTCAATGTCCTTCCTGGATTGAGGAACCCAAGAGTGAAGTCTAATCAAGGCAATTGGAGCTTGTGGGAGTGATTGGATTTGAAGCAAATTAGGGTTTGGGGTCCATTTCCTCTTGCTGCATCCAGGCAGGTGTGGGGACTGTCCAGAAGCCAAGTCCTCTCCTACCCACAGCTCCTGGGATGGGAAGCTGCTTATCCAGGGCTGGTGGTTAAGGAGGTGAAGCCCTCCTGAGTGGCTCTGCACGGGGTTGATTCATCAGAAAGGCACCAATGAAGTCACCAGAGTGATGTCAGGGCTGGAAGAGTGGCTGGGGAGGAGGAAGCAGGGTTGCCACGGGCTTGGGTGATTCAGCTGGAAGTCAGCCAGCAGAGGAAGAAAAGCTCTTATCTGCAGCCTAAAAATCATCCAAATCAGGGGGGAAAGAAAGAAAGGGAAAAAACCAAACAACTCACAAATGGAGATCTATAGTAAGGGAGGGGAATTTATAAACAGGAGGCTTATCAGAAGGCAGAGCAGATAATAAACAGCTCTTCAGATCCAGGGCTTGAGCTCAGAGAGAGAAGAGGAAAGAGAATGGGAATCCTCAGGAAATGGAAAGGGCTGATAAGAGCCCAGAGTGACTTAGCAGCTCAAAATTAATAATCACAGGATCACAGAGTTGTCAGGGTTGGAAGGGACCCCAAGGCTCAGCCAGTTCCAACCCCCCTGCCATGGGCAGGGACACCTCACACCACAGCAGGTTGCTCACAGCCACATCCAGCCTGGCCTTCAAACCTTCCAGGAATGAAGCTTCCACCACCTCCCTGGGCAACCTGTGCCAGGCTCTCACCACCCTCATGGGGAACAACTTCTTCCCCACATCCAATCTGAATCTCCCCACTTCTAGTTCTGCTCCATCCCCCCCAGTCCTATCCCTCCCTGACACCCTCAGAAGTCCCTCCCCAGCTTTCTTGTAGCCCCCTTCAGACCCTGGAAGGCCACAATTAGGTCTCCTCAGAGCCTTCTCTTCTCCAAACTGAACAACCCCAAGTCTCTCAGTCTGTCCTCACAGCAGAGCAGCTCCAGCCCTCTGCTCATCCTCCTGGCCCTTCTCTGGACACCTTCCAGCACCTCCAGACCCTTCCTGGCACAGAGGCTCCAGAGCTGGGTGCAGTACTCCAGGTGTGGTCTCAGAATCCCTTCCCTCTGCATCCCAAGCCCACAGGAGGTGGCACAAGGATCAACCACGCTGGTGTGTCCTGCCAGGGCCCTCTTTGGGCAGCCAAGTTCACCACAGCACAGCTGTGCCACTCCACCAGGCAGCTCCACAGCGCCCCTGACCCGTGCCAGGTTGCATCCTGTCCTTTCAGCACTGATGAGCAGAGAGCAGAGGCTTCCACCACCTCCCTGGGCAACCTGTGCCAGTCTCTCACAGTATCACTAAGGTTGGAAGAGACCTCAAGGATCATCGAGTCCAACCTGTCACC
The DNA here is from genome assembly GCF_026170545.1 of Melanerpes formicivorus. Taxonomy (NCBI): domain Eukaryota; kingdom Metazoa; phylum Chordata; class Aves; order Piciformes; family Picidae; genus Melanerpes; species Melanerpes formicivorus. The sequence goes on along the minus strand of NW_027142386.1, from coordinate 2,935,016 downwards.
ACAGACCTCATGACTAGACCAGGGCACCAAGTCCAATCCCCTCTCCCCACCCTCAGGACAAAAAACTCTTCTGGATCCCCCCCCAAGCTCACCCCAGTGGCCACATTAGGATGCATTTGACCCTGTGGCAGAGAAGCTGAGTGTCCCCCAGCCCCAGCCTCAGGCCAGCAGCCACCCCGGGTCGGTATCCTGGCTGTGAGCCTGGGCTGTCCGCTGCGGAGCTCCGAGCTGCCGCTGGGATTTGTGTAAGTTGAGAGAATTCCCACCCCCTCCTCCTCCTCCTCCTCCACCTCCTCCACCTCCTCTTCCTCCCTCTTGTTACCTGGGTGTTTATTTACAGTCGATTGTTGCCTATTTGCCTCCCATTTATGGCCCATCTTGTTTATGATGCTGCTTAAACGCCTGGCGGAGAGCTAATTATGGCGCTGGGGAAGCAAAGGGAAAACAGAAGCACACCGGCAGGGGAAAAAAAAGAAGGATGGGAATGGTTTGGGGTTTTTTTTTCGGTTGTTTGTCGGTTTGGTTTGTGTTTTGTTGTTGGTTTGGGTTGGTTGGGTTTGTTTTCTTTCCCTTCCTGTGGGTAGGATTTGAAAGCTCAGCCTGGATGGGGCAGGTTTGCTTTGTCCTGCTCAGGACAAGCAGCAGGGTCCAAGCTCTTGGGGTATCCCGGATTTCCTTCCTTCCAGGAGGAGGTGAAAAGGGGGGAAGGGAGGAAGTTCACCAAGACCAAGGGCAAGGTCTTGCAGCTGGGTCAGGGCAATCCCAAACGCTGATCTGGGCTGGGACTGGCTGGAGAGCAGCCCTGAATAAAGGGACTTGGGGGTGCTGGTGGATGTGAGGCTCAACAGGGTTGGACTCCCCTGCTTGCCTTGGTGAGAGCAGGAGGGGCTGCAAGGAGAAGGCAGCTCACAACCCACCCCTGACCCTACCCCTGCCCTCTCTTCACCATGTGTTGTGCTTTGATCCCACTAGGGAAGCGGTAGACCTTGATGGGGGAGGGCAGAAACAACCCCTGAATCACCTTAGGATCACTGAGTCCAATCATAACCAACCACATCCTGGGCTGCAGGATGGTCCTGCAGCTGGGTCAGGGCAATCCCAAGCACTGATACAGGCTGGGCAGGGACTGGCTGGAGAGCAGTCCTCAAGAAAAGGCCTTGGGGGTGCTGGGGGAGGAGAAGCTCAACAGGAGCCAGCAGTCAGCACTTGCAGCCCAGAGAGCCAAGCAGAGCCTGGGCTGCAGCAAGAGAAGTGTGGTCAGCAGGGCAGGGAGGGGATTCTGCTCCTCTGCTCCACTCTGCTGAGACTACAGCTGGAGCTCTGTGTCCAGTTCTGGAGCCTCTGTGCCAGGAAGGATCTGGAGGTGCTGGAAGGTGTCCAGAGAAGGGCCACGAGGAGGAGCAGAGGGCTGGAGCTGCTGTGCTGTGAGGACAGACTGAGGGAGTTGGGGTTGTGCAGCCTGGAGAGGAGAAGGCTCTGAGGAGACCTCACTGTGGCCTTTCAGGATCTGCAGGAGGCTCCAAGCAAGCTGGGGAGGGACTTCTGAGGGTGTCAGGGAGGGATAGGACTGGGGGGGGGAGTGGTTGAGCAAAACTAGACGCGGGGAGATTGAGATTGGATGTGGGGAAGAAGTTGTTGCCCATGAGGGTGGTGAGAGCCTGGCACAGGCTGCCCAGGGAGGTGGTGGAAGCCTCCTGCCTGGAGGTGTTCAGGAAACCTGCAGCCATGGCACTTGGGGCCACGGTGGTGCTGGGTGGATGGTTAGACTGGGTGACCTGAGAGGCCTTTCCCAAGCCAGACAGCTCTCTGATTCTTCTCCACACACCCTCCAGCTTCCTGCTTCTGCCCTGCTCAGAGCTCTTCAACCTAATTCCTCCGACGGACTCCAGAGCGAAGCTGCCTGCACGGAGGCAGAGCCCCAGGACCCTGCCTGCAGCCCCAGGACCCTGCCTGCAGTGCCAGGACCCTATCTGCAGTGCCAGGACCCTGCCTGCAGCCCCAGGACCCTGCCTGCAGCCCCAGGACCCTACCTGCTGCTCCAGAACCCTGCCTGCAGTGCCAGGACCCTGCCTGCAGCACCAGGACCCTACCTGCAGCCCCAGGACCCTGCCTGCAGCACCAGGACCCTACCTGCAGCCCCAGGACCCTGCTTGCAGCCCCAGGACCCTGCCTGCAGCCCCAGGACCCCGTCTGCAGCCCCAGGACCCCGTCTGCAGCCCCAGGACCCCGTCTGCAGCCCCAGGACCCCGTTTGCAGCCCCAGGACCCTGCCTGCAGTGCCAGGACCCTGCCTGCAGCCCCAGGACCCTGCTTGCAGCCCCAGGACTCTGCCTGCAGCCCCAGGACCGTGCCTGCAGTGCCAGGACCCTACCTGCAGCTCCAGGACCCTGCCTGCAGCCCCAGGACCCTGCCTGCAGTGCCAGCTTCCTCCACCTGCAGCACTTGCAAGCTGCTTATTTATTTACTTTCCTCACCTTTCATGGATTTTACAGTAAATTACCTCCGTTTATGGCACTCCCCCTCCTCCCCCTTTCCTCCTCCCCCCTCTCTCCCCCTCCCCCTCTCTCCCCTTTACGTAATTGTTACAAACAGCCTCCAAACGACATAAAACCCACAAACACTGCAAGGAGAAGGCAGAGTAAATTGCAGAGATTTCAGGGCAGATGAAGGAGAAACTTGCAGGTGGATAAGGGCTGCCTGAGCTGCCTGCTTTGTTTGTTCTGCTTCTCCTCTTTCTTTTATTTATTTAGTTACTGAAAACCCCAAGTAAATAAATAAATAAATGGAGTTCACTCTCTCTCTCTCTCTCTCTCTCTCTCTCATCTTTCTTCACTGAACCTCCAGCTGCAAAGCAAACTCTTTTCTGCCTTGGCCAGCAGGGATTTGAGAAGCAGCATCTCCAGCCTCCTCCATGGGAAACGTTGAAGTGAAGCTCTGAGCCCAGAAGGGCAGTTCTGGGGTGGGGGAGGTGGAAGGGGGCAGAATGATGAAGGGAGGATGAATCCCAGCTTGCACCCCAAGGGTAGGATCCTCCATACCCTGCTGCCCATCCTGTCCTCCTCCCTTCACCTGGGCCCTTTGTGGTTCTCAGAGCAGCAGGTGTCACCTGCACTGGGGAAAGGAGCTTCATCCTCAAGGGAGGATGGTGGAGATGGTAGGACAATGGGGATGGTGGGATGATGAGGGTGATGGAGCTGGTGAGGGTGATGGAATGATGGGATCTGGGGGCTGATAGAGCTGATGGGGATGGTGGGATGATGAGGATGATGGGATGATGAGGATAATGGAATGAATAAGATGATGAGGCTGATGGGAATGATGGGATGAGGAGGATGGGGATGATGTGACTGATGGGGCTGATGAGGATGATGGGGTTGATGAAGCTGATGAGGTTGATGGGGCTGATGAGGATGATGGGGTTGATGGGGTTGATGGGGCTGATGAGGATGATGGGGTTGATGAGGATGATGGGGTTGATGAGGATGATGGGGTTGATGGGGTTGATGGGGCTGATGAGGATGATGGGGCTGATGAGGATGATGGGGCTGATGAGGCTGATGAGGCTGATGAGGATGATGAGGATGATGGGGTTGATGAAGTTGATGAGGTTGATGGGGTTGATAGGGCTGATGAGGCTGATGGGGCTGATGGGGCTGAGGGGGTTGATGGAGTGATAAGGCTGATGGTGCATCTCCTTTGTCATACACCTCAGTACCCACCCATGCTGTGCTGGGTCAGATCCAGCACTGGTGCAAAGCCTCCTCCCTCCCCCTCCCTTCCCTCCCCCCCTCCCCCTTCCTGAGACCCTCCTGCAGCAGGCAGAGAAGAGGCTGCTCAGAAGGCATCTGCAAGGAGCTGCTGCTCCAGGGGTGGCTATCAGAGGGAACATGACGGTGCAAGGAGCTTCTGAGAGCAGAATAATTCCCCGAGAGGGAGCACGGAGGGCTCCTGGCTTGAATTATTTAAACCTGGGCTTGTCAAATCGCTGCTGAGCTCTTCAGCTGCGAGCTGAACTCGGCTGCCTCCTGAGCATGCCCCGAGGCCAGGTTGGAAAGGTTGAGCTGCTCCACCGCTTGCTTTCAGCCTTAGATCTCTCCCTAATGAGAGCCGCTCCCGGGGCTGGGGACAGGCAGAGGCCACCTCGGATGCAGCAGGGATGCAAACCAAAGTGCTTTGCCCCCAGATGCATCCCAGCTCCGGCTGCACCAGATGTCAGCAGCAGTGGGATGGCCCTGGGCAGGGCATGGCCATGTCCTCTTGTCCTGTCCCAGGCTGCACCTGGACTATTGTGTCCAGTCCTGGGCTCCGCAGTTCAGCTGGGACAGGGAACTGCTGGAGAGAGTCCAGGGGAGGCTGTGGGGATGCTGAGAGCACTGGAGCAGTGAGAGACCTCAGGCTGCCCCAGGGGAGGGTTAGGTTTGGGTATCAGAAGTTTCTTTGCTGCCAGAGTGGTCAGGGATTAGCACAGGCTGCCCAGGGAGGTGGTGGAGTCCCCAGCCCTGGAGGAGCTCAAGAAATGTGTGGCCATGGCACCTGGGGCTATGGTTTGAGGGCCATGGTGGGGTTGGGTTGCTGGCTGGACTGGAGGACCTTGGAGGGCTTTTCCAACCTGAGTGATTCAATGTGCTGCCACTTCAGGAGGAGGCAGGCAAAGAGGAGCTAAGATGCTTCCATGGCTTCACCAGGAGCCCTGTGAGGCAGCTCCTGGCAGCTCCTCTCCCAGACCCCTCCACACTGCTACCTTAGGTGCTGCCCAGACCCACGTGGGGCTGCTTTGTGTGCTTGCCCCAAGAAGCACCAAGGGGATTGCTGGGGGGAGGCCATGGATCTTCCCCTGAGCTGGGCAGCAAACCTCTGAGGTGGGGGAAGAAGAGGAGAGAGAAATGTCAAGGTAGGTGTGTGTGTGTGTGCAGAGGAAAGAGTCAAAGCAGATGAATTATTCAGCTGCTGAGCTGCCAAGTGCACATTATCAGCTAATGATCTGTAATTATTAATAAATAATTGAAGCTTTAATAAGAAGGAAATGAAATGCTTAATTGCATCATAACATAATTAATGGAATTAGCCACTCTGAATGAAATGAGGTAGTTGTGGGCTTGGGTGGTTGGGTGGCAAAGAAAAGTCTCCTCTCTCCTCGCAGTGCTGGAGGGGAGTTTGGTCCAGTTTGAGCAGCAGTGGAGGTGCAGGAGAGGTGGAAGCAGGGGGGGGGCTCTGGCACAGGGGGGTTGGACTCAAAGGTCTCCAGAGGTCCCTTCCAACCCCTAACATCCTGTGAGCCTGTGGTAGAGCCATGGAGTGGTTTGGGTGGGAAGAGACCTTTAAAGCTTACCAAGTTCAACCCCCCTGCAGCCAACAGGGACAGCCCCAGCCAGCACAGCCCCAGCCAGCACAGCCCCAACCAGTAGGGACAGCCCCAACCAGCACAGCCCCAGCCAGCAGGGACAGCCCCAACCAGCAGGGACAGCCCCAAACAGCCAGTACAGCCCCAGCCAGTAGGGACAGCTCCAACCAGCCAGCAGGGACAGCCCCAACCAGCAGGGACAGCCCCAACCAGCACAGCCCCAACCAGCAGGGACAGCCCCAACCAGCACAGCCCCAACCAGCAGGGACAGCCCCAACCAGCACAGCCCCAGCCAGCAGGGACACCCCCAACCAGCACAGCCCCAACCAGCAGGGACAGCCCCAGCCAGCACAGCCCCAACCAGCACAGCCCCAGCCAGCAGGGACAGCCCCAGCCAGCAGAGCCCCAGCCAGCAGGGACAGCCCCAGCCAGCAGGGACAGCCCCAACCAGCAGGGACAGCCCCAGCCAGCACAGCCCCAACCAGCAGGGAGAGCCCCAGCCAGCAGGGACAGCCCCAACCAGCAGGGACAGCCCCAACCAGCAGGGACAGCCCCAACCAGCACAGCCCCAGCCAGCAGGGACAGCCCCAGCCAGCAGGGACAGCCCCAACCAGAGCAGGTTGCTCACAGCCCCAAACAACCTGACCTGGAATGGTTGCAGGGATGGGACAGCTCCTCCTTCTCTGGGCAACCTGGACCCATCTGTAGCTGGGAGCTGAACTGAAGGGGTGCAGGGTGGCCAGATGGTTCCACTTCTGGCACTGTTGTCCCCACAGCCACCACAGCTGCCCCTCACAACCACCATGGTTGTCCCCATATGGTTGTCTCCACAACCACCACAATTATCCTTGCAGCTGCCACAGCTTGCCCCCTCAGCTGCTGCTGCTGCCTCCACAGCCACCGTGGGTGTCCCTGCAGCCACACAGCTCTCCTTGAAGCCACACAGCTCTCCTTGAAGCCACACAGCTCTTCTTGAAGCCACCACAGCTCTCCTTGAAGCCACACAGATGTCCTTGAAGCCACACAGCTCTTTTTGAAGCCACACAGCTCTTCTTGAAGCCACCACAGCTCTCCTTGAAGCCACACAGATGTCCTTGAAGCCACACAGCTCTTTTTGAAGCCACACAGCTCTTCTTGAAGCCACCACAGCTCTCCTTGAAGCCACACAGCTGTCCTTGAAGCCACCACAGCTGTCCTCACGTCACCACAATTGTCTCCACAGCCACCACGGATGTCCTTGAATGGATCTAAACTCCAGCACAGGAGTTTCCACCTCAAAATGAGGAGGAACTTCTTCACTGTGAGGGTCACAGAGCCCTGGAGCAGGCTGCCCAGAGAGGTTGTGGAGTCTCCTTCTCTGGAGACTTCCAAGCCCCATCTGGATGTGTTCCTGTGTGCCTTGTGCTGGATTCTATGCTTCTGCTCTGGCAGAGGGGTTGGACTTGATGATCTCCAGAGGTCCCTTCCAACCCTGAACATTTTATGATCCTATGAAGCCACCACAGCTGTCCTCACATCACCACAACTGTCTCCACAGTCACCAAGGTTGCTCCTGCTGCCCTCACATCACCACAGCTGCCCTCAGCCACCACAGCTGCCCTCACATCACCACAGCTGCCCTCAGCCACCACAGCTGCCCTCACATCACCACAGCTGTCCTCACACCACCACAGCTGCCCTCAGCCACCACAGCTGCCCTCACATCACCACAGCTGTCCTCACACCACCACAGCTGCCCTCAGCCACCACAGCTGCCCTCACATCACCACAGCTGTCCTCACACCACCACAGCTGCCCTCAGCCACCACAGCTGCCCTCACATCACCACAGCTGTCCTCACATCACCACAGCTGCCTTCACATCACCACAGCTGCCCTCAGCCACCACAGCTGCCCTCACATCACCACAGCTGTCCTCACATCACCACAGCTGCCCTCACATCACCACAGCTGCCCTCAGCCACCACAGCTGCCCTCACATCACCTTAGCTACCCTCAGCCACCACAGCTGCCCTCACATCACCACAGCTGTCCTCACATCACCACAGCTGCCCTCAGCCACCACAGCTGCCCTCACATCACCACAGCTGCCCTCAGCCACCACAGCTGCCCTCACATCACCACAGCTGTCCTCACATCACCACAGCTGCCCTCACATCACCACAGCTGCCCTCAGCCACCACAGCTGCCCTCACATCACCACAGCTGCCCTCACATCACCACAGCTGCCCTCACATCACCACAGCTGCCCTCAGTCACCACAGCTGCCCTCAGTCACCACAGCTGCCCTCAGCCACCATAGCTGCCCTCACATCACCACAGCTGCCCTCACATCACCACAGCTGCCCTCAGCCACCACAGCTGCCCTCACATCACCACAGCTGCCCTCACATCACCACAGCTGCCCTCACATCACCACAGCTGTCCTCAACCACCACAGCTGTCCTCACATCACCACAGCTGCCCTCAACCACCACAGCTGTCCTCACATCACCACAGCTGCCCTCACATCACCACAGCTGCCCTCAGTCACCACAGCTGCCCTCAGCCACCATAGCTGCCCTCACATCACCACAGCTGCCCTCACATCACCACAGCTGCCCTCAGCCACCACAGCTGTCCTCACATCACCACAGCTGCCCTCACATCACCACAGCTGTCACCACAGCCACCTGTGGGGTGCTAACAAGTGGCAGTAGGAGCAAGGCCACCACGTGTGCCCCACTGCCAGGGGGTTTATGAGCCAATCATATCTTTTCATTAGCTGTGGTGATGAAGCACTTGGCTTTTATGGGCTGTTTTAGTGCTTCCTCTGCTGTGTTTCCTGATTACCCTGCTAACAGTTCAGGGTGACATGGACCATTTTCTCCTCCTGTTGCCTTTGCAGCGCTGGGATGGCCATAAATGGAGCCAGCTCCCATCTGCTGCCAGAGGGAAGCAGCCCATTACAGCCTGGGGAAAGGCTTCCAAAACCTGTTCATAATTAATAATCCTTAGAAAGCACCAAATTACCCCAAATGTTGCTACAAGGTAATTGTGGAGGTGATGGAGGGAGGAGCTGAACCTCTTGATGGGCATTTCACGTCCTGCTGCGCCTCTGGCTTCCACCAGCCCTGCTGCCAGCACCACACAAAGATGTACAGGTGAGGGGGGAACCTGCTGGGAAGCAGCTCCAAGGAGAAGGAGCTGGGAGGGTTGGTGGACAACAAGTTCCCTAGGAGCCAGCAATGTGCCAGTGGTGTCCTGGGAGGTGTGAAGAAGAGTGTGGCCAGAAGGGCCAGGGAGGTTCCTCTCCCCCTCTACTCTGCCCCACTGAGACTGCACCTGGAGTATTGTGTCCACTTCTGGGCTCCCCAGTTCAACAAAGGGAACTGCTGGAAAGAGCCCAGGGCAGGCTGGGAAGATGCTGAGGGGCTTGGAGCAGCTCTGTGAGGAGCAAAGGCTGAGAGCCCTGGGGCTGAGAGCCTGCAGAAGAGCAGCCCCAGAGGGGAGCTGAGCAATGCTCAGGAGCTAAAGGAGCTGTGAGGGGCAAGAGGCTGGGGCCAGGCTCTGCTCAGTGGTGCCCAGGGACAGGCCAAGGGGCAGTGGGCACAAACTGGAATGGTTTGGCTTGGAAAAGCCCTCCAAGCTCATCCAGGCCAACCAGCAACCCAACCCCACCATGGCCACCGAACCATGACCCCAAGTGCCACAGCCACAGGTTTCTTGAACACCTCCAGGGCTGAGGACTCCACCACCTCCCTGGGCAGCCTCTGCCACTCCCTGAGCACTCTTGAGGGAAAAAAAAATGTTCTTCCTCACGTCCAACCTCAACCTCTCCTGGGACAGCTTGAGGCCATTTCCTCTCATCCTCTCTCCTGATCCACCTCTCTTCCCAACCTGAAAGCGAATCATTTCTCTGCCTTTAAGGCTGCTGCAGGGGAGGGGGGAAAAAAAAAAAGAGGAGGGGAGGAAAAAATAGTCAAAAAAGATCAGAAACATCTCAGAAGCAGCCAAAGTGTGGGAAAATTGCAAGCTCTTGAAGAGTGACAGTTTGCTGAGCGTTGCCAAGCTTAATCGTCACCATTAAGCAATTATTGCTGAGGAAAACAGCAAAGTGTCTGCAAACTCAGGGCTGCTCTGGAAGGAGATGGAAAAGGGCACAGACAGCAGCAGCTCCTCGCTGCTTTCTAGCTGGGGGATCAAACCACAGCTCTGGCATAAAAGGCTTCCAGGCTCATAAATAAGCAGCAGACTGACAGCTGCAGCCCTTCGCTCCGCCGCCGCTTCCCACCCCAGCCCTGCCCACATCCTTACTGCCACCAGCCCCAGCTTGTGGAGGGCTGCTTTGTTTTGGGGAGGTTTCATAGGTTCATGGAATGGTTTGGGTTGGAAGGGAACCTAAAGATCAGCCAGACCCACTAGACTTTCACCATGAGGCATCTCAACCCCATAGCCATCACCAGTCCCAGCCTGGCTGAAGCATAGAATGGTTTAGAAGGAACCTTAAAGGTCATCTGTTCCACCATGGAGCATCTCAGCCCCACAGCCACCACCAGTCCCAGCCTGGCTGAAGCATAGAATGGTTTAGAAGGGACCTTAAAGGTCATCATCTGTTCCACCATGGAGCATCTCAGCCCCACAGCCACCACCAGTCCCAGCCTGGCTGAAGCATAGAATGGTTTAGAAGGGACCTTAAAGGTCATCATCTGTTCCACCATGGAGCATCTCAGCCCCACAGCCATCACCAGTCCCAGCCTGGCTGAAGCATAGAATGGTTTAGAAGGGACCTTAAAGGTCATCTGTTCCACCATGGAGCATCTCAGCCCCACAGCCATCACCAGCCTCAGCCTGGCTGCATCCTAGAATCATAGGATAGTTTGGAAGGGAACTTCCACCATGAAAGAGATTATTATTTATTAAGCTCTTCATTTATTAAGTTGTTGGAGGTTTTTTTGCTAAGTTATTTACTTATTTGCTGCCTTATTTCTTTACTTAAATTCTTTGCTAAGTTATTTCTTTGCTAATTTATTGCTTTACTAAGTTACTTCTTAACTAATTTATTCATTTATTAACTTATTTCTTTACTTATTCCTTTACTAACTCATTTCTTTATTAACTCATTCATTTACTAACTCATTCAATTACTAACTTATTCCTTTACTAGCTTACTTCTTTACTAACTCATTCCTTTACTTATTTAATTTGGCAACAAGGCTGGTGAGGGGCTTGGAACACAGCCCTATGAGGAGAGACTGAGGGAGCTGGGGTTGCTTAGCCTGGAGAAGAGGAGACTCAGGGGTGACCTTATTGCTCTCTACAACTACCTGAAGGGAGGTTGCAGACAGGAAGAGGTTGGTCTCTTCTCCCAGGCAAGCAGCACCAGAACAAGAGGACACAGTCTCAGGCTGTGCCAGGGGAGGTTTAGGCTGGAGGTTAGGAGGAAGTTTTACACAGAGAGAGTGATTGCCCATTGGAATGGGCTGCCCGGGGAGGGGGTTGGAGTCCCCATCACTGGAGGTGTTCAGGAGGAGGCTTGATAGGGTGCTTGGTGCCCTGGTTTAATTGGTTGGTTGGTGTTGGATGATAGGTTGGACACGATGATCTTGAAGGTCTCTTCCAACCTGGTTTATTCCATTCCATTCTATTCCATTCCATTCCATTCCATTCCATTCCATTCCATTCCATTCCATTCCATTCACTAATTTATTCCTTTACTAACTTACTCCTTTACTAACTTATTCCTTTACTAGCTTATTCCTTTACTAACTTGTTCCTTTACCAACTTACTCAATTACTAAATTATTTCTCTACTTAGCCCTTTACTATCTGTTTTCTTTACTAACTTAGTCCTTTGCTAACTTATTTCTTTACTAACTAATTCCTTAACTTATTCCTTTACTAACTCATTCCTTCACTTATTCCTTTACTAACTCATTTCTTTACTAACTTATTTCTTTACTAAATTATTTCTCTAACTTATTCCTTTACTATTTTCTTTGCTAACTCATTCCTTTGCTAACTCATTCCTTTACTAACTCATTCCTTTACTAGCTTATTCCTTTACTTACTTATTCCTTTACTAGCTTATTCCTTTACTTATTCCTTTACTAACTTATTCCTTTACTATTTTCTTCACTAAATTATTCCTTTACTAATTCATTTCTTTACTAACTTATTCTTTTTAACTTATTTCTTTACTTATTCCTTTCCTATCTCATTCCTTTACTTGCTCATTCCTTTACTAGCTCATTCCTTTACTAGCTCATTCCTTTACTAGTTTATTCCTTTACTAGCTCATTCCTTTACTTGCTCATTCCTTTACTAGCTCATTCCTTTACTAGTTTATTCCTTTACTAGCTCATTCCTTTACTAACTCATTTCTTCTCTAGCTCATTCCTTTACTAGCTCATTCCTTTACTAGCTCATTCCTTTACTAGTTTATTCCTTTACTAGCTCATTCCTTTACTTGCTCATTCCTTTACTAGCTCATTCCTTTACTAGTTTATTCCTTTACTAGCTCATTCCTTTACTAACTCATTTCTTCTCTAGCTCATTCCTTTACTAGTTTATTCCTTTACTAGCTCATTCCTTTACTAACTCATTTCTTCTCTAGCTCATTCCTTTACCTGCTCATTCCTTTACTAGCTCATTCCTTTACTAGCTCATTCCTTTACTAGTTTATTCCTTTACTAGCTCATTCCTTTACTAGCTCATTCCTTTACTAACTCATTCCTTCTCTAGCTCATTCCTTTACTAGTTCATTCCTTTACTAGCTTATTCCTTTACTTATTCCTTTACTAACTCATTCCTTTACTAGCTTACTCCTTCACCACCTCATTCCTTCACCACCTCATTCCTTCACCACCTCATTCCTTCACCACCTCATTCCTTCACTACCTCCCTCCTTCACTACCTCATTAACAACTGATCTATGGAGCGAAGGGATTTCATTTATGAAGTTCTTCCTGAAGTTGTTTGTTTCTCACAGGGATTCCTTCATTGCCCCCTCCCCATGCCCAGCAGGTCTAGGGGACCCCAGCCCACCCCTCAGCATGACACTGGCATCCCTGGTGGTGCAGGGAGAGGATTGAGGGCGATGAGTAAAGAGATTTTGACTCAGCCCAGAGCCTTTTTCGGGTGGTTGATTATTACTTGCTGCTTCCCCCCCCTTTCATGGCACATTTTCCAGTGTGGAGGCAGCCAAGGGGGGAGGGAGCAAGCAGGGGGATTGAAAAGGCTTTCAAAGGAGCCTTATCATGCTGGGGACATGTGCACATTGAGCCTTGGAGATAGGATGAGAGTGGGGCCCTTCTGCAGCAGGCAGACAAATATACACAGGGTTTGTTTGCCTGGTTCTCTTTTACTCTGGGTTGCATTTTCCTTCCCTAATTTTATATTTCACTTTTTTTTTGGTTGCTGCTGCTGGGGAGGGGATGTGGGATGGCTGTCCAAGCTGTCAGCCTTACTGGCTTGAGCTCAGTGACTGCAGGGATTCAACACAGCTCTTAAAGAGCCAAGGCTGTTGTGAAGGCAGAACAGCAAAACACAGCCTGCTTTGCAAAGATAAAACTCAGAAGTTCCTTGGCTCTGTTTCCCCAAAATATCAGGAAAAGATGAGGAGAAAGAGCAGGATGGTAGCTTCCCTGCTCAGCTTTGCTTCTTTTTTTGGGGGGGTCTGGGCTTTGTGCACAGCAATGTCACAGGTCTTGGGTTTAAGGAGATAGGAGAATAGCTGAATGGACAGCTGGAGGGAGGGGTGGGCTGGCTGAGTGGGCATGGTGGGGCTGGGTTGATGGAGGAAAGGGCAAGGGCAAGGGCAAGGGAAAACAAAGAGAGGGAAAGGGGAAGGGGAAGGGAAAAGAAGGAAAGGGAAAGGGAAAGGGAAAGGGAAAGGGAAAGGGAAAGGGAAAGGGAAAGGGAAAGGGAAAGGGAAAGGGAAAGGGAAAGGGAAAGGGAAAGGGAAAGGGAAAGGGAAAGGGAAAGGGAAAAGAAGGAAAGGGAAAGGGAAAGGGAAAAGAAGGAAAGGGAAAGGGAAAAGAAGGAAAGGGAAAGGGAAAAGAAGGAAAGGGAAAGGGAAAAGAAGGAAAGGGAAAGGGAAAAGAAGGAAAGGGAAAGGGAAAGGGAAAGGGAAAGGGAAAGGGAAAGGGAAAGGGAAAGGGAAAGGGAAAGGGAAAGGGAAAGGGAAAGGGAAAGGGAAAGGGAAAGGGAAAGGGAAAGGGAAAAGAAGGAAAGGGAAAGGGAAAGGGAAAAGAAGGAAAGGGAAAGGGAAAAGAAGGAAAGGGAAAGGGAAAGGGAAAGGGAAAGGGAAAGGGAAAGGGAAAGGGAAAGGGAAAGGGAAAGGGAAAGGGAAAGGGAAAGGGAAAGGGAAAGGGAAAGGGAAAGGGAAAAGAAGGAAAGGGAAAGAGAAAGGGAAAGGGAAAGGGAAAGGGAAAAGAAGGAAAGGGAAAGAGAAAGGGAAAGGGAAAAGGAAAAGGAAAAGGAAAGGAAAAGGGAAAGGGAAAAGAAAAGGGAAAGGGAAAGGGAAAGGGAAAGGGAAAGGGAAAGGGAAAGGGAAAGGGAAAGGGAAAGATTAAAGGAAAATAAGGAAATGGAAAGGAAAAGGGAAAGGAAAAATTCCTTGAAGTAATAGGGATGCCCACAGGGTATTTTCCATGAGGATTGAAGGACAGTTTCCCCCTTAGAGGGATGGAAATTCATCTAAGATCATGGAAGCATGGAATCATGAAGGTTGGAAAAGCTCTCTAAGATCACCCAGTCCAACCAGCAACCCAACAGCACCGTAGCCACCAAACCCTGGCCCCAAGTGCCATGGCCACAGGTTTCTTGAACCCCTCCAGGGCTCGTGACTCCACCACCACCACCTCCCTGGGCAGCCTGTGCCAATTCCTGACCACCCTTGCAGCGAAGAAATTGCTCCTTGTGGCCAACCTAACCCTCCCCTGGCACAATTTCAGGCCATTTCCTCTCTTCCCACCACTGTTACTCAAGAGAGGAGGTAGCTAACACGATGGAGGAGGCTTGAGGAGAGGCTGAGCTGGCCCAGCCTGGGCTGGCTCCAAAAACCACCATCTCACCCCTCCAGACACACGTGCCCAGGGGTTTTGTTGTTGGGGGGGGGGAGGGGGGGAGGTTTGGAGGGCTGCTATTTGGTTTGGCGCTTTCTCTTTTCATTTGGCTTGGCAGACTTTCAATCCCTCTGCTTTTCCACCTCAATAAAAGCAGAGTGGCAGCAGTGGGGTTGGGTTTGGTGGGGTTTTTTCTCCTTGTGCTGGAATGACCTTTTTCCTCATGCAGAGAAATACCCAAACCTTTCCTTGCCTTTCTTGGGGTGTGTGGGGGGGTGGGGGGAGAGAGTCTAAAGCTGCTTTTGATGAAAAACAAAGCCTCAAACTCCATGGTGTATTACAATAGTGGTGGCTTTGGGTTTGGGTTTCATTTTTCTTTCCCCCCCAGACAGGCAGAATGATGACACCAGGATAAAAGTTTCATTAGCATTGAGCTGTTTGCATGGGTGTGATGGGGCGTAAAAAAATTGCCCCCAACAACAGCAGGACCTCCCAGGGTGGCCAGAACCAACCTGGGACCATGTTGGGTTAATGTTTGGGGCATGTCAGACAGGCTGGGACCATGCTGGGTCGATGTTTGGGGCATTTAAGACATCCTAGGACCACACTGGGTCAATGTTTGGGGCATTTAAGACATCCTGGGATGAGGCTGGGTCAATGTTTGGGCATTTCAGACATCCTGGAACCAGGCTGGGTCAATGTTTGGGGCATCTAAGACAACCTAGTACCACACTGGGTCAATGTTTGGGGCATTTAAGACATCCTGGGATGAGGCTGGGTCAATGTTTGGGCATTTCAGACATGCTAGGACCATGCTGGGTCAATGTTTGGAGCATTTAAGACATCCTGGGATGAGGCTGGGTCAATGTTTGGGGCACTTCAGACATCCTGGGAGCATTCTGGGTCAATGTTTAGGCATTTCAGGTATCCTGGGTCCATTCTGAGTCAATGTTTGGGGCATTTCAGACATGCTGGGACCATGCTGGGTCAAGGTTTGGGGCATTTCAGGTATCTTGGGACCATTGTGGGTCAAGGTTTGAAGCATTTCAGGCATCTTGGGACCATTCTGGGTCAAGGTTTGAAGCACTTCAGACAACCTGGGAGCACATTGGGTTAGTTTTGGGGCATTTCAGACATCCTAGAACCAGGCTGGGTCAACGTTTGGGGCATTTCAGACAACCTAGGACCACACTGGGTCAATGTTTGGGGCATTTCAGGCATCTTGGGACCATTGTGGGTCAAGGTTTGAAGCATTTCAGGCATCTTGGGACCATTGTGGGTCAAAGTTTGAAGCATTTCAGGCATCTTGGGACCATTCTGGGTCAAGGTTTGAAGCACTTCAGACAACCTGGGAGCACATTGGGTTAGTTTTGGGGCATTTCAGACATCCTAGAACCAAGCTGGGTCAATGTTTGGGGCATTTCAGACATCCTAGAACCAGGCTGGGTCAACGTTTGGGGCATTTCAGACAACCTAGGACCACACTGGGTCAACGTTTGGGGCATTTCAGACAACCTAGAACCACACTGGGTCAATGTTTGGGGCATTTCAGGCATCTTGGGACCATTGTGGGTCAAGGTTTGAAGCATTTCAGGCATCTTGGGACCATTGTGGGTCAAGGTTTGAAGCATTTCAGACAACTTGGGACCCCACTGAGTCAATCTTCGGGGCACTTCAGCCCTCCTGAGCTGTTTTCTGTGCCCAAATCCGAGAGCAGAGTGCTGCTCTTTGCCTTCTTTGTCTTTCTCCAGCTCCAGCTCTCCGTGGGGGAAGCCCAGACAGAAAGAACCATCTCCAGAACTCCCCACCCCACCCCGCAGAAAGCCTTGGAAGCTCCTCCTGTCCTCCCGCCGTGGTCCTGCTCATTAGCACATTGTTGACGTTCATTAATCAAGTGTAAAACTGTAATTAAAAAGAATCTTCTCCTCTTGAAGCAGCAGCAGCAGCAGAGAAATAAAGGCAATAAATAAATAAATAAAGCTCCAAAGGAGGAGGCTTGAAGAAGGGAAAAATAAAACCTAACTGCTGGGATGTGCTAATTGCAGCTGTGGGAACGCGGCAGGGGAAAGAATTTGCTGCTTTGTTTTCTTTCTTCTGGGGATGAGCACCGAGGGTCTGGCAGAGCTGGCACGGGAGAAGCTGGGGAAGAGCTGCCCAAGCTCAGACATGGGGGGAAAGGCTGCAAAAAAACCCCCACCAGCTTGAAAGTGGATGCAGCCCAAGAGGAATCCGTCTGACCTCTGCCCCCCAATGTCATAGAGGCACAGAATGGGCTGGGTTGGAAGGGGCCTTAAAGCTCAGCCAGTTCCAGCCCCACCCTGGCATGGGCAGGGACACCTCCCACCAGTACAGGTTGCTCAAGGTTCCATCCCACGTGGCCTCAAACTGGAGCTGGGGTTGTTTAGCCTGGAGAAGCAAAGGCTCAGGGGAGACCTTATTGCTGTCTACAAGGAATGGAATGGAATGGAATGGAATGGAATGGAATGGAATGGAATGGAATGGAATGGAATGGAATAGAATAGAATAGAATAGAATAGAATAGAATAGAATAGAATAGAATAGAATAGAATAGAATAGAATAGAATAGAATAGACTAGACCAGGTTGGAAGAGACCTTCAAGATCATCGTGTCCAACCTATCATCCAACACCACCTAATCAACTAAACCAAGCAGCCTAGCAAGTCTCCTCCTGAACACCTCCAGTGATGGGGACTCCACCACCTCCCCAGGCAGCCCATTCCAATGGGCAATCACTCTCTCTGTGTAGAACTTCCTCCTAACCTCCAGCCTAAACCTCCCCTGGCGCAGCCTGAGACTGTGCCCTCTTGTTCTGGTACTGGTTGCCTGGGAGAAGAGATCAACCTCTGCCTGTCTACAACCCCCCTTCAGGTAGTTGTAGAGAGAAATAAGGTCACCCCTGAGTCTCCTCTTCTCCAGGGAGGTTGTAGACTGGACTGGTCTCTTCTCCCAGGCACCCAGCACCAGAACAAGAGGACACAGTCTCAAGCTGTGCCAGGGGAGGTTTAGACTCGAGGTGAGGAAGAAGTTCTTCCCAGAAAGAGGAATTGGCCATTGGGATGTGCTGCCCAGGGAGGTGGTGGAGTCCCCATCCCTGGAGGTGTTCAAGAGGGGATTGGATGTGGCACTTGGTGCCATGGTTTAGTGGTCAGGAGGTGTTGGGTGACAGGTTGGACTTGCTGATCTCTGAGGTCTTTTCCAACCTTATTGAGTCTATGATTCAAACACCTCCAGGCAGGACACATCCACAACCTCCCTGGGCAACCTGTGCCAGTCTCTCCCCACCCCTGCTGCAAAGAATTTCTTCCTCTTCTCCAGTCTCAGTCTCCTCTTTGCCAGCTCAAAGCCATTGTCCCTCATCCTGGCTCCCAGCCCTTGTCAGAAGTCCCTCCCCAGCTCTCCCAGAGCCCCTTTCAGGTACTGGAAGGCTGCTCTGAGGTCTCCTTGGAGCCTTCTGTTGTCTAAGCTGAACAGCCCCAACTCTCTCAGCCTGTCCATGGGCTGGGCTGGGCTGATCCCTGCTCGTCTGGGAGCGCTGGAGGAGCAGGGCTGTGGATTCTCTTGGCTGATTTATCTCCTTGGGTGAAGATTTCATTTCAAGTTGGAGGATGTTCAAAGTAAAGGCAGCCCTGTTACTGGCTTAATTGGACCATATTTCAATCCCAGTTCATCTATTCAGTGTGGATTCCTTATCCTGGGTCCATAAAGTTTTATTAAGTTATATATCAAGGAATATACATGGGGGGGGGGGGGGGGGGGGGAGAGCTACTGCCCTGCTTACATGCCACTGGAAAGGAGGAAGGTTTTCATCTCCTGGGAGCTGTCTCTGGTCACAACCAGGGGTCTGCTGCCCCTGCTTTGGCTGCTCAGAGCCTTCCCTCCTGCAAAGCTTTCCTGGAAAGCCACCCCACGGAGCCACACCTCATCAGGAAGGGGAGAGGCACAAACAGGAGAGCACCATGGTTGGGAAGGGTGGCTCCCACCAGCAGCATGTGGGCAAACCTTGCAGAAACCCTCTCCTCCTGCTCTCACCTCCCCATTACATGGGGAAGAGATGGAAGAGCAGGGCTGTGGATGCTCATGGAGTCACAGAATGGTTGGGCTGGAAGGCATCTTAAAGATATCTACTGGAGAGAGTCTGGTGGAGGGCTATGAGGATGATGAAGGGAGTGGAGCACTGCCCTGTGAGGGGAGGCTGAGAGCCCTGGGGGTGGTTAGTCTGGAGAGGAGAGGACTGAGAGGGGAATTAATAAATGTTTCTAAATCTGTGAGGGCTGGGGGTCAGGAGGGAGGGGACAGGGACAGGCTCTGCTCAGCTGTGTCCTGGGATAGGACAAGGGGCAATGGATGGAAGCTAACAACACAGGAGGTTCCACCTCAACATTGTGAGGGTCCCAGAGCCCTGGAGCAGGCTGCCCAGAGAGGTTGTGGAGTCTCTTTCTCTGAAGACTTTCCAGCCCCATCTGGATGTGTTCCTGTGTGCCCTGGGCTGGATTCTATGCTCCCGCTCTGGCAGGGGAGTTGGACTCGAAGATTTCTGGAGGTCCCTTCCAACCCCTGACACCCTCTGTGATCCTGTGTGATGCTGTCCATCTCCCCTCCATGCTCACCCTCTCTGTCCCGACTTCAGCCGCCTCCCCTCCTCTTCCTCAGCCGAGGTTGTTTTACAAGCAGCGGTAATTAGCAGCCTGTTCTCCACGCTCAGCCTCCTGCCGACGGGGGCTCGGAAAGCAGCTTGCTAACGGGACAGATCTCAGCTGATTGCCACCGGAGAGAAAGGATTTCTCTGGGCAGATGCACTTCTGTTAAACGTCTGAAGGCTAAAGGAAAACTTCCCTTTTATTTCCTCACCTCCCCCCCCCCCCACCACCCCTTTGTTTTTAATAGCTCTATAAAAGGACTAAACTCAACTCTCCCTCTCTGCAGCAGATGAGCCTCTCCCCACCCCCCACTCCCAGATCCTCATTTCAGATTAGGAGAGCAGGTGTATGGTGAGAGATCCTGGATTCCCTGGCTGCCAGGGCTGCTGTTTGATATTCAAACCTGTCATTTGATCATTCCTGAAGAGCTGCCTCCCTGTCCTTGAGGAGAGCTCTGTTAAATGCCAAACCTGTTCCCTCTCTCTCTGTAGCCGTGAGGAGACAGAAGAACTCTCAGGCAGCAGAGCTGAGTCTATTAGTACGACTCAGTTGTGTCCTTTCTTAGAGTGAGTCGGGGAGACAGAGTGGGTGGAGAGGGAAGGGGACAGGGAAGGGAGGAGAGAAGGCTGATGGGGGATAAAACCCTCTTGAGCTGGAGTGTCTGCTTGTGCTGCAAGGTAGAGCAGAGAGGAACTCAGCCTGGTGAGCAGGAGGTGATGATGTGGTGGTGAAAGGAGGAGAAGAAATGGATTCAACACTTGGTGGAGAAGAAGTGGATCCAGAAGTTTGGTGGAGAAGAAATGGATTCAGTGCTTCCTGGAGAAGTGAATCCAAAGCTTGGTGGAGAAGAAATGGATTCAGTGCTTCCTGGAGAAGTGAATCCAAAGCTTGGTGGAGAAGAAATGGATTCAGTGCTTCCTGGAGAAGAAAAGGATTCAGTGCTTCCTGGAGAAGTGAATCCAAAAGCTTTCTGGAAAAGAAATGGATTCAGTGCTTCATGGCAATGCTTTCTGGGCTCAAAACCTCAGCCAGAGTGGTGGCTGGCTGCATTGAGTCAGCATCCAGAGTGGCTGAGATGGTGGAAAATGTGGGATGCTCAGAGAAAGCTCTGCAGAATCACAGAACCATAGGATGGAAGGGATTGGAAGTGACCTCTGGGGATCACAGAACATCAGGGGTGGGAAGGGAACTCTGAAGATCATCAAGTCCAATCCCCCCCTGCCAGAAGAGCATCACCTAAAGCAGATCACACACAGGAACGCAGCCAGGTGGGTCTGGAAAGCCTCCAGAGGTGGAGAAAGTGCTGGCTGGGCCTGTGCTGACCTGTTTGGGATGGGAGCAGACCTGCTTCATCCCTTGGCAAGACAACCCAGCTCCAGCCACCCCAGCTCCAGCCACCCCAGCTGCTCGCTAACCTTGGCTTGTTGTCCCCACAGCCAGCCTGGAGAGATCTTGCCACACATTAATGGCACTTGATTTAACGACATGTTCCCATTCCATCTCCCTGTTGATTGCTGAAGTCTCTTCAAGTTAATTACAGAGTTAATTACCAGCTAATAACTTGGTTGCTAATAGCTGGAACGGATTTTTGGCAGGAGTTGTGGGGAGAGGCTGATTGGAAGGGCTCTTGGGTAGGATCCTCCTGACAGAAATGGAGACACTGAAGGCAAATGATTCCAATCTTGGGTTTGGGGTGGGATGGGTTTTTTTTTCCTCCCTTTGATGAACAGTAAATTATTCTAATATCCCTGACTATTGTGTTTGCTTATTATCTGCTGGTAATTAGAAGTGAAGAGCTGCAGAGCTGCCTTGGCTGCAGATAGGAGGCCACAGAGATTGTGCTCTGCTGATGCTAAGAGATTGTGGCTCTTGTCTCTTTGCTTCCCTTGCCTCATCCTCAGCCCTCCTGCACCAACACACCTGGACAGATGTCATCTCACCATCCCTCAAGCCCCTTCATGGAGCTTTCCAGGCCAAGACTTGTGGAAGAGTCACAGCTGACTCCCCCACCTCTTGCAATAACATCTCAGGAGCAGCTGGGAGGTGATTCTGTCTTCTGCCTCTGGCTCCAAAAGAGGTTCCTGTCCCTGCCTCCCAGCACCACCCCTGGTAGCCTCCTCCAGCATCCTCACCCATCATAACCCTGCTCCTTGGAAGGCAAGCTGGGCTAACTGCTTTGAAGCCAAGCAGCCAAGAGGCTCACCTGATTTGGATGGAACTTAGCAGGCAGCAGTTGGAGCCGAGGGAAGGAAGCCTTGGAGACCAGCAGGGACTAGCAGGAAAAGCAATGAACAGAGCAGCACGTCACAGAATCATGGAATGGGTTGGGTTAGAAGGGACGTTCAAGATCATCCAGCTCCAAGCCCCTGCCATGGGCAGGGACACCTCCCACCAGCACAGCTTTCTCAAGGCCTCATCCAGCCTGGCCATGAACACCTCCAGGGAGGAGGCATCCACAGCCTCCCCAGGCAACCTGTTCCAGTGTCTCCCCACCCTCACTGCAAACAATGTCTTTCTTCTGGTCCCTCAGCAAGGCACAGCCACTCAAATCAAAGGTGCACACAAAGCTTGGTGACAAATTTCAGTGTCCCCATCAGCTGCAGCCTGAGTGGGGCCAAAACTGCTCTCCAGCAGAGCTGTGCCAGCTTGAAGCTCTGGAGATCCCTTTGGCTCCCTCAGTTCTCCTCAGCAGCACAGGTGAGGTTTGCAAACACCTCGTGAATGCCTGTGCTGGAGCTTCCACATCCTTGCAGCTCCCAGGCCAACCCACAAATGTGCTGGAAGCATCTGAGGAAAAGCTTTATCAGCTCCAAACAGCAGATTGATGGGAGGTTCCCAGGGACCAAAACAAGCTCCTGCCTCGCAGCCTTTCCCAGCTAACACCCCTCCTGCTGAGCAGCAGATAAAGCCAGCAGCAGCTCCTCTGGCTGGGGAAGAGGACAGAGATGCTCCACGAGGACACATGACATGAGCTCAGTGACAAAACAGCTCTGGCATCAAGGCTTTACATCTGCCATGTGAGGTCCCACCGTGGAATCGCTCTGCCACAAGCACCACTGCTGAGCCAGAGCTAAACCATATCCCCAGGCCCCATGGCCAGACATTTCCTGAACATCTCCAGGGCTGGGGACTCCACCAGCTCCCTGGGCAGCCTGTGCCAGTCCCTGACCACTCTTGCAATGAAATTGTTCCTCATGTCCAACCTAAACCACCCCTGGGGCAATTTGAGGCCATTTCCTCTTGCCCTGGTGCTTGTTCCTTGGGAGAAGAGCTCAACCCCCAGCTGGCTCCAGCCTTCTTTCAGGGAGCTGCAGAGAGCCAGAAGCTCTCCCCTCAGCCTCCTTTTCTCCAGGCTCAACACCCCCAGCTCCCTCAGCTGCTCCTCCCCAGCCCTCTTCTCCAGACCCTTCCCCAGCTTTGCTGCCTTTCTCTGGCTCTGCTCCAGCTCCTCAATGTCCTTCTTGGTGTGAGGAGCCCAAAACTGATCCCAGTATCCAAGCTGTGGCCTCAGCAGTGCCCAGCCCAGGGGCACCATCCCTGCCCTGCTCCTGCTGCCCACACCATTGCTGCTCCAGGCCAGGCTGCTGGTGACCTTCTTGGCCACCTGGGCACCCCCTGGCTCTTCCAGTGGCTGTCCACCAGCGCTCAGTGGTCTCTCTCTACTGGGCAGCCTCCAGCCCTTCTTCCCCATGCGTGGGGCACAAGTTTATCACCCAAACCTCCAGAGGCAAAGTTTGTTTCCCTTCTCCACAGTGCTGCCTTGGGCCACAGATCTTCTGCAGCACTCACCCTGCCTCCTCCCAGCTCTCCTGGTAGCTTCAAAGGGGCCTGCTGATACCACAGCTCATTCCCAGCTCAGCCTGTGTCAGAGCAAACAACACTTCCAGGGCTGGTTGATTGGGATCTCAGTTCTGATTTCTCTTCCAGCATAATCAGACCTGAATGGGAAGATACTTTATGGGTTTTTTTTTTGCCATGACAATTAAAATAATGAAAGTGAACTTTAAATGACATTCAGAGGCTGTCACCTGCTTCCAGCTCCTCTCTCTCTCTCCTTCCCTCTCCTCTGCATCCTGGGAACTGCAATTTTAAGCATCATTCACTGCAGGGTGATTACAGCTGCATCTATTCAGTGAGGGTTGAGCTGAAATACTGCTGCAGCCTGAAAGGGAGGAGTTGGAGGTGACAGGATCTGCCACCACCACCATGCCTTGAGCTTCCAGGAAAGCTCAAGATTTGGAGCTGCTGGGGGGGGGGGGTGGGGGGGTGGTTTGAATGCTTACCAAGTGAAAAAGAAAAGCACCCAAACCCTAGGCATGGAGTCTGGATTTGGGTTGGTTGGGTTTGGTTGTCTCTTCCTGGGGCTTAAGGAATGGTAATGAATCCCTAGGATGTTGGTGGTGGCTAGAAGCAAGGAGTTTATTGATCTGCAGATCATTATTTGACAATGCATTCAGATAGCAGCAAGCCCTGGACTTAGCCAGCTGGGCAGGGGCTGAGCCAAAGCCTCCTTGGGTTTTGTGCTCTTCAGATCTGGGATGAATCCAGGCCCAGCACAAACAAGCTGCCTGGTTGAGTGCACATGATAAGCAGGAGGCCCCAGGGTATGGTCCCATGTAGAGGTCCCCATGCTGCAGGTGACACCAAATTGGGAGGCAGTTGTTGGCCTGCTTGAAGGTCAGGAGGCTTCCCCAGCTTCCTTGCCAAGTCTTTGGCTGAAGTTTTCTTTCCAGCTGGAGAGCTGGGCAGGGAGAAACTTGATGAAGTTCAACAAGGGCAAGTGCAGAGTCTTGCACCTGGGAAGGAACAACTCCATGCACCAGGATAGGTTGGGGACTGAGCTGCTGGAGAGCAGTGAAGGGGAAAGGGACCTGGGGGTCCTGGTGGATGGAAGGATGACCATGAGCCAACAGTGTGCTCTTGTGGCCAGGAAGGCCAATGCCATCCTGGGGTGAATTAGAAGGGCTGTGACCAGTAGGTCAAGAGAGGTTCTCTTCCCCCTCTACGCTGCACTGGTGAGGCCACATCTGGAATCTTGTGTCCAGTTCTGGGCTCCTCAAGTTCAAGACAGACAGTGAGCTGCTTGGGAGAGTCCAGCACAGAGCCATGAGGATGATGAAGGGAATGGAACATCTTTCATATGAAGAGGGACTGAGGGAGCTGAGGGCTCTTTAGCTGGGAGAAGAGAAGACTGAGAGGTGACCTCATCAATGTTTATAAGTATGTACAGGGTGAGTCTGGAGAGGCTGGAGCCAGGCTCTGCTGGGTGATGCCCAGTGACAGCACCAGGGGCAGTGGTGGAAGTTGAGGCATAGGAAGTTCCATGGAAACAGGAGGAAGAATTATTTCCCTGTGAGGGTGACAGAGCACTGGAACAGGCTGCCCAGGGGGGTTGTGGAGTCTCCCTCTCTGGAGCTATTCAAGACCTGCCTGGATGTGATCCTGGGTATCATAGTATCATAGTATCAGTCAGGGTTGGAAGGGACCACAAGGATCATCCAGTTCCAACCCCCCTGCCATGGGCAGGGACACCCCACACTAGATCAGGCTGCCCAGAGCCTCATCCAGCTTGGTCTTAAACACCTCCAGGGATGGAGCCTCAACCTGACCTGCTCTAGCTGACCCTGCTCTGGGCAGGGGGGTGTTGGACTGGATGAGCTTTCAAGGTCCCTTCCAGCCTCTGAAAAAAAAAATATCTGTGATTCCTTGAGCTGCCAGGGCGTGATGGGCACAGCAGAACCCACTTCAAGGCAAACAATTAAGGGGGGAAGGGGAGGAGAAGGAAAAAAAAGCCACACCAAAAGCTGCTCCATCAACTGCCTGCCAATTGTAACCTCCTTGCAGTCAAACCCAATCTGCAAACAGCTGGAGCCAGGGTGGGGGGAATCAGGCAATAACTTAAGAGGCATCTAGGAAAAGATATTTCACAAGCATCAAGGTTCTCTTTATTTTATTTCCACCCTCCCACCCCCCCTTTTATTTACTTATTTACTTAGTTAGTTGTCCTAATGGAGCAACATCAGCTCCACAGGGAAATAAATGTAATAAACCAAGTCCAATCTCCACCAACATTTGTTTCCTTATCTCTGGGAAAAAAAAATCAATATACATGTGGCAATTATGTCCTCCAATGAATCCTCTCCCCCCAACCCCCTACCCTCCTCCCCAACAAACTTTGGATGCTCTCTCTCGAGTGCATCCTGCTCAGTTGAGGTTCATTACCTCTCCTTTGCTTCATCCAGATAAAATTGGGAGGGTTGGGATGTGTTTGGGCTTTATTTCCTTCTCATTTTCATGCCCATGTTGTGGATTTGGGGTTGGGTTTGTTTTGGTGGTGTTTTGTTGTTGTTGTTTTTTTTCCCCATCTTGAGAGGTTTCATTTCTCTTTCCCTTTACATTGCAGAGGGAGAAGAGTTACTTCCCTCCGCTCTAATCTAATCAAATTAAATGTAATTTAATTGCCCTGCAAGCTGAGATTTGTTAGGGAGCCCAGCAACAAATAAATCAGAGGAAAATCGAGGCAAGGGCTCTGCCTGGCCTGGGTCTTCCTCACTTTGAAGTGAATAAAATGATCATCCTTAGACTTTTCAGCTAAGGTGAAGCCCTGTCATAAGATCCCTCCCATCTCAAGGTTCACATCCCTTCCATCTCAAGGTTCAGATCCTTCCCATCAAGGTTCAGATCCCTCCCACCTCAAGGTTCAGATCTCTCCCATCTCTAGGTTCAGATCCCTCCCACCTCAAGGTTCAGATCCCTCCCACCTCAAGGTTCAGATCCCTCCCATCTCAAGGCTCAGATCCCTCCCATCTCAAGGCTCAGATCCCTCCCATCTCAAGGCTCAGATCCTTCACATCAAGGTTCAGACCCCTCCCATCCCAAGGCTCAGACCCCTCTCATCCCAAGGCTCAGACCCCTCCCATCCCAAGGTTCAGACCCCTCCCATCTCAAGGTTCAGACCCCTCCCAGCTCAAGGTTATCTCTCCCATCTAGGTTCAGACCCCTCCCATCAAGTTTCAGATCCCTCCCATCAAGGTTCAGATCTCTCTCATCTCAAGGTTCAGATTGCTCCCATCAAGGTTCAGATCCTTCCCATCAGGGTTCATATTCCACCCCCTTCAGACCCTGGGAGGCCACAATTAGGTCTCCTCGGAGCCTTCTCTGCAGACTGCACAGCCCCAACTCCCTCAGTCTGTCTCCATGGGAGAGGTGCTCCAAAAGAAAACAAAAGGTTTCCCCACAGCACCCTGGAGCTTTTCTGACCACTGTGGTCAAGGGAAGAGTGGAAAAGGAGGAGGGGAGCAGAGGGCAAAGACAAATTGCATTAAAGGGAAGGCACAGCAGCCTGGGGGGCTTGTGGCCACCGATGATGATCTCCTTGACCGGGAGCCCCTGCAGGGCTGGGGAGCCAGTGTGCCATGCAGCCAACTAATGGCTCATTTGTAGGAGTCAGTTGGTTCAGAGAGCTCATAATGCCCTTGTGTCATGGCAGCTTAGCTTAAGAGTAGGCAGCTTCTACTTAAGGAGACACAGCCATACATCAAAGTGTTTAACAGCCTTAGGTCAGCATCCTTCTGTTTGGGGAGGTCTGGGATGGGAGCCAAAGGAAAAAGCTCCGTTCATTACTGGACTTCTCGGAGAAGTGGTTAGGAAACTGCTCAAATAATGCATGAGAGTAGGAGTTTGGCTGAGGACAGTGTGTTTCTCACCTGCAGAGTGTCAGGCAGGGAGGAGGAGATGGAAGAGGCAAGCTCTGACTTCTCTGGGTTTTTTCCATCACAACCTCCAGACCCTCGAGGTCCGGTGTCGACACACAGCAGCTGAGAGGCGACGCTGGATGCTGATGGAGGCAGACAGCCTGGCTGGGGAAGCACAAAGCAGCACTAAAACTGGGCAGCTGAGGGGAGAAGGACAAGGCAGTGAGGCA
Source organism: Melanerpes formicivorus (assembly GCF_026170545.1). Taxonomy (NCBI): domain Eukaryota; kingdom Metazoa; phylum Chordata; class Aves; order Piciformes; family Picidae; genus Melanerpes; species Melanerpes formicivorus. The sequence goes on along the minus strand of NW_027142386.1, from coordinate 2,908,047 downwards.
GTGACAGAGCAAGTAAAAGAAGGACACCTGGCTGAACCCACCACAAAGCTCCAGCAGCCCTCCGAGGGTTGGCCGCTGTGGCATGCAGGCCTCCTGTTCAGGTGGAACCTCCTGGGTGCCAGGTGGTGCCCACTGCCCCTTGTCCTGTCCCTGGGCACCACTGACAAGAGTCTGGCCCCAGCCTCTCGACCCTTTAGCCCTTGCTGAGCATTGCTCAGGTCCTCTCTGGGGTTGCTCTTCTCCAGGGCTCTCAGCCTTTGCTCCTCACAGAGCTGCTCCAGGAGAGGCGGAGGAGAACCTCCCTCAGCTTGCTGGCCACGCTTTGCTTTGTGCAGCTCAGTTAGGAGGTGCTGTGCTGAGTTGCAGGCTGTTGCTGTTGTACCCTGCACCAACAAGAAGCCCAAACAGGCAGAAGGCAAACTCCAGAGGAGACTTTCAAATGCCAGGAATTAAAAAAGAAAAGCAAACATCACCACTACCACCCCAAAAAAAAAAACCAACACCAAAAGAAGAACAATTATGAGAACCAGCAAATGTTTCCTGCTCCTCCTGTGGGTTTCAAGAGTCTCTCTCGTGCCATCTTCCCCAGGGACTGCTTCAGTTTTTCCTGTAATTAGCAGCAAACTGTGATCATCTCATTTCAACAAGCCAAACATCTCCTTTAGATGCCCACGTGGGCTTTTCCTCTCCCCCTTTCCCCCCCATCTTTTCCTTCACATTGGATTTCTCATGAAATAATTAAGTCAGAACAGGCAGCAAAGCAAGGACCAAACCTCAGCCAGGCAAGCAAGGAATCAAGCAGCAGTCTGGGGTGAGGGCTCAGGCAGGCTGGGGAGCACTCAAGCTCTGCCCCATCACCCATGTGGGAAGGAGAACCTCATGCCCGGCTCCCAGCAGCTTTAGCTACTTCCAGCACCTCACAGAGTTCCTTTTTCCAGCTGCCAGCCAAGTTTTGCTGCTTCTTTACTGCAGGTGATGGCAGTTGAAGTGGGTATTAAATTGAATTTAATAGACACCACCACCATAAAAAAGTAATGATTTCTGTTTCTCCTCTCTCAAGGAGATAAATCTCTCACCCCCAGTGCCAGGGAGTCTCTTTCCTTGGCTGAGTTGGGGACACCAAGGAGATCATACAATCATTAAGGTTGGAAAAGATTGCTAAGATCATCAGGCCCAACCTTCTCCTAGCTCCTCTAAGATCATCAGGTCCAACCTTCTCCTAACTCCCCTAAGATCATCAGGTCCAACCTTCTAGCTAACTCCTCTGAGATCATCAGGTCCAACCTTCTACCTAACTCCTCTAAGATCATCAGGTCCAATCTTCTCCTAACTTCCCTAAGATCATCAAGTCCAACCTTTTCCTAACTCCTCTAAGATCATCAGGTCCAACCTTCTACCTAACTCCTCTGAGATCATCAGATCCAACCTCCTCCTAACTCCTCTAAGATCATCAGGTCCAACCTTCTAGCTAACTGCTCTAAGATCATCAGGCCCAACCTTCTCCTAACTCCTCTAAGATCATCAGATCCAACCTTCTACCTAACTCCTCTGAGATCATCAGATCCAACCTCCTCCTAACTCCTCTAAGATCATCAGGTCCAACCTTCTAGCTAACTGCTCTAAGATCATCAGGCCCAACCTTCTCCTAACTCCTCTAAGATCATCAGATCCAACCTTCTACCTAACTCCTCTAAGATCATCAGGCCCAACCTTCTCCTAACTCCTCTAAGATCATCAGGTCCAACCTTCTAGCTAACTGCTCTAAGATCATCAGGCCCAACCTTCTCCTAACTCCTCTAAGATCATCAGATCCAACCTTCTACCTAACTCCTCTAAGATCATCAGGCCCAACCTTCTCCTAACTCCTCTAAGATCATCAGGCCCAACCTTCTCCTAACTCCTCTAAGATCATCAGATCCAACCTTCTCCTAACTCCTCTAAGATCATCAGGTCCAATCTTCTAACTCCTCTAAGATCATCAGGTCCAACTTCCAGCCTCACACCTCTAAGATCATCAAGTCCAACCTTGTCCCTAACTCCTCCACCATCCTCCAGTCCAACCTTGTACCCAACACCTCCATGGCCACCAAGCCACATCCCCAGGTTTCTTCAGCCCCTCCAGGGATAACGACTCCACCACCTCCCTGGGCAGCCTGTTGCAACCTCCCTAACTCTTGGGGGATCCCAGCTCTCCTCACCAGCCTTACCTTGGGGGTTCCCCAAGCTGCCAGCAGCAGGCAGAGGAGCTCCCACCCCACCCCACTCCTCCACCCCACCTCCTAGCTGAGCCAGGGAGGGGCTGTGAATAAAACATAAGGCAGAAAGTAAATCCTTTCTGGCACCTGGTTGCTTCTCTTCCCAGTGCAATATGGGGAGGCTGCTAATTGCTTGATTTACTGTGGCAGTCACTCTGCCAACAGCAATAAATAATGCTAATTAATATAAGGTAACCCACTGACAGGGAGGCTGGTAATTACCAGGAAACCAGGGAGCTGGGCCTTTTGTGGTGCTGTTAGAGGAGAGAAGAGCACAATTTCCTCTCTTCTCTTTGGTTATCTATCATCCTTTATTGGTTTGCCTTCAGGACTGTGAGGGAAGATCTTGGGTCCAATTCTTCTTTGTTTTCTTTTTCTTTCCCCCCACCCCTTCCCCAAGGACATCCTGTGCTCATCAGAGGAGTTTCTGTGATCAGACTTGCACAGGAGCAGAGTATCAGTGAGGCTGGAAAGGCTGTCTAAGATCACCCAGTCCAGCCTTCAGCACAACCCCATCAAGGCCACTAAACCCTGACCCCAAGTGCCATGGCCTCAGGTTTCTTGAACACCTCCAGGGATGGAGACTCCACCACCTCCCTGGGCAGCCTGTGCCAGTCCCTGACCACTGTTGCAGCACAGAAATTCTTCTTCATGTCCAACCTAACCCTCCCCTGGCACAATTTTAGGCTATTTCCTCTCATTCTGTCACCTGAGACTAGGGAGAAGAGCCCAGCCCCCACCTGGCTTCAGCCTCCTCTCAGGGAGCTGTAGAGAGCAATGAGGTCTCCCCTCAGGCTCCTCTTCTCCAGGCTCAACACCCCCAGCTCCCTCAGCTGCTTCTCCCCAGCCCTCTTCTCCAGACCCTTCCCCAGCTTTGTTGCCCTTCTCTGGACCTGCTCCAGCCTCTCAAAGTCCTTCTTGGAGCGGGGGCCCCAAAACTGCCCCCAGGATTGGAGGTGCTGTAGAATTGCTCTCGAGCCCCTTCACTGCATGGAACTGTTGGGTCTCCTCCTGAGCATGTGCAGTGGAGAACATCCAGTGCCAAAGGTTGAAGGTGGACATCACACTGTGCCAAAAAAAGCCCTGCTGCAAAGAGGGAGCTCTGTGAGGTCCCTCTTTGAGGTTCCAGTATCCCAGCCTCCCTCCTTACCCTGCCAGGAGCTGCATGTGCTGGGTATCACCTTTCAGCAGCCAGAAGAATTTCCTTGGATGCTTTGGCTGAAGCTGGGACTAAGGAAATTTGGGTCAGTCTCTGGCTGGGGCTGCCTCTCTGGGCATGATGTAGAGAGGAACTCCTGACCTGCATCACCACCTGGCAGAGGGAAAATTCATTGATCTGTTGGAAGAACTTGGCAGCCACTTTGCCCTCAGCAGCTTCAATCCCTGTCTGCTCCTCTCCTCACTCTGGCCAAGACAGAAATCTCTCCAAAATCTGACCATCCACTGAAGAAAAAAAAACTGTGAGGCAACAAAATAAACCAAGTGAGGCATCCCTGAGCCCAGCTCAGCCTGGAGTTCCCTGCAGAAAGCCCCATGGCTCTGGGGAAGATGCTTAGAGGGGGGTCAGTTAATAAAGACATAGGTGACTTCCACCTTGAGGGGGTCTGGGGGAGAAAGGATTCCCCAAGGTGAGAAGAAGACCCCTCAGGACCAGCCCTGGGATTTGTTCATCTCTCCTAACCCCCCCCCAATAACTCTGTCAGGCAGAGATTGCCTGGCCCAGCAGCAACCTGATGCAGACAAATTGCTCTGGAGAGCAGCAGTGACAGCTCCTGACACCCTTGGTCCTGATCCCTGTTGGAGAGGCACCTCATAATTTCAGCAGCTGTGTGGAGGGGAAGGTCTGACAGCAGGAGAAGTGATGTGGGACATGCATCAGCCAGCCCCAGGAATGAGAGTCTCTGGGGACTCACATATCACAGCATCCCAGCATGGTAGGGGTGGGAAGGGAGCTCTGGAGATCATCCAGCTCCAGCAGGGCACCCACAGCAGCTTTCCCAGGAGCACAGTGCCCAGGGAGGGTTGGAAGCTCTCCACACCAGGAGGCTCCAAAACCTCTCTGGGCAGCCTGCTCCAGGCCTCCAGCACCCTCACACCAAACAACTTTCTCCTTAAGTTCAAGTGAAAGCTCCTGGGTTCTCCTTTGTGCTTGTTGCCTCTTGTCCTATCACTGGGGCCTCTGAGAAGACCCCAGCCCCATCTTCATCACCTTCACCCTTTAGCTCTTGCTGAGCATTGCTCAGATCCCCTCTGGGGCTGCTCTTCTGCAGGCTCAACTGCCCCAAGGGCTCTCAGCTTCTGCTGCTCACAGAGGTGCTCCAACCCCCTCAGCATCCAGTCCCTTCCAAGCCCTTGTGAAAAAATCCCTCCCCAGCTTCCTTGAAAGGCCCTGGGGCCACACCAGCTTCTACCCAGCCAAGCACTCTGACCTGGCCACATTCACAGCAGATTTTTCACAGTTTTAAGAGCATCTCCTCTGGGGAAAGAGCTTCCTGCACATTGCCCTTGCAGTCTCCCATCAGCTTGGAAATCTGTTTGGACATATGTCATCACGACTCCACAAAAGCCATTTGGAATCATCTGTGAGCTATTTAAAGACACAGGAGTTGTTAGCAGGATGGAAACTTCCCCCCTGAGCTGCTGGGAAGGGAGAGGTGGGCTCTGATCTTCCAACATCCCATTGCAAATGCCTCACCCCCTGTGCCCATGGCTGGCTGCAGTGGGGGCATTGAAATCCTTCCCTGCTGGAACTGTTTCTTGGGGGCTGATTTACTCTGCTCAGCGATTCCCAGTTTCCCAGCTCCCTCTTTCTTTCAGCACTGCATGCCAAGAGGTTTTGGGCTTGGATAGTTTGGTGGTGAGCAGCACAGGCGTGGGCGAGCAGCTGCCTCTGGCCTCAGCTGGCAACACGAGGCAGAAGGCAAAGCTTGCTTTTTGTTTGCTTCTCTCTGTGTGTGGAAGCCACCTGTGAGCACTCTTTGCTGTGGCCTCCACCTGCAAGATGGTCCTAAAACTGGACCCTGGAAAGCTGGATTTTAATCTAAATCTTGCAAAGGAGGAGCTGAGGTCACTCACTTGGCTTCCCCAGCACCATTGGTTATCACAGTTCCTCCTTGGAAGTATCCAGAAGAGGACTTGGAGATGAGCAGAGGGCTGGAGAACAGGCTGGGAGATGAGGACAGGTTGGGAGAGTTGGTGCTGTTCAGCCTGGAGAAGAGAGGGCTCCAGGGAAACCTTAGAACAGCCTCCCAGCACCTGAAGGGGCTCAGGGAGAGCTGGGGAGGGACATTTGATAAGGGCTGGGAGAGCCAGGACAAGGGACAATGGCTTTGAGCTGGGAGAGGGGAGATTGAGAGTGGAGATGAGGAAGAAATTCTTGGCAGTGAGGGTGAGGAGACATTGGCACAAGTTGCCCAGGGAGGCTGTGGCTGTCCCCTGCCTGGAGGTGTTCAAGGCCAGGCTGGATGAAGCCTTGAGCAACCTGGGCTGGTGGGAGGTTTCCCTGCCCATGGCAGGGGGGTTGGAACTGGATGATCTTGAAGGTCCCTTCCAACCCAACCCATGCTGTGATTCTATGTGTTGTTGAGTGCCTTGGCAGTGCTGGGATCATGGTTGGACTTGGTGACCCTGAAGATCTCTCCCCACCAGAGCAAAGCTGTGCCGCTGTGCCGCCACCATCAGCGCAGTGCCTGGCGCAGAGCATTGTCGTGCAGCCTCACACACCCCGACAGGCTTGATAGAAGACCTGTATTAAATCTTACCCAAAACCCCCTTCTGATGTGTCATCATCGAACTAGGAGCTCATCTAAAACTCCTGAGCCTTTGGGGAGAAATTTCAGCTCCTTTAAGCGTTAAGAGCTCATCAGAGGCATCGACTTTCGGAGGCGGAGAGCTCCGTCGCCGGCGTTTTCCGCTCTCTTTGTTCATTAATAACAGACAAAGATTTGTTTCCTCGCTCCTGAGCCTCTTCCCTGATCCCTCACACAAGGCTGGGAAGATGTCTGTGCTGGAATTATCCCACATTTATCTCCTTCAAGCCCTCTCTGCAACTCCCTGTCGCTCAGCATCGAGTCCTCTGGTGCCGAGCGGAGCTTCTGCCTCTGATTTCTGTCACTGCTCTCTGCCACAAGCTCCTGGGAGGGACAGGACAGCTGGCTGTGATTCCCGGATCCAGGCATGCCTCATCTTCTCCCTTTTGCCATCACTTTCCCATGAGGAGGGACAACTAGGTGCAGGGCCTGAAGCTGAAGGAGGTCAGGTTGAACTGTAGCAGAGTTTCTCGAATCACAGCCTGCTGGAATGGTGGAATTGGGTTTGGTTGGAAAAGCCCTTTGAGGCCATTCAGTCCAACCATGCTCTGACTCCAACAATTCTGGGGCCAAAATATGTCCCTCAGCACCACACCTCTGCACCTCTTAAGCACCTCCAGGGATGGGAATGCAACCACCTCCCTGGGCAGCCTGGGCCAGGCTTTGAGAACCCTTTCAATCAAGAAGTTTCTTCTTATGTCCAACCTAAACCTCCCCTGGGGCAACTTCTGGCCTTCACCTCTTCTCGAATCCAACAGCATGAGATTTAACACATCCAAGTGCCGGGTTCTGCACATTGGCCACAACAACCCCAGGCAGTGCTACAGGCTGGGGTCAGAGTGGCTGAGAGCAGTCAGGCAGAGAGGGACCTGGGGGTGCTGGTTGATGGTAGGCTTAACATGAGCCTGCAGTGTGCCCAGGCAGCCAAGAGGGCCAATGGCATCCTGGCCTGCATCAAGAACAGTGTGGCCAGCAGGAGCAGGGAGGTCATTCTGCCCCTGTACACTGCACTGGTTAGGCCACACCTCGACTCCTGTGTCCAGTTCTGGGCCCCTCAGTTTAGGAAGGAGGTTGACTTGCTGGAACGAGTCCAGAGAAGAGTAACAAAGTTGGTGAGGGGTTTGGAACACAGCCCTGTGAGGAGAGGCTGAGGGAGCTGGGGTTGCTCAGCCTGGAGAAGAGGAGACTCAGGGGTGACCTTATCACTCTCTACAACTACCTGAAGGGAGGTTGTAGACAGGCAGATGTTGGTCTCTTCTCCCAGGCACCCAGTACCAGAACAAGAGGACACAGTCTCAGGCTGCGCCAGGGGAGGTTCAGGTTGGATGTTAGGAAGAAGTTCTATACAGAGAGTGATTGTGCTATGGAATGGGCTGCCCAGGGAGGTGGTGGAGTCGCCGTCATTGGAGGTGTTCAGGAGGAGACTTGATGGGGTGCTTGGTGCCATGGGTTAGCTGTTTGGGTGGGTTGGATTGGTTGATGGGTTGGACACGATGATCTTGAAGGTCTCTTCCAACCTGGTTTGGTTTATTCTAATAAATCATCCTCTCTCTTGTCCTTTGGGAAAAGAGACCAACCCCCAGCTTGCTCCAACCTCCTTTCAGGGAGCTGTAGAGAGCCAGAAGGTCTCCCCTCAGCCTCCTCTTCTCCAGACTAAACACCCCCAGCTCCCTCAGCTGCTCCTCCCCAGCCCTGTTCTCCAGACCCTTCCCCAGTTTCCTTGCCCTTCTGTGGACCTGCTCAGGCATCTCAATGTCCTTCTTGGAGTGAGGAGCCCAAAACTGACCCCAGGACCCCAAGCCAGATAAAAGCATGGATTTGCTTCCAATTACAGCTTGGTTGACTTCAGCATCCGCACACCAAGGCTGGACACTGCTTCCTTTGCTGGCCTTTGAAATCCACCCTAGCTGGTCCCTACAGAGACCATCATCTACCATAGCCCTTGCTGGCTTTTTTTCTTCCCTCCAAGGATTATGCTGAGCTTTCCCCCACCCCCATTAATATAAAGCTGCAGTTTAATTCCACAAGGCTCTCAGATCATTGCTTTTGGGTTGCAAGAAGAGCTGCAAAGCTCCCCAGGCAGAGCCAAGGGGGCCTCAGAAGAGTCACTAAGGAGTGGTTGGAACAACTGATTTCAGGGGGGATTAAAATTCAATGTAGGCTGGAGCTGCAGAGCATCCTTGTCAGGGCTGTGTAAGGCTGGAGCAAAGATGATTGTTGCAGGGGAAAATCCAATGTCTTGGTTGTTAATGACAGAATTTCCATCAATCACAGCCTGGGGACACTGGCTTTAGAGCTGCACAATGTGCAGGCTCCCTGGCTGAAGGCTGTCACCACTCCTCATCCCTGCAGATGATTCCTCAGTCAGGGATTCAAAGAGCTTTCCCAGGGGAGAAGAAACTCGCTTGGGGGATTAGGAGCGAGTCTGGGCTGAACAAATGGGCAGAGCCTCATCCCCAGCTCGGATGGGGGAGATGTCACTCATCTTGGAGGATGCCAGATCCTGGCTGAGGCTGTGCAGGGAAGAAAGATGGGGCTCAGTCCCTGTTCCTGCAGCTCTCACCCTCGGGTAAGTCTGGCAAGGGAAAATCCCATTGCATTTGAAAAGTCATAGGAGCATCTCTGTTAGGAAAGACCTCTGAGGACATCAAGATTAACCCCACAAGATTATCAGGCTCAGCCCTCTAGGATCATCAGGTCCAACCCCTCCAAGATCATCAGGTCCAACCCCTCAAGATCATTAGATCCAGCCCTCTAAGATCAAGTCCAACCCCTCCAAGTTCATCCAGTCCAACATCAACCCAACCCCACCATGGCCACTAAACCATGGCCCCGAGTGTCATAGCCACAGGTTTCTGAGCCCCTCCAGGGATGGGGACTCCACCACCTCCCTGGGCAGCCTGTGCCAGCCTCTGACCAGCCTTGCAGCAAAGAAATTCTTCCTAGTGCCCAACTTAACCCCCCCCTGCTGCAACTCGACGCTGTTTCCTCTCATCCCACGGCTTGCTCCTTGGGAGAAGAGACCAAGATCCAAAGGCTTGCTCCAGAACTCACCTCCAATGGGCTGGCAGGGGTTGGGTTGCCCTCTGCTTGGCGAGGAGCTGGCCTGGTTGTCATGCAAATGCTGTGTAATGGATGTTTAGCACAAAGCTGACAGCGATCTGACAGATAGGATCCTCCCGGGGGCCTCTTTGCAATCACACTATTAGTTTACTCCTTTAGATGACAGAGATCTTGATCTTTCAGTCTTTCAAGTGTTGTGTGTTTGGGGTTTGGAGGGGGTGTTGTGATTTCATTTTGGGGTTGGGTTTTTTTTTTCCCTCTCCTCCTCAACAGTGATGTCCTTGACAAACACACAAAACCCACCACAGAGCCAGGGAGAAAATATCAGTCTGCAAGGGGAGGAAAAAAGGAATGAAAAGGCAGCCTGACACCACTGCAGAGCAGGGCAAGCCCAGGTGGGGCAGAGACAAGGACCACAGAATTCCCACTGAATCCCAGCATGGTTAGGGGATGGAAGGGAGCTCTGGAGCTCAGCCAGTCCAAGCCCCCTGCTCCAGCAGGGCTCCCACAGCAGCTTGTCCAGGAGCACAATGCCCAGGGGGGGTTGGAAGCTCTCCACACCAGGAGGCTCCACAACCTCTCTGGGCAGCCTGCTCCAGGCCTCCAGCACCCTCACAACAAACAACTTTCTCCTCAAGTTCAAGTGAAAGCTCCTGGGTTCTCCTTTGTGCTTGTTGTCTCTTGTCCTATCACTGGGGCCTCTGAGAAGACCCCAGCCCCATCTTCATCACCTCCACCCTTTAGCTCTGCCTGAACATTGCTCAGATCCCCTCTGGGGCTGCTCTTCTGCAGACTCAACTGCCCCAAGGGCTCTCCAGCACCCTCACAGGAAAGATCTGGAGCAGAACATCTCTGCCCCATGCCAGCTTGGAGGTACAACTCATGGACCACACACCAGGCTGTGCCACCACCCCTGCGCCACTATCACTGCTTCCTGGAATGGTTTGGGTTGGAAGGAACCTTTAAAGCTCACCCAGCCCAACTCCCCTGCAGTCAGCAGGGACATCCCCAACCAGAGCAGGGTGCTCAGAGCCCCAAACAACCTGACCTGCAATGATTCCAGAGATGGGGCAGCTCTCACTTCTCTGGGCAACATGGGATGGGATCTTACCACCCTCAGTGTCAAAAATGTCTTCCTTCTCCCCAGTCTGAATATTCCTCTTTCAGTTCAAACCATCCCCCACCTTGTCCTGTCACAACAGGCCCAGCTCAAATGTCTGTCCTCAGACTTTTTAGTGCCACCTGGGCATCACCATCCTCATCTGAGCAGCAGAGCAGCCACCAAGGGACTCGGCACAGCTCGTCCTTGCCTGCACCAGGGCATTTATAGCCCTTTCATCCCCATCCTCACGAGGTTGCAAGCAGGTCACTCAGACTCCAAGAGTCATTTTTTTTCAGCCTGGGAAGTGACCTCCCCAAAGGCAGAGCTGTTGGCTAAATTGAAACCTAGGCCCCAAATTCCTTCAGTCCCTTCCCTTCTTGTCCATCTTCAACCTCCCATTAATGCAATGTCACATGGATGGTGACAAGCAGCCAAACAAAAAGGGACCTCCCCAGCCTGCTCCCCAGCTCTTTCTGAATGCATTGGCTGCAAGAATTCAATTTCTTCCTGAATCCTAAAGGGAAATAAAGAAGAGTTTGGAGTAGTGGGGTGGGAGGAAGCAGAAAGGAGGAGGAAGAAGAAGAAGAAGAAAAAAACCTCACCCGAAGAGAAATTAATGCATTGAATACAATCAGACCCAAGCACCTAAGAGGCCAGCAGCAATCAAGGGGAACAGATGCAGATGGATAAAAGGACTGATGGTGGCTAATGGGAAGGAGAGAAGGATCTCTCCAAGCATTTATATTTCCTAACATGCTGAGGCTTTAGGCCAAGCTATTACAGAGCTGACATTTGGAAGTGTATTTAAGCCCTGCTTAGATTAAAGCTTTGTCTTCCTTCTAACCCCCTCCTCCCTCCCACGTTCTCTACCACTTGCCCCCTCTTCAGTGGATTTATTTCTGCAGAGGCCTTCAATATCTCCAGCCACAGCTGTACCTCTCCACCCACTTCCTTTCCTTCTGTTTTTTTTTTTCTCCTCTTCTATTTGCCATGAAGCTAATGGGGAATAAATTAAGAGCAAAGGAATGAACATATTCTTTCCGTGAACTATTGATGGGCAGCTCAGCCAGGGGAGGATCCTGCACAGGTTCCCCCCTCTGTAGGTGTGGGCACAAAATGCTCCTGGGGAAGGAGAAAGGTGGGAATTTGTCAAAGAAACTTTCCCTAATACCCAACCTTGACCTCCCCTGGGGCAACTTGAGGTCATTCTGTGCTCTTATGGCCTCCTCTCTCCTCTTTCTGCATCCCTGGGTTTGGTTATGTGTCCTGGATGCAGCCAGGACCCCTCTGACACCTTGATGTGGTGGAGGTTAGAGAGAAATTCTTGGCAGTGAGGGTGGTGAGACTCTGGAACAGGTTGCCTAGAGAGGTTGTGTTCAAGGCCAGGTTGGAGGAGGCCTTAAGCAAGCAGGGCTGGTGGGAGGCTTCCTCCCACCTCCAACCCAACCCATTCTATGAATCTCATCACAGAAACTCAAGAGCTAATGGGAAGAGAATGGAGACTATTCCCACCTGCCCCATTCAAGCAACAAAAAGCAAGGATTATTGTCATGGCATTGGCATAGCCAAGCCCCCCAGTGCCATCCCAGCCCCTCCTCATGCCACCATCCCCTGCCTGGTGCAGCCCAGGCACGGTCACGTCTCAGCAGAGCAGCTGAGGACAATTAAACTTTGCAGTTAAGAGATAACAGCAGAGATGCAGTTTTTCCTCTGAGCTTTTCACATCACAGCTGGAGGCATTAGATAAGGTGGAAATTGGCCTATTTTCCAGCCAAAAGTAGCTTTGCTGTGAGAACACAAGGAAATTCAAGATCTTTTTCTTGTTTCCCCCCCCCCCCCCTCCAGTCCCTTCTTTGAAACCAAAATGTGATGGTTTACACTGAAACACCTCCAAAACCCTCAGGCATGCAGGATCTTGTGAGGCCAACAGGATGTTTCTCTAGGCAGTAATCAGACAACCACAGAATGGTTTTGCTTGGAAGAGACCTCCAAGAACATCCAGTCCAACATCAACCCAACCCCACCATGGCCCCAAACCATGGCCCCAGGTCCCCTGGCCACAGGTTTCTGGAACACCTTCGGGGCTGGGGACTCCACCATCTCTCTGGGCAGCCTGTGTCGATCCCTGACCACTCTTGCAGTGAAGAAATTCTTCCTCATCTCCAACCCAAACCTCCCCTGGTGCAGCCTGAGGCTGTTTCCTTTGAGAACCCTTTCAATCAAGAGTTTTCTTCTAATGTCCAACTTTAACTTCCCCTTGAGGCCATTTCCTCTTGTCTTATGGCTTGTTCCTTGGGAGAAGAGACCAAGCCCTGCCTGGCTCCAAACTCCCTTTCAGGGAGTTGTAGAGAGCCAGGAGGTCTCCCCTCAGCCTCCTTTTCTCCATGCTGAACCACCCCAGCTGCCTCTCTGCTCCTCCCCAGCCCTGTGCTCTAAGGATGAAGGAAAAGGAGCCTGGAGACGATCCCACGAATGAAGAAAAAAGCCTGCAGAGATCCCATCTCCTCTTCCAGTATCTCGTCCTCGGGTGCTGATGGCCAGCGTGACCAACACCATCACCCCCACACCCCCCTCCGACCCCCCCGCAGCTCGGCCGGCGCCCCCTGAGCGGATGTGACAGCGCCGGGAGCCGCGGGCGGCCGGGGGCGGCCAGTCAGGGGGGATTAGCATTAAGTGCCACATCTGCGGGCTTGCCAAGCCTGCCTGCCTGCCTGGAAATGCATCTCAGCAGCCCTGCGATGCTCAGCAGGGACAGGCCAGCTGATGTGAGTGACATTCGGCTGTCCCCCTGCCCTCCCTGCCCCCTGCCAAGCCGCTCAGCCTGCCCGGAACGCTGCCCGGCACTGATGTGTCAGCTCCACTTCGGGACCAGGGCTGGAAGGAGCCAGCAGAAATCATTGCCACGGGATGCTGCTGCGGGTTTGGGGCTCAGAGGGGTTGGAAATGAAGCGGCTGAGCATGAGAACAACCAGAGGAGTGAAACCCAGCATTAATCATCAGGGTTGAGGGTTTTTTTTTGCAAGCAGTGGGAACTCTGCTAGCATGTTGCTAACTGAGAGCCTAATTAATTACAGCTCCATATGCACACCCGTATAGAGAGGCACAAATTGTCCTCCTAAAGGCTCGAACTTGCAGTGTTCTCCCTGGAGCCCTCAACGAAGAGCTTGGGTCATAGAGTGACAGAATGCATTGAGTTGGGAGGGACCTTTAAAAGTCATGGAATCAGAGAATTGTTAGGGTTGGAAGGGACCTCAAGGATCAGCTAGTTCCAACCCCCTGCCATGGGCAGGGTCCCCTCACACTAGATCAGTTTGCTCAGAACCATACCCAGTTAGTCCAACCCCCCTGCAGTCAGCAGGGACATCCCCAACTCGGGCAGGTTGCTCAGAGCCACATCAAACCTGGCCATGAATTTCTCCAGGGATGGAGCCTCCAGCCCCTCCCTGGGCAACCTGTTGCAGTGCTCCACTACCCCCACAGCAAAGAACTTCTTCCTGATGTCCAAAGATGAAGTTTCTGAGATGAATCTTGCAACTGAAACAGGGAAGGAAGAAGAAAACAGATTCCTTTGCCTATGGAGATGAGCTGCACATCACAGAATCACAGGTTGGAAAGAGACCTCCAGGCTCATCAAGTCCATCCAGGAATCACAGAATCAACAAGGTTGGAAAAGACCTCAGAGATCACCAAGTCCAACCTGTCACCCAACACCTCCTGACAACTAAACCATGGCTCCAAGGGCCACATCCAAGCCTTCTTTGAACACCTTCAGGGATGGGGACTCCACCACCTCCCGGGGCAGCACATCCCAGTGGCCAATTCCTCTTGCTGGGAAGAACTTTCTCCTCACCTTCAGCCTAAACCTCCCCTGGCACAGCTTGAGACTGTGTCCTCTTGTTCTGGTGCTGGGTGCCTGGGAGAAGAGACCAACCCCCTCCTGGCTACAACCTCCCTTCAGGGAGTTGTAGAGAGCAAGAAGGTCTCCCCTGAGCCTCCTCTTCTCCAGGCTAAGCAACCCCAGCTCCCTCAGCCTCTCCTTACCGGGCTGTGCTCCAGACCCCTCCCCAGCCTCGTTGCTCTTCTTTGGACACTTTTAGGAGTCTCAGTGTCCTTCTTAAATGGAGAAGCCCAGAACTGGACACAGGACTCAAGGTGTGGCCTAACCAGTGAACCACTTTTAGACTGGAGGTGAGTAGAAAGTTCTTCACCGAGCGAGTAATTCGTCATTGGGATGTGCTGCCCAGGGAGGTGGTGGAGTCACCGTCCCTGAAGGTGTTCAAGAGGGGATTGGATGTGGCACTTGGTGCCATGGTCTAGTCATGGGGTCTGTGGTGACAGGTTGGACTTGATCCTTGAGGTCTCTTCCAACCTTAGTTATACTGTGATGCTGTGAAAGGCTGGAGCCTTCTTTTCCAAGGCATCCCTGACTCCAAATGGCAACCAGCCCTGGATCGCTGTTTAGTTTGGGAAGATGCTTGCAGAGGAGTGAAGAGGAGGGGGGAGAGGGGGTTAGGGTGGGGGGAAATAAAGGAAAAGCAAAAGAAGTCAAACAACCTGAGAGCAGGATATTGCTTCCTCCCTCCTGACATTTATGAACTGTGTATTTCACATCTCTGGTGCCATGTTCTGTAAAATAACATCTGTCAGAGCCAGCAAAGTGCTTGTGCTGGGCTTCACTCTGCAGCTTCCCTGCTGGCAAAAAAGGGGACTTGGCAGAGGGAGGGGAGGGCAAAAGGAAGGGGAGAGAGAGAGAGAGAGAGAGAGAGAGAGAGGGAGATGGCACAGCCCCGCAGAGCCCCTGCTGGACAGTTCCTGCACGGAGCTGTCCCTCTCTTCCTCCCCACAAGAATGTCCCCAGCCCTGCGTCCTGCCTGTGTGTGACTGATCAGGACGTGGCACCGTGAGTCGGTGAAGGGTGTTTGGGGCACCGGCTGCAGAGCTGCTGCCTCCCAGACCCAGAGCCAAGTGGGCAGCATCCAGCCCTGATTCCCGGTTGCTTTATTCTCATCCCAGTGCGCTGGACGCAAGGAGAAGGGCATAAAGCACAACTCCTCTCGCAGTGCTCCTCTTGTCAACCTCTTCTCCTCCCCATCCCATTGTGTTTTCCTCTCCTTACCCATTCCTGCCCTTTTTTCCTCCCTGCTTTTTCACCTCATTCCCTCTTTCCCTGCTTCCTTCCACTGGTGTCTCGCTCCCCTGCTCCCAGCTCTGGAGCAGTCTCTTGACACCTTGAGTCACCATGACAACCTCCTCCACCGTGATGGCAATGTGGATAGCAGCGCTGCCACTGGAGGCTCCTGTCCCCCTCTGGCATAAATCTCCTTGTTCCTTCATCCAGTGAAGGTCTCCAGGGAGCTCAGAAGTTTATTCAGACACAATATATTCCAGGGCTGAAACCAAGATGGGGCACAGGGCTAAATGGGGACCGTGCTGCTTGCCACGTGGCAACAAAGTCATTTACCTCCAGTTCCTCCAACAACCTTCAATGTGCCTCTGCTTGCTCACACCTCTTGTCCTCACCAAGGTGGAACCTGAACACAAGTCTCTCACCTGTTCCTTGGGAGAAGATCAACCCAACCCTGGCCCCAGCCTCCTTTCTGCAGGTGGTAGAGCACCAGAAGGTCTCCCCTCAGCCTCATTTTCTCCACACTCCAAACCCCCCCAGCTCCCTCAGCTGCTCCTCCCCAGCCCTGTTCTCCAGACCCTTCCCCAGCTTTGTTGCCCTCCTCTGGACCTTCTCAATGTCCTTCTTGGAGTGAGAAGCCCAAAACTGAGCCCAGGATTCAAGGTGCAGCCTCACCGGTGCTTGGGATGGAAACATCCTATGAGGGGCAGGAGGCATCGAGCTCAGACCATCCTGACAAGGTGAAAAGCTTGGGAGTTAAAACTTCCTCCTACTCTTGGCTGTCTCTGGGGCAGAGAGAGGGGCTGAGGGAGGAAAACGTCAGGATCAGCTCCCAGCTCCGCTGCATCCCATCCCAGCGCCGTGTGCTGGAGCAGAACACTTCATCTCGCCACAGCTATAAAGCTGGAGCTGGGAAATCTCCTTTGAGGCTTAATTAATGGATGTTTGCAAAGTGCTGAGCAATCCTCTGGGAGAGGCAGGGCGTGTAAGCGCGGTGAGGACTCTCTTCCTCCCTTTTATGCACGTTAGCAGCTCCTCATGGTAAATTCATCCGGCGCTTTGTAAGCAACGAAAGCGCTTCCCTGTGCTGCACATCACTCACTGCTGCTCTCCCCTCCCAGCCCAGCCTGAATCGAGCTCAGAGATTCACAGAATGGGTTGGGTTGGAAGGGACCTTCAAGATCATCCAGTTCCAACCCCCCTGCCATGGGCAGGGACACCTTCACCAGCCCAGGTTGCTCAAGGTCTCATCCTGCCTGACCTTGAACATCTCCAGGCAGGGGACAGCCACAGTCTCCCTGGGCAACCTGTGCCAGTGTCTCCCCTCCCTCACTGCAAAGAATTTCTTCCTCATCTCCAGTCTCAATCTCTCCTCTTCCAGCTCAAAGCCATTCTGCTCGTCCTGGCACTCCCAGCCCTTAGCAAAAGTCCCTCCCTAGCCCTCCTGGAGCCCCTTCAGATACCGGAAGGCTGCTCTGAGGTTTCCCTGGAGCCTTCTCAAGGCTGAACAGCCCCAACTCTCCCAGCCTGTCCCCATAGGGAAGGCTCTTCAGCCTTCTTCTAATCTTTGTGTCCTCTGGAGCAACAGTTCCACTCCCTTACGGTGCTGGGGGCACCACAACTGGAGGCAGTGCTCCCGGTGGGGTCTCCAGGCACACACAGCCACACAAAAAGTCACCCAAACCCCTTGAAAGGAACAAGATAATTCTGCTTATGTAACACAGTCTCTGCCTTCCTTTTTTTCCCCCTTTTTCTCCTGGATTTTATTCCTAAGAGGTATTTGCATGAAAACAGAGGCTTTGTTGCTTAGGAAATTCATCTGCTACCACTCACGTCCCCATTCTGCTGTGGTCGAGTGACAGCTATTGTGCTCTGCTCTCAGCCCTGGCTATTTATACACTGCACAGCATGCTGGGCTGTGTCTGCCTCCTTCTCCTTGGGAGTAACACACCTCTGCTTTTAAAGGGGAAAACCAAAATGCAGCCCAAGCTGCTGGTCTTGGTCTTCCTTTGACCAAAAGGGTTGCAAGAAGGGAGCTAACAACGGCATTGGGGTGGCCTCTGTCTCCCAGCTGAAGAAAACGTTTGGGCTCAGAGCTGAGTTTGGGCTCAGAAGATGGGAGAGCTGGAGACACCTCGTGAGGAGCAGCTGAGGGAGCTGGTGGTGTCCAGCCTGGAGAAAAAGAGGCTGATGGAAGGAAGGCCTTCTGGCTCTCCACCACTTGTTGACAGGAGGCTGGAGCCAGGGTGGGGTTGATCTTCTCCCAAGGAACAAGTGACAGAAGCAGAGGAAATGGAATCAGGTTGCACCAGGGCAGGTTTAAGTTGGACATTTGAAGGTACCTCTTTGGGCAGCCTGCTCCAGGCCTCCAGCACCCTCACAACAAACAGCTTTCTCCTTCTCTTCAGATGGAACCTCCTGGGTTCCAGTTTGTGCCCCTTGCCCCTTGTCCTGTCCCTGAGCATCATGGAGCAGAGCCTGGCCCCAGCCTCTTGCCCCCTACAGCTTCTTCAGCTCTTTCTGAGCATTGCTCAGATGCCCTCTGGGGCTGCTCTTCTCCAGGCTCTCAGCCCCAGGGCTCTCAGACTTTGCTCCTCACAGAGCTGCTCCAGACCCCTCAGCATCTCTGGAGTCTCCCCTGGATTCTCTCCAGCAGTTCTCTGTCCTTGAGCCCAGAACTGGACTCAGTATTGTAGACTAGGGCAGAGCAGAGTGGGTGGTAGAGAACCATTCATCTTCATACCCCCTGAAACCTGTCCTAATTGTGGCCTTCCAGGATCTGAAGGGGGATACAAGAAAGCTGGGGAGGGACTTTTGAGAGTGTCAGGGAGGGATAGGACTGAGGGGAATGGAATAAAACTAGAAGTGGGGAGATTCAGATTGGATGTGGGGAAGAAGTTGTTCCCCATGACAATGATGAGAGACTGGCACAGGTTGCCCAGGGAGGTGGTGGAAGCCTCCTGCCTGGAGGTGTTTGCAGCCAGGCTGGATGTGGCTGTGAGCAACCTGCTGTGGTGTGAGGTGTCCCTGCCTATGGCAGGGGGTTGGAACTGGCTGAGCCTGGAGCTCCCTTCCAACCCTGACAATTCTATGATTTTATCATTCTATGATAAGAGGAAAAGCAGAGAAATGGGTCCTGGGGTGAGGGAGGTGACTGAGCCTGGCTGGGGCAGAGCCATGGTGGGAACAGAGCAGAAGGAAGAGAGCAGGGAAGTTGAAAAGCAGATGGAGAGCAGCCCAGCCCAGCCCCGCCGGCACTTCGCACCTCAGCTGCTACCTGCCTACAGATGTATAAATCATAGAGGCCGGGCAGAGGGGATCCTTCCAGCTCCAAGCATTTCAGCAGAGATTAAAGAGTGCTGCAAACCCAGGGACATCAGTAATGCCACCTTTGATTAAAAATTCAGCAGCAGGAGAGCTCCACTCCATCTTCCTCGGGCTCCTGCATCCCTGTGCGGGCAAGGGATGCTTCCACCACCCCTGCTCCCAGCCTGGGTTTCTTGCCAGCTGTACTCTTAATTCTTGGTGGTGTGCTCAGAGCTTGGATCTTCTTCTCACCAGCTTGGTGAGAAGGGGGGAAAACCTCATCAAGAAAACTAATTTTGCTCTGTGCTGGTATCAAAAGGGTCAGTGAGTCAGGGCTCACCCATTCATGTCCCACCTCAGCTATTCCACCAACGTAAAAAGAAAGTAATTAGTTTCTTTAATGGATCAGACCTGCAGAAGAGGGGCGGAGGGGGGGGAAAGAGGACGGTGGGAGGGAAAGGAGGCCATGTACAGATCAGCAGGTTTGGGAACTTTAATTGCTTTTTATTCATTTAAGCTTTGAGGACGTGATGCCGACGCTCGGCGCTAATACCGCAGCGCTCAGCTGACGGAGCCTGCGCCTGCCTCGGCACAACACGGAATTAGCAAGACAAAAAAAAGTTGTTTATTTCTCTCCTTAGTTCTTCGAAAAGCTGAGGATCACTCCTCTCTGCTGGAGGATGCGGAAATCCTGAGCCCATCTGAGGAGGGCTCTGCCCTGGAGGTCGCCGGGGAGCTGGAAGAGCCAAGCCTCAGCCCAGCATCGCCACTGAGCTTCCCACCAGCCCTTCCCTCCAGCAATGCCTTCGCGGAACCAAGCCCTCCACCGGCATCCTCAGGGATTTTCCTGGCAGCTTCCTGAAGCCATTGAGGCCAAAGAAAGAAGCAGAAAGGGAGAAGAAGGTGTCAGGAAGAAAGAGGAAGGAGCAGTACCCCAGGCACCCTCACCTCCTGGCTGCTGTTTCTTTCCTGAGTGCCTCGGGGCTGTTGTGGGTTTTTTTGGTGGGGTTTATCCTTTTTTTTTCTCCCACCATCTCTGCTGGGAAAAGCTTCCTTTCAATTCTCCTCTCGTTAGCTGCTCCTTGATGTTTCACATTCCTGCCTGGGATCCAGGGCTTAGCTCTGCTTCTGAAAAGCTGCTCTCTCCAGCCTCCTGCACACCCAGGGATCAGGAGAGAGGCATCATTAGAGTGAGCCTGGGATAAACCTACCCAAAGCTGAGAGCTCACTGAGATTTTTGTAGCTTTTCCTGCTTAGAAAGCCCTTGAAAAGTCAAACCTGGCAGAAATCAGCAGAAACCCTCCTCTCCTGCTCTCACCTCCCCATAGCATGGGGAAAGGATTCGGGACCACGGTTGGGGATGCTCAGGGAACCACAGAATGGTTTGGGCTGGAAGGGATCTTAAAGATCATCTGGTTCTATGGGCAGGGACACCTTCACCAGCCCAGCTTGCTCAAGGTCTCATCCAACTTGGCCTTGAGCACCTCCAGGGAGGGGACATCCACAACCTGTTCCAGTGTCCACCCTCACTGTCAAGAATTTCTTCCTCTTCTCCACCACATCATGGTCTTAAATAGGTCTTGGCTGCATGCAGGACACAGAAACCAGCCCAGCTCTGGGTGGGAGGGATGCAGAAAGAGGAGAGGAGATTATAAGAGCACGAAATGACCTCAAGTTTCACCTAGGGAGGTTTAAGCTGGAAATTAGGAAGGATTTCTTTGCTGCAAGAGCGCTCAGGGATTGGCACAGGCTGTCCAGGGAGGTGGTGGAGTCCCCATCCCTGGAGGTGCTCAGGAGAGGGGACATGGTTTAGTGGTGAGGTCGATGGTTGAAATCAATGATCTTAAAGATCTTTTCCAGCTGAATCAGTTCTGGGATTCTATGGTCCTGTGATTCTCTCTCCCCCCTCAAATCCTGAGGACTTTGGTCTCACAGATGCCAGGAGCTTTACGACAGCCATAAACTGTGATTTGCATTTCCTTTTCCTCCTGGTGTAGGAGATGCAGGTCGTAATTCTGGCTTTTAATGGGAATCAAGAGGGCTGCAAACATGCTGTTAGCTTTTATGATGATTATTATTATCACTTAATGAAAGCTGAGTTTGTGGAATCAGAGAATTGTTTGGGTTGGAAAAGACGCTTAAGATCATCCAGTCCAAACACCACCATGGTCACTAAAGCCATGGCCCCAAGTGCCATGGCCACAGGTTTCCTGAACACCTCCAGGGATGGGGACTCCACCACCTCCCTGGGCAGCCTGCTCCTGGGTCTGAGAAACCTTCCAGTGAAAAGGTTTCTTCTAATGTCCAACCTAAACCTCCCCTGGGGCAACTTGAGGCCATTTCCTCTCATCCTATCACTTGTTTCTTGGGAGAAGAGACCAAGCCCCAACTGGCTCCAACCTCCTTTCAGGGAGCTGTAGAGAGCCAGAAGCTCTCCCCTCAGCCTCCTCTTTTCCATACTAAACACCCCCAGCTCCCTCAGCTGCTCCTCCCCAGCCCTGTTCCCCAGACCCTTCCCCAGCTTCATTGCCCTTCTCTGGACCTGCTCAGGCATCTCAATGTCCTTCTTGGAGTAAGGATCCCAAAACTGAACCCAGGCTACAAGCTGCTCTAGCTTTGTTCTCAAGACCCACAATGGCCTTTCTCCTGAGCACAAGGAACAAAGAAAATCCAACCCCAAACACTGCCCATGAACACAAGCCCAGGCACCAGGGCTTTGAAGGCACCACCAAGGAGCCTGTGAGGGCAGCTAACAGCTCAGCACACACACACGCAGTGTGCAGTATCACATCAAGCTTGGTACCCACGTGGGCATCCCTGCCCTGGTGCCAGCCCTCTGCCCCTTCACCCCCGTGGCAAAGTGCTGCTCAGCACTTGCTGCTCCCCTGCTCACGTCCATCTTCTTTATGCCTTCTGGGCTGTTACACTAATTGTGATGGATGCTCTCTTTGTGCTTACACAGGGAGGGAGATGATGAAGCTTTAATGTAAGGTAATATGTCTATTAAAGATTTAAACTAACCCCTGCTGCTGGTGATTGCTCACTTTAATGGCAGCTCAGCTTATCAGCAGCCAGGCAGCAAGGGGGGGGCAGCCGGGGGTGGAGAGGGAGAAAGGCTCAGGGCACTCAGCCCAGCAGGAGAAACTTGCCCAGATTTGCCACAAGCCCCCAAGACTTTGGTGTCTGGAATGGTTGCAGTCATGGTAGGAGCGTGGTGAGACTCTGGAACAGGCTGTGGATGTCTCCTCCAATGGGGTGTTCAAGGCCTTGAGCAGCTGAGTCTAGCTGAGAGGTGTCCCTGCCCACGTCAGGGGGGTTGGAGTGGATGATCTCTGAGGTCCCTTCCAGCCTAAGCCATTCTGTGATTCTTTGATTCTATGATCTCCTGCCTCTCTGGATAAACTGGGCCAGCATCTCTCCACCCTCTGAGCCAGCAATTCTTTCCTCCTCTCCAGTCTGAATCTCCCTCTTTTAGTTCAAACCATCACCTCTTGTCCTCTCACAACAGGCCCTGCTCTGAAGTCTGTCCCCAGCTTTCTTCTCAAATCCTTTAAGCACTGAAAGTCCTCCAGAAGGTCTCCCCAGAGCCTTCTCTTCTCCAGGCTGAACAACCCCAACTCTCTCAGCCTGGCCTCACTACAGAGGAGCTCCAGCAAGCTTCCCCTCCAGACCCTCACTGATGTGCTCGGCCAGGCTTTGATTTTCAGCCTTTGCTTTGAGGTCTCCCAGGCAGCAAGTGGTGGCACTGCGAAAGGACAGCGGTGGGCTGGATCTGAGCATTCCTTCCCCCATGGCAGGACCTCCCCCCTCCCTCCCTCTCCCCCTCCTCCCTCTCCCCCCTCTCCAAGCTGGCAGATGCACACAAGTGGCTGCAATAATTAGAACCTCTCCAGGGTTCAAGGCTTCTTTGAATTGCATCCGAGAGGCTGCAAGTGGCCATCGTGGGTGATGCCAGGCTGGCTGCTCTTTTGCCCTCTCCACTACAGCTGCCAAAAGAGGCTTGGAAGGAGTGTTATTGGAGACCTCAGGGCTAGAAATCCATCCACCTCCTCTCCCACCTCATGAATCTGCTCTAAATTAGCCCCCACGACGTTCATCGACTCCCTGCAAGCCAGAAGGGAACATCAGCGCCCACGAGCTGACATCCTCCACAGCTCAGACCCTTCTCCATCTCAGCTGCTGCCCCAGAATTGAGCTGAAGAGGTTGTGTTTGGCACAATGTGACCTTTCTGGAGAGCTTGATGTGGAGGAAATCTCCTGCTTCCCGGGGCCGGGCCGGGGGTTGAGCCGATCCATCATCCTCCCCCTGCAACAAACCCTTGGATTGGACCTAACTTCTCACGCGAATGCGGCAGGCTCTGTCTTGCAGCCACTGCCGCTCAAAGCTTTATCACAGCTCGTTGCCATCTCTTTGTCAGGCCACCTCCGGTTCTTGACATCACCTCGGGGGGTGGAAAGGAGGGAATAAAAGCTCTGGACACGTCAGAGCTGTCTGCAGGCCCCCTGCCAGGTCAGCAGGGATTCGCTTGGGCAGGGGAGCATCCCTCTCAGCATCCCTCTCGTGATGCTTTCCATCTCCTCGCCTTCAGCAAGTGAGAAAGAGTCAGGGAATTGCACTGAGTGAGGAGTTTTTTTTCTTCCCCCTACTAATAACGAAAAAAAACCCCAAACCAGCAAAACCAAGAGGCATCATCAGATTCATCCACACACACAAAAAAAAATAACTGCAGCCACAGAAAAAGAGAAATAGAGGGAAAAGGAGAAGGCAAAAATGCAGCAGTATTCTGCCTTTCTTAGATGCTTCAGCTTGGAGTAATTCAGGGGAGGAAGAAAAAGCAGAGTGCTGTGGGGAAAGGGTAAAAGGAAATCCAGAGTGAAATGGGAAAGGGAGGGAAAGGAAATCAGAGTGAAATGGGAAAGGGAGGGAAAGGAACTCAGAGTGAAATGGGGAAGAGAGGGAAAGGAAATCCAGGGAGAAATGGGATGGGGGAAAGGAAATCAGTGAAATGGAAAGGAAGGGAAAGGAAATCCAGAGTGAAATGGGAGGGGGGAGGGGGGAAAGGAAATTCAAAGTGAAATTGGACAGGGAGAAAGCAAATCCAGAGTGAAATAGGAAAGGGAGAAAGAAAATTTAGAGTGAAATGGGAAAGGGAGGGAAGGGAAATTCAGAGAGAAATGGGACAGGGAAGGAAAGGAAATCCAGAGTGAAATGGAAATGGGAAGGGAAGGAAATCATAGTGAAATGGGATGGGGGAAAAGGAAATCTAGAGTGAAATAGGAAGGGGAGGGAAGGAAATCTGGAGTGAAATGGGATGGGGGGAGGGTGGGAAGGAAATCTGGAGTGAAATGAGATGGGGAGAAAGGAAAGCCAAAGTGAAACGGCTACACACTGAGTATACAACCAAGAGCATCTGGTAGCCTTGGTGCTGCTGAACCCGGTGCCAGAGGGGCCAAGGGTGGGTGGGTGGGTAGGGGGACAGCAGAGCAGTCACCCCTCTCCCTGCCCTCCCCTTGAGGAGAGCACCAAAAGAGCTTCCCTCCAGCCATCTTCTGCTTCCCTGTGCAAAGCCAAGAAAGGCTTCCTGCAGGATGACTTTCCTGCAACGTTCCCATCCTCCCCAAAATTACAGAGGGGAAGAGCTCTGCTGTGGCACCTGAAACTGAAACCCAGCTATTTCTTCCCTCTTCCATCAGCCCCCAAGATGTGTAATATTTTGACACTTCCAGAGAGCTGCAGCATTGTGATTTTGAGTCTCCTCCTTTTTTTTTCCATCCATATCTATCTCTATATTTATATATTTCCTTTCAATGTCTTTTCTCTTCCCCTCTCTGATGCCAAGCAAGCTCCTCTCCATTTTCTAATGTCATTAACTGGCACCAACAATAAACCCACCCCTTTTATTTCTCCCTGAAGCCACCCACTCAAAGTTGGAGGGGAGGGGGGTTGGGTTTGGGTGTTTCTTTTTCCTTTGGGGGTGGTTTTTTTCATTTATGATTATAATTTCTTTACCATCCTTTCTCCAGGAATCTCTGTGTAAGAAGGGTTTTTGGGTTGTTGGGGTTTTTTTTCCCCTTCCTTTCAAGCATGATTACTCAAAGGAAAATTACAGGGGAGACAAATGCAGAGGGAGCTGAGCGCTGGAGAGGAGGGAGAGCACCACCCAGCAAAGGGTGGGGAGGTCTCCTGGGGGAAGCTTGCACCTCCCCAGGCCAGCAAGGACCAAAATAAGATGTTTTCATAGGAAAATGATTCCAAGGAGGAGGGAAAGGTTGAGCTGGAAGGAAAAGCTCCATCCATTTGATGACTCTAAATCCATAGAGTGAGGTTGGAAGGGAGCTCTGGAGATCAGCCAGTCCAAACCCCCCTGCTCCAGCAGCTTGCCCAGTGGCCAAGGGGGTGTTGGAAGCTCTCCACACAAGGAGGCTCCACAGCCTTTCTGAGCAGCCTGCTCCAGGCCTCCAGCACCCTCACAACAAACAACTTTCTCCTTCTCTTCAGGTGGAACCTCCTGGGTTTCAGTTTGTGCGCCTTGCCCCTTGTCCTGTCCCTGGGCACCACTGAGCAGAGCCTGACCCCAGCCTCTTGCCCCCCACAGCTCTTTAGCTCTTGCTGAGCATTGCTCAGCTCCCCTCTGGGGCTGCTCTTCTCCAGGCTCTCAGCCCCAGGATCTTTCATTCTTAAACGGATTTTTTTTCCTCCCTCCTTCCCTTCTAAAGTGACCCAAAGCAGCTCAGCTCTCTGGAGCTGCCAACATCCCACCTCACAGCCCCACCGTGATGGAGACCTTCCTGCCATGCTGTGCTCTGAGCTCTGGGGACCAGCCCCTGCAGAACCACCCCCTGCAGGACCACTCCCTGCAGGATCACCCTAACCCTTGTCCCAACCTCACCAGGGGACACAGCTCAGGCTGCTTGCACAGCCCAGAGCCTGGCAGCAGAAAGCCAAGCAGCTTTGCAGAGCAGCTTCTCCTCTCCTCCATCCTTCTCCTTGGGACACCCTGAGCATGGCAGAGCCTTGGGAGAGGCTGGGGAGAGGCCTCAAGCACAATCCCTATGAGGAGAGGCTGAGGGAGCTGGGGTTGTTTAGCCTGGAGAAGAGGAGGCTCAGGGGAAACCTCATTGCTCTCTACAACTCCCTGAAGGGAGGTTGTAGCCAGGAGGGGGTTGGTATCTTCTCTCAAGCAATCAGCACCAGAACAAGAGGACACAGTCTCAAGCTGTGCCAGAGGAAGTTTAGGTTGGAGGTGAGGAGAAAGTTCTTCACTGAGAGAGTTGTTGGCCACTGGAATGTGCTGCCCAGGGAGGTGGTGGAGTCCCCATCCCTGGAGGTGTTCAAGAGGGGATTGGATGTGGCACTTGGTGCCATGGTTTAGTCAGGAGGTCTGTGGTGACAGGTTGGACTCGATGATCTTTGA
This sequence comes from Melanerpes formicivorus, assembly GCF_026170545.1. NCBI lineage: Eukaryota > Metazoa > Chordata > Aves > Piciformes > Picidae > Melanerpes > Melanerpes formicivorus. Next base: position 2,881,972 of record NW_027142386.1, on the reverse strand, counting down.
GGTCTCTTTAAGCCTTGGTGATTCTGTGATTCTCCTCTCACCCCCCGCAGGAGGGTCAGCTTCTCCCCTCCCCCAGCTCTCCACTGGCACACTGACTGGGGGAAGATCTTGAGCAGCAGATCATTCATTCCAAAATGAGACAAACATTTAACCTCGGGTCAAACGAAAGCCTGAGTCGATCCCAAATGAGTTCCTTTTCTGGCTTGTTCTTTCTTGTTTTTTTTTAACAAAACCCCCTTTTTTTTCCCTCAAATAAGAAAAAAATTAGTTCCACTGAATTAGAAGAAAAATAACTAACCCCCCCCCCCTTTTTCAACTTTTTTAACCTTTTGTTTAAAAACCTTTTTAACACCTTTTTAACACCTTTTTAACATCTTTTTAACACCTTTTAAACACCTTTTTAACACCTTTTAACACATTTTAACACCTTTTTAACAACTTTTAACACGTTTTTAACATCTTTTAAAACCCTTTTAACACATTTTAACATCTTTTAACACCTTTTTAAACACATTTTTAACATCTTTTAACACCTTTTAATTACCTTTTTAACATCTTTTAAAACCTGTTAAACAACTTTTTAACAACTTTTAACACCTTTTTAACACCCTTTTAACAACTTTTAACTCCTTTTTAACACCTTTTTAACACCTTTTTAACACCTTTTTAACAACTTTTTAATAACTTTTAACAGTTCTTAACAACTTTTTAATAACTTTTAGCACTTTTAACACATTTTTAACATCTATAAACAACTTTTAGCACCTTTTAAACAATCTTTAACACCTTTTTAACACCTTTTAACACATTTTTAACACCTTTTTAACACCTTTTTAACATCTTTTAACACCTTATTAACATCTTTTAACACCTTTTTAACATCTTTTAACACCTTTTTAACGCCTTTTTAACATGTTTTAACACCTTATTAACATCTTTTAACACCTTTTTAACATCTTTTAACACCTTTTTAACGCCTTTCTGAACACCTTTTTTACCTTTTCTTTAAAAAAAAACTTTTTTTTAACTTTTTTTTTACCTTTTTCACCCTTTTTTCAATCTTTTTTAAAACATCTTTTCTTCACCTTTTTTGAACCTTTTTAAACACCTTTTTTAACCTTTTTTAACCTTTTTTTAAGCTTTTAAAACTTTTTTAACCATTTTAACCTTTTTTTAACGTTCCTTGAAACCTTTTTTAACTTTTTTAACCATTTTAACCTTTTTTTAAGGTTCTTTGAAACCTTTTTTTAACTTTTTTACCACCTATTTCTTCCACCTTTTAACCTTTTTTAACTTTTTTTAAGCACCTTTTCTTCACCTTTTTTTAATCACCTTTTCTTCACCTTTTTTTAACCTTTTTTCACCTTTTTAAAAACACCTTTTCTTCACCTTTTTTGACCTTTTTTAACATTTTTAAGCACCTTTTCTTCACCTTTTTTAACCTTTTTTAACTTTTTTTAAGCACCTTTTCTTCACCTTTTTTAACCTTTTTTTAACCCCTTTTCTTAACATTTTCTTAACATTTTTTAACCTTTTTAACACCTATTTCTTAAACTTTTTTTAACCTTTTTTTGTCAAAAACCTTTTAAAACACATTTTTTTAACCATTTTTGTTTTAAAAAAAGCCTTTTTAACACCTTTTCTTAACCTTTTCTTTAAAAAAAAACCAACAACTCTTTTTAACCTTTTTTCCAACCTTTTTTCCTAAAAGAAAAATATTTTTTAACCTTCTTTTAAAAACCTTTTTTTAACAAAACAACTTTTTTTGTTTGTTTCTTAACCTTTCAATCTCCTTTTCCCCTCAGCCTATTTGCAAGCCTCCCCTGGACTCGCTCTCTCCAGCCTGTCCCTCTTGAACTGCAAAGCCTAGAACTGGGCACAGCCCTGCAGCTGTGGCCTCAGCAGGGCAGTTCCAGCCTGGGATCTGATGGGGCAGGGAGAGCAAAGCCCCGCCAGGAGGAATGGAGGGTGAAGGATGAGGGGGGAAGGGGAGAAGCTGATTCTCACGATGCACATCACAGGGTAGGAAACGTTTTCCAAGTCCCCAGTGTTGAGGCAGCGCTGTGACAGTGAGGGCTGGGAGCTCTTTGTCTCCTCTGGCTTGTGTGTGTTTGAGGCAGAAGCTGCAGTCGGTGGTGGTGACAGGTTTCAGTTCTAAACTTAGAAAGAGAGAGGAAGTCGAGGCTGCTTTTCCTGCTGGAGCCCTTGGAAAGCACAGATATATGGATGGCTGCCTTGAACTTTAATTAGCAGGGGGGGAAGAGCTGAAGCTTGCAGCGATGCTCTTTCATCCAGGGGAATCTTCAAGCCTGGAGCTGAAGGGGCGCTAAGACAAACAAGTGTAAAACAAAACCCCCGTGGTCAGGGCTCAGGGTCTGCAAAGCAATTCATCTGTGTGATCCTTCCACAAGAGCCATCCCCTGCAGGACGTGAGCCATCCCTCACAGTGTCCCCTTCCCTGGCTCATCCAAGCCTGCTGGGATGGGCTTTGTTTTTAGGTGAAATCATTCTTTTCATGCCCTTCAACAAGAGAAAGCTGAAGAGACATTTTGCTGGTACCCAAAGGCACTGTGGAAACAGCTGGGCTGGCTTTGACCAGGGAGGTTTTGCTGATTGGAATGGAGGGAGGAGAGTCCTTTGGGATGTTTGATGTTTCACAGCACACCTTGGCACAGGGATTGTGCTGTCCTCTGCTGTCCCACCCTGGCTGCATCCTCTCAGTCCCTCCAAGCTTGAGCTTGGGGAGCAAAACTGCCTGAACTGAGGGATCAAAGCTCCCTGAACTGAGGGATCAATGCTCCTGAGGGATGAGGACTGCAGCCAGGTTGCCCTTTTGCAGAGGCAGGGACCCAGCAATGTCCATCAGGACCTTCCAGTGTCCCCAGAGCACCCCCAGGACACATTTACAGAGAAAAGGGGAAGCAGCTACAAATCCACCTGCAGCTCCTTGGCTCAGCACTGGGAGCTGGGGGCCGCAGGCAGGAGTAGAAGGCATCTGCAAGGAAAGGCAGAAGGAGACAGAGCTGAGCAGAGCTAACCCTGCTCTGAGGCCCTGAATCTGCATTATACCCACAATGTTCACAGCTCTGCAGCCAGAAAAAGACATCAGGGAATTAGAGAGATGAGTGATCCTGGAGCAGGAACGAGAATGATTAATGCTGGGGAAGGACAGGGCTGTGATGTGGGGAAGTAATAAAAGAAGTACAGATGAAATAAAATCCTCCCTTGAAGCCTCATTCATCCAGACCTAAAAAAGGTGGAACCTTGCCACCTAAATCAGGGTTTCCTTGGCCAGGCAAGCAGATAAATAGATAGATAAGGTTCCTGCTCTGTCTCCCTCCCTTCGTGCCTTTCCCTGCATCCCACAAAGGCTGAACACTGCTGTTATAGGAGCTGTGCTCCCTGTTATCCATCACTCCAAAACCAGCACTAAATAACAGCCATGGGTTCAGGAGGAGCTGAATTTCTGCTGATTGGTGTCTGGTGGCTCTGGCTGAGCTCCTCCTGCAGCTCTTATCTCCATGAACCTCATGCTTTGGCTGACGGGCTGTGGACAGGGGTAAGAGGGCAAAGCAAGAGGCAGCTCTGCAGGGCAGCTTTGTGGCTTAAGGAGCCCTGCAGGCTGGGGAAAGAAGAGATCTTCATGCTGGAGGAAATGGTGAAATCATTGAATCACAGAACAGTTTGGGTTGGAACAGCCCTCCAAGAGCATCCAATCCAAGCATCAACCCAACCCCACCACGGCCACCAAACCACAGCCCCAAGTGCCATGGCCACAGGTTTCTGGAACACCTCCAGGGCTGAGGACTCCACCACCTCCCTGGGCAGCCTCTGCCAATCCCTGAGCACTCTTGCAGCAAAGAAATTTTTCCTCCTCTCCAACCTAACCCTCCCCTGGCACAATTTCAGGTCATTTCCTCTCACTCTATCACCTGGTAATAGGGAGAAGAGCCCAACCCCCACCTGGCTCCAACCTCCTTTCTGGAAGGTGTAAAGAGCAATGAGGTCTCTCCTCAGCCTCCTTTTCTCCAAACCCCAGCTCCCTCAGCTGCTCCTCCCCAGCCCTGTTCCCCAGACCCTCCCCCAGCTTTGTTGCCCTTCTCTGGACCTGCTCCAACCCCTCAATGTCCTTCCTGGAGCGAGGACCCCAGGATACAAGTTGTGGCCTCACCAGCACCAAACAAATTCCACATTACTCCCTGGCTCCAGACTGCGAGAAGGGAGGGCAGTGCTCACTTCTCCTGCCCTGGAGACTTTCAAGCCCCATCTGGACGCATTCCTGTGTGTCCTGTGCTGGATTCCATGCTCCTGCTCTGGCAGGAGGGTTGGATTTGTTGATCTTCAAAGGTCCCTTCCAACTCCTAACATCCTCTGATGTTTTCCAGCAAATGGATGCTGTGGAAGGTGCGAAGATGGCAAAGGAAAGCTCTCATTCCCTGCCAAGTGCTGCTTTCCCTCCTCCCCATCCCCCCCCACCTCCATCCCCATTCATAACAAACTCAGATTTTCCAAGGCAGCTTTTGGAAGCCCTGCTTTGCTTCCAGGCTTTCTCTCTCTCTCTCTTTCTTTGGTGTGGCTTTCTCTCTCTCTCTCTTTCTTTGGTGTTTTCACAAAGCAAAACAAGATTCCCTGCCGAGGACACGGCGAGGGGAGCCATAAACAGCCAATCCATTATCAAATCTATATTTCTCTCCACGTTTAAGGGCCTGAGAGCCAAGGAATTGAAGCAATAAAGTTGGAACAAAACATTTTTAGTTTTCTATTACTGCTGGCCTCAGGCTTTTGAGCCTCTGAACCTCGCTGCCTGGCACGGATTGTCTCCTGTCTCGGATGTGAGCTGGGCGAAGCAGCTCCTCCACCCCCAAAAGAGGACAGCAGCCAGATTGATGTCCCAGGAGGACCTCCCCAGGAGCTCAAAGTTGCTGCTCAGAGCCAAAGGGATGATTTTGTTTGTTTGTTTGTTTGTTTGTATTCCTCCCCATGGTGAGGAGTAAAGCAATGCAGCAGCAGCAGCTCCTGGGATCCCCATCGATTGCTGGCTCTGCCTCCTGGTGCTCCATGCCAGTGTGGGGGTCAAAATCAATACACTGAGAGTCCTCTATTAAAGAAAACATAAAAGCCTACAGTTCTGAGGGGAAGGGGGGGTTAGGTGTGGGGTTTTTTTCCACCAGGGGAACAGCAGAGGGGTAGCACACAAAGCTGTGCTGTGTCCTGCCTGAGCACAGCCACACTCAAGAATCAGAGAATTAGAATCATGGAATTGTCAGGGTTGGAAGGGACCTCCAGGATAAGCCAGTTCCAACCCCCCTGCCATGGCCAGGGATACCTCACACCACAGCAGGTTGCTCACAGCCACATCCAGCCTGGCCTTCAAAACCTCCAGGGCTGAGGCTTCCACCACCTCCCTGGGCAACCTGTGCCAGGCTCTCACCACCCTCCTGGGGAACAACTTCTTCCTCACATCCAATCTGAATCTTCCCACTTCTAGTTTTGCTCCATCCCCCCCCAGTCCTATCACTCCCTGACACCCTCAAAAGTCCATCCCCATCAGGGTGCATCCAGCTGTGCCTGCAGATGTTTAAGGAAGAGCAGAGCTCCACAGAGCTGGTTGAATGTTAAGAACTATGAGGTTTGGATGTTAGGCTGCCCAGGGAGGTGGGGGAGTCCCCATCCTTGGAGGTGTTCAAGAAGCCTGTGGCCATGGCACTTGGGACCATGGTGGTGTTGGGTTGCTAATTGGACCCCATGATCTTTTCCAAGCCAAACAATTCCAGGACTCTCTTCCATGATTTGCATCCACTCACACAAATCCTGGATTCAGGTTTTGTGCCAGCAAGTCCCCAACTCTTTGCCTCTTCACTCCTGCAGGCAAACCTCTTGCCCCCCATTGACAAAGTCAAGCTGGGTTCTGCTGGCTGCACCTTCCCAAGGGCAGCAGGGAGCAGGGAGCAGGGCTGGGCTGTCCCCACCAGCTCAGACTGTTGCTGAGTGATTGGGTGATTTATTGCCACTATTTGTGTGGCCATGGAAGACAAATGGAGTTAATAAAGCCACCTGTCCCTGCAAGAAACATCTATTATAAAGCTGGTACAATTCTTTCCTCTCCATCCCTGCCCTGGATTCTGCTTGGATTGAGAGAAAGCTCCTGGAGCATCTCACACCAAACCTCCTCCTAGTCCCTTGCCCCTCCCTGTGTTTCAGCACAGGGATCAAAGTATCATAGAACCACCTGGCTGGAAAAGACCTCAAGATCATCAAGTCCAACCATAACCCAACACCTCCCTGATAGACTATGTCCCTAAGCTCCTCATCCAAACACCTTTTAAACACCTCTGGGGATGGTGACTCCACCATTTCCCTGGGCAGCGTGGTCCAGCTCCTCAATTCCCTTCTCTTGTTCATTTTCAGGGAGCTTTTTGAGCTTCTTGAGGCTTTGACTAAACTTTTGGGGTGATCTGACTGCAGCTCAGCACTCCTCTGCCCCAGCTGGACCCTCTTATAGAATCACAAAATGAGTTGGGTTGGAAGGGACCTTGAAGATTGTCCAGTTCCAACCCCTTCCCATGGGCAGGGACACCTCCCACCAGCCCAGCTTGCTCAGGGCCTCATCCAGCCTGCCTGCCTTTCGACACTGCCAGGCTTGGAGCCTCCACAGCATCTCTGGGCAGCCTGTCCCAGTGCCTCACCAGCCTCATGGGGAAGAATTTCCTCCTAATGTCTCATCCCAATCCAGCTTCCTCCAGCCTGAAGCCATCCCCCCTGGTCCTGTCACTCCAGGCCTTTGCAGAAAGTCCCTCTCCAGCTCTCCTGGAGCCCCTTCAGGTACTGGAAGGCTGCTCTAAGGTCTGCCCAGAACCTTCCCTTCTCCAGTCTGAACACCCCCACCTCTCTCAGCCTGCCTGCATGCCAGAGGTGCCCCAGCTGGGAGCCTCCCAATCCATTGCTGAGGCTTCCCTGGCATGGAGATCCAAGGAGAGCAGCCACCTACCTCCCACCAACCTCTGATAGGGATCTTAATCATTCTACTCCTGCTAATCCTCACAAATTAGCAAACACAGCTTCATCCTATTTGGAGATATTTCCCTACCCAGGGATTTCTAATAAGCTGCTAGGGAGGGCGAGGCAAAGCAGCTCCACAAAGCCTCCTCCTGCACAGCAGCATCAGGTACTGTGCCTAACAACCCCCTCCCCGGCCCGATGGGAGCCTCTGATCAATCCCTATCAGGCAATTCCCTGCCTTCCTTTCCATTTACTCCTCCAATAATCCCCTCCAGCAGTTAATCAGCGTGGAGCATTCAAAGTCACTTAAGTTCCAGTGGATTTTTCCTAATGTTGTTGGCATCTTAATATTTCATAGCCCTTGCACTGCATCTCCTCGGAGCCAGCAGAGCTGGGATTTGTGCTCAACAAGAGCTTTTGTCTCCAAGCAAAGCTGACAAATCCCCAGGGCTGGATCCTGGGGGGGGGGGGGGGGGGGGGGGGGGGAAGGGGAATATGGATCTGACTGGCAGCTAAGTGCTCGCTGAACTGCCTGCAGCCATCCCGACCTTCCCTCTGCGTTAGAGCAACAGCCTGAGTGCTTCCCGGCCAGGGAGCAGCAGCCCAGCAACTCACTTCCAGCACCTCCACCTTCCCCTCCAGCAGGACAGGGTGAAATAGCCACAGAAAAGTAGGAATTTGGTGGGTTTAGGAGGATGTCCTTCAGACTCACAGGATGGTGGGAGCTGGAAGGGAGCTCCAGAGCTCATCCAGTCCAACCCTCCTGCTCCACAGCAGCTTGCCCAGCAGCACAATGCCCAGGGGGGGTTGGAAGCTCTCCACACCAGGAGACTCCACAACCTCTCTGGGCAGCCTGCTCCAGACCTCCAGCAACCTCACAACAAACAACTTTCTCCTCCTCTTCAGGTGGAACCTCCTGGGCTCCAGTTTGTGTCCCTTGTTCCTTGTCCTGTCCCCGGGCACCACTGAGCAGAATCTGGCCCCAGCCTCTTGCCCTCCACAGCTCCTTCAGCTCTTGCTGAGCATTGCTCAGCTCCCCTCTGGGGCTGCTCTTCTCCAGGCTCTCAGCCCCAGGGCTCTCAGCCTTTGCTCCCCACAGAGCTGCCCCAGGCCCCTCAGCACCTTTGGAGCCTCCCCTGGACTCTCTCCAGCAATTCCCTGTGTGGAACTGGGGAGCCCAGAACCGGACCCCCAGTGTTGTAAACTAGGGCAGAGCAGAGTGGGTGGAGGAGAACCATTCATCTTCATACCCCCTAGAACCAGCACTTTGCTCCTCACAGAGCTGCCCCTCAGCATCCTCCCAGCCTCCAGCAGTTCTCTGTCCCTCTCGGACTGCAGAGCCCAAAAGTGCACCCAGGACTCCAGCTGTGGCCTCACCAGGGCAGAGCAGCTGGGGAGGAGAACTTCCCTCAAGCTGCTGTCTCCCACCTCTCCACATCATCTTTGCTTTCCCCCCCTCCTTCCCGTGCCAGGTGTCCCCAGCCCCTCCCAGGCATTTCTGGCAGGAAATCCATTAGGCAGCTGTAACGACAGCTCTTATTAAATATGAATTGGGAGATAATGAACATTTTAATTTGATGTATCCCCCCCCCTCCCTTCTTTCCACTGCTCCCCCTCCCCCCCTCCCATTTCTTCCTTCTTTTAAATAAATATTTAAGCATCTTTCAAACTGTGTTAGAAGAGCAGAGCTGAGCAGGTTGATTTAATCTCCCGTTCCCCTTCTTTGCCAAACAGGAAATCTCTCATCTGCCTCTTTCACAAATCCCTGCCAAGGGAAGGAGGGAGGATTAGAGCCTGAGAGGAGCCCATCCATCCATCCCTTCCCTCCTTTCTCAGAAGCTTTTGGAAGCCCTTCAAGGAATGCTATGAAGATGTGATTCACGCTTTTTAAATCACTCTGCTCCCTGCTCCTCTCCTTAACTCTTTGGGATCTGATCCTCCTGCAGAGCTTACGGGATTAACCAGGTTGGAAAAGACCTCAGAGACCATCAAGTCCAACCTGACACCCAACACCATCTAATCAACTAAACCATGGCACTGATTGCCACATCCAGTGCCCTCTTAAACACCTCCAGGGATGGGGACTCCACCACCTCCCTGGGCAGCACATCCCAATGGCCAATCTCTCTTGCTGGGAAGATCTTCTTCCTGACATCCAGCCTGAACCTCCCCTGGTGCAGCTTGAGGCTGTGTCTTCTCCTTCTGTCATAGGTTGCCTGGGAGAAGAGACCAACCCCCACCTGGCTACAACCTCCCTTCAGGTCATTGTAGAGAGCAATAAGGTTTCCCCTCAGCCTCCTGCTCTCCAGGCTAACCATTCCCAACTCCCTCAGCCTCTGATGGTTCTCTTGATACATGGGAATGATCCCAATGGGAATGAGCCAGATCCTTCCTCCTGGAGGGGTTTGGAGGCCTGGGGGCTGTCCTACAACCTTGCAGCAGAAGCCACACCTCTCATTCCCTGAGGAATCCTTTAACCTGTTGGGTTTGCTTCCCAGTCTCTGGGTCGGAAAGATGCGAGGAGAGCTTTTGTGCCTAGAAAGAGCACTGCAGCACTTCATGTCCTTTTAGCAGCTAATTTTGACTCCTCCTGTCTCACAGAGAGTTAGATGGATGGGCAGAGGGAAGTGGGAAGTCATGGGGGGGCCTCTTAGTGGCTCTGGGGACCTTTGCTTTGATGCCCCCCGGGGCCGTTTATTCGACCGCGTTAGCCGATTCTGATTTGGATATTGTAATTTTCATTTGGGTGAAGAGCACCCACAGGAGCTGAAGAGGAGCTCATCAGCATGAACTGAAAGGAAGAAATAACTTCACATTAAAGGGCAATAATCATTTCATTTGGGTTTTTCTTTCCAGGAGAAACCAAACCAATGGGAAGCTGGAGAAACCACAACCGGCAGCAGTGGAGGCGCTGAAGCCGGAGCCAGGAAACCTTCCCAGAGCTGAGCTCTTCTTAGCTTCACAGAATGGGTTGGGTTGGAAGGGACCTTCAAGACCATCCAGTTCCAAACCCCCTGCCATGGGCAGGGATACCTCCCACCAGCACAGCTTGCTCAAGGTCTCATCCAGCCTGGCCTTGAACAGTTCCAGGGAGGGGACAGCCACAGCCGCCCTGGGCAGCCTGTGCCAGGCTCTCCCCAGCCTCACTCTCAAGAATTTCTTCCTCATCTCCAGTGTCAATCTTCCCTCTTCAAGCTTCAAACCATTGTCCCTCATCCTGTCACTCCCAGCCCTTGTCCAAAGTCCCTCCCCAGCTTTCCTGGAGCCCCTTCAGGTACTGGAAGGCTGCTCTAAGGTGTCCCTGGAGCCTTCTCTTCTCCAGGCTGAATGGCCCCATCTCTCCCAGCCTGTCCCCACAGGGGAGGTTCTACAGCCCTCTGATCAGCTCCATGGCCTCCTCTGGACCCTCTCCAGCAGCTCCAGGTCCTTCTTGTGCTGGGGGCCCCAGAACTGGAGGCAGTGCTACAGGTGGGGTCTGAGCAGAGCAGAGCAGAGGGGCAGAATCCCCTCCCTGTGCTGCTGCTCTCCCTGCTCTGGCTGCAGCTCAGCACTCAGCTGCCTGCTGGGCTGCCAGGGACCACTGCTGGCTCCTGGGGACTTTGACATCAGCTGCTACCCTCCAAGGCCTTCTTGAGACCACTCTAGAGCCACTCCTCACCCATGTGCTTGGGTGTAAAATCAAAAGCTTTTACCTCTGATTGGCTCTTTGTTCTACCTGCATGGGGATGCCTCCTCCTCCCCAGACCAAACACCCTCAGGCCCTTCATCTGCTCTTCATCAGATCTATTCTGCAGACCCTCCCCCCCCACAGCTTCCTTGCCCAAGGGACCACCCCAGGCTATGCTGCTGGTGAACAAGAAGCTCAACATGAGCTCTCAGTGTGCGCTTGCAGCCCAGAAAGCCAATCAGATCCTGGGCTGCATCAAGAGAAGTGTGGCCAGCAGGGCAAGGGAGGTGATTCTCCCCCTCTTCTCAGCTCTGGTGAGACCCCACCTGGAGTACTGAGTCCAGTTCTGGAGCCCCTATTGCAAGAGGGATCTGGAGCTGCTGGAAGGTGTCCAGAGAAGGGCCAGGAGGATGATCAGAGGGCTGGAGCACCTCTCCTATGAGGACAGACTGAAGGAGTTGGGGTTGTTCAGGCTGGAGAAGAGAAGGCTCCCAGGTGACCTAATTGTGGCCTTCCAGTATCTGAAGGGGGCTACAGGAAGGCTGGGGAGGGACTGCTCAGGATCTCAGGTAGTGATAGGACTAGGGGGAATGGAATGAAGCTGGAGGTGGGGAGATTCAGGCTGGAGGTGAGGAGGAAGAGTGGTGAAGCCCTGGAATGGGTTGTCCAGGGAGGTGGTTGTGGCCCCATCCCTGGAGGTGTTTAAGACCAGGCTGACTGAGGCTCTGGCCAGGCTGATCTAGTGTGGGGTGTCCCTGCCCATGGCAGGGGGGTTGGAACTAACTGATCCTTGTGGTCCCTTCCAACCCTGACTGATACTATGACTCTATGCAGTTCCCCTCTGAAGCACCAAACGAGCCTGACCTCCCCGCTGCAGCTCTCAGGCTCAGAGCAATCCACAGCCCCAATTAGCTGCGATTAAGAAGGATTACAATGAATCCACTGCCCTGCACCTATTAAGAACCCCAACGTTTTCCCATGTAGAGGGACAGGAAGATGAAAAGCAAAAGGGGTTGTTAGGTCTTGCTCTCGATTCTGCCATCAGTGCTGGCAAGTGGTTTCCACATCCAGGGTTTCCTGCCTGCTGCTGATTACAGAATGTCAAATTGAATTCCAAAGCAGGGGCAGAAAGAGGAAATAAAGCAAAAGAAAAAAAAAAGAGGGGGGGAAATATAATAAAGCAACCAATAATAAAGCAACCAACAGCAAATCAAATGAAATCAAATCACAGGAGCTGGAATCCCCAGGGAACAGCCTCGCTGGGATCTCTGTGGAATAAATCTGGCTGGGGCTTTTGCTTCCCCCCCCCCCCCAACCCCCCCTAACAGTTTGACAATGCAGATTTATGCAAATTGGAGCCTGGCTGCCTTGCTGTTGTGGTTGCTGCTGCTGTTGTTGGGTTGGGTGTTTGGTTTGGGCTCCTTTTTATTTGCTGTTCATTAATTAGCATCTCATTCTGCCCGTGTAAAACAGGCTTGAGCAATTTGTCTCATTTGATCAACAGTTTGATTTCTCTTCCCCTCCTTCTCCTCCCCACCCGCCCCCCACCCTCCCAGCCTTCATTCCTCCCCTCTCCAGGTTTTGAACAGAGGGTTTAGGATTGATCCTTGCTGGAAGTTGGAGCCCCAGCACACCAGCAGCTCTCACGGGGTGGGAAACCCAACATCTCCAAGAGCAAGAAACCACCTGGCCGTGAAGGTCAAGTCTGGAGCTGCTGTGGGGTACTCCATGGGTCAGGCACCTCACCAGCAGCACGTTGGGGCGCAGGAGATATTCAAACCCCATTTTAGAAGTGGAAGGGGAGAGGGAAAGGGCAAGGAGCTGCAGGTCCCAGCTGGAGGGGACAGGAGGAATTCTTGATAATCACAGAATCCCAGCGTGGTGTGGGTTGGAGACCCCTGGAGATCACTCAGTCCACCTGCCCTGTGCAACATGGACCTGGTGGGGCTTGGAAGGAGGGAAAGAGGGATGAGGGGAGTGGGAGGTGGAAATAAACCAAGTTTTAGGAGAGATGAGCACCCAAAACCTATAGAAATCTACTTTTCCCTTCCAGTTTCTTGCTGTCAGACTCTGCCCAGAGAGCCTCATAGAATCCCAGCATGGTGGAGGGTTGGAAGAGACCTCTGGAGACCATTCAGTCCAACCCCACCCCACCCTGTTAAGGAAGGTTCACCTAGATCAGGGTGCCCAGGGTCACAATATCCAGGTGGGTTTTGAGAGGTCCAGCAGTGACAGGGCTGGGATTTGGGCATGGGATGCTCCTCCAGGCTGCTGGATGTATCCCTCTCCCAACAAGGATTTCTCCTTGCTGTCACAGCAGGAAGAGAAGAAATCTTTACAGGATGGCCAGCAACATCAATCTGCTCTGAGAGGCTTTTACAACAGATCAATAGAAGCTGCTCAGAGCTGGGGCATTGTTCCACCACCTCTGTGGTGACCACAAGGAGAGATCCATCAGGCCAGGGTAGAATCAACCCCTTATTGCACAAGGATCCATCCTATCACTCAGGCAGGGCTGGAAAGGGGCTTCAACTGAAAGCAAGACCTCTTTGCTCAGCCTGAGGTGCACAAGGATGTGAAGAACTCCAGCTAAGCGGCAGGTTCATGGGGCAGATTTCTGGAGGAGATAATGAAACTGGAGGAGATGTGGAAACTGGAGGAGATGCAGGAACTGTAAACTGGAGGAGATGTAGAAACTGGAAACTGGAGGAGGTGCAGGAGCTGGAAACTGGAGGAGGTTCAGGAGCTGGAAACTGGAGGAGGTGCAGGAACTGGAGGAGATGCAGGAACTGGTGGAGAGGCAGGAGCTGGAAACTGGAGGAGATGCAGGATCTGAGGGGAGAGGCAGAACCCACCAGAGAGCAAACACAGAAGCAACCTCCCTGATGTTCTGTTCCAAACAGGATGCTTCTTAAGAGCTCGAACAGCACCAAGTGCCAACCACATCGGGGCACAGCCACTGCTTGAAGCCAAGGTGAGCTTTAGCCAGGAGCCTGATGAGAAGAGGCAGCTCCACCCTGGGCTCCCAGATGCATTTGCCTTCTCCCAAGGCTTTTATCCATCCTCTGCTTCCCTCCAGGGCAATTCCTCCTGCTCGATTTACACATTTGTTTACAAATACATAATGACTTGGGGGGGTGGGAGGGGGGGAGAGAGGAGGGAGGGGAGGGCACCCATCACCAGCACAACAGCAGCACCTATTTCAAACTGCTGGCCCCTTCCAGTGTTTCCTCTGCAATTTCTGCACACACACAGCCACGCAAAATGGGCCTAAACACTGCAATTTTCCAACCATTTTCACCCAAATTGTCAGCAATTTCCCAATGGCCTCAGCACCAAATTGCAAGCGAACAGCTCCGGCGAGGCTGTGCACAGGCATCCGTGGGCGGGGGAGGGGAGGAGGAGGGGGAGGAGGGGGACAAGTGGGCTGTGAGGGGAGCAGCTGGACACAAACCCGTCAGAAATGGGTTGTTAGGGTCGCTCCAGGCCACATCTTGGGACGGCAAAGCATCAAGGGGAAAAGAGGAGCAGGGTTTGGGTGGTGCCTCTCAGATCCGGCACCGCCAATCTGGCTGGGGAAAAGGAGGCTTTGGGATGAGCTTTGGGGCTCCTGCATCCCGAAGCAGGAATGGATCCCAAAGCAGGAATGGATCCCAGAATAAGAGGAATGGATCCCAAAAATAATAGTATTGATCCCAGAGTCAAAGTGGATCCCAGAGTAGAGATGGATCCCAAAAGAAGGGACATGGGTCCCAAACAAATGGAAATGGATCCCAAAAGAATGAAATTGATCCCAAAGTCAAAGTGGATCCCAAAGTAGGAATTGATTCCAAAATAATGGACATGGATCCCAAACAAATGGAAATTGGTCCCAAACAGATGGCATTGATTCCAAGAATTAAATGGATCCCAAAGTAGAAATGGATCCCAAAAGAATGGAACTAGATCCCAAACAAATGGAACTGGATCCCAAACAAATGGAAATTGGTCCCAAAGAAAAGATGGATTCTAAAGTAGAGATGGATCCCCAAAGGAGGGAAATAGATCCCCAAAGAAGGGAAACTGATCCCAAAGTAGAAGTGGACCTCAAAGTAGAACTGGATCCCAAAAGAATGGAAATTGATCCCAGCGCAGAAGTGGATCCTCAAAGAATGGAAGTGGATCCCAAACAACTGGAAATTGATCACAAAGTAGAAGTGGATCCCCAAAGAATGGAAATGAATCCTGGAATGATGGAAATGGATCCCAAAGTAGAACTGGATCCTCAAAGAATGGAAATGGATCCCAAAAGAATGGAACTGGATCCCCAACTAGAAATGGATCCCAAATGAATGGAAATGGATTCTGAAGTAGAAATTGATCCTAAAATAATAGAAATTGATCAGAAAGCAGAAATGGATCCCTCAAGACTAGAACTGGATCCCAAAAGAAGCCAGGGCAATTGTCTCAGTGCAGCTCACTTAAAAACAATTCCACCTGGGGTGGAATCCTACAAGCACAGGCTGAGGGAGCTGCAGAGGAGAAGGCTCCAGGGGGACCTCAGAGCTGTCTTCCAATAGCTGAAGGGATCCTGCAGGAAGGCTGCAGAGAGACTTTTCCTGAGGGTGTCTGGTGCCAGGCCAAGGGGGAATGGTTTGTAGCTGAGACAGAGCAGGGTTAGACTGGAGCTGAGGAAGAAGTTCTTCAGTGGGAGGGTGGTGAGACTCTGGCCCAGGCTGCCCAGAGAGGCTGTGGCTGCCTCAAGGTGTTCAAGGATAGTTTGGATGAAGCCTTGAGCAGCAGAGTCTAGCTGAGAGGTGTCCCTGGGCATGGTGAGAAGGTTGGAGCAGCTGACCTCTGAGATCCCTTCCAACCTGAGCCATTCTGTGATTCAAGGATTCCATGAGAAAGGCCTTGGCTGGCAGCAGAAGCAATGAATTAACAACCATGAAGCACTAAGGAGATCCTTACCGCCGGGAAAGCCTTCTGCCTCCCTCTCCTCCCGCTCAGGCAGTTGGCTCCAGCAGCACCTGAGCAAGTCAACAAGTGTCGAGCAGGGTGGTTAATTCCTGGGCCCCACAGCATTGATTAAAATTGCTAATGAATCTAATAATTAAACACACAAATAGAAGTCACCTCAGGTATTCAATCTAATCATTGGGCCGGTGTGGAACAAGGCGGGGGAGGGGGTGGGGGAGGATAAATAATGAAATAAATCAAAAATCAATTTTTTTTTCCCCTGCATATGCATAACAAGGCATGGGCAAAGTTAATTAGAAATTGGCCAGATCAATATTTGAATAATTCTTAACCAGTGGAACCCCCCTCTGTCTGGAGAGTGAGTCCAGACGCTGTGGGTAAGTTCTAGTTGAGCAATGAGTGCCTGCTCCTGATGGGCTTTAGCCTGGTGAATTAATAATACTCCAGCCAATCTGCACAAGAATTGACAAACCTGTTTGCCTGAACGTTGCCCTCCGGGGAAATCATTCAGCTCCTCTGGCAGCAGCCTCCCAGGTCAGAGCTGCAGCTCGCAGCAGGGTCCCTCAGCCTGCCTGGCTCCCTGGGGATGCGCTGGGGGAGCAGGGAGTGAGGGGAGATGGAGCTCTGAGCCTTGCTTCCTGCAGGGGTTTGGGTGAAAGCAAAGTGGCACCCAGGGGTGAGGTCCCCCCAGCACTTAGGTTCACAGTATCACAATATAACTTCCTTAATCATGGAACCATTAAGGCTGGAAAAGACCTCAAAGGCCAGCGAGTCCAACCCTCAATGCAGCACCACAGTGGCCACTAAAGCACAGAAACACAGAATCAGAGAATTGTTTGCTTTGGAAAAGGCCTCTGAGATCATCCAGTCCAACCAGCAACCCAACCCCACCATGGCCACCAAACCCTGGCCCCAGGTGCCATGGCCACAAGGTTCTTGAGCACCTGCAGGGCTGGGGACTCCACCACCTCCCTGGGCAGCCTGTGCCAATCCCTGAGCGCTCTTGCAGCAAAGAAATTGTTCCTCATGTCCAACCCAAACCTCCCTTACTGCAACTTGAGGCTGTTTCCTCTTGTCCAGTTGCTTGTTCCTTGGGAGCAGAGCCCAACCAGCCTCCTCTCAGGGAGCTGTGGAGAGCCAGAAGCTCTCCCCTCAGCCTCCTTCTCTCCAGCTTCAACACCCCCAAGTCTCTCAGCTGCTCCTCCCCAGCCCTGTTCTCCCGACCCTTCCCCAGCTTTGTTGCCTTTCTCTGGACCTGCTCTCCAACCAAAACCTCCTCTGGCACAACTTGAGGCCATTTCCTCTTGGCACAGGCTGCCCAGGGAGGTGGTGAAGTCCCCAGCCCTGGAGGGATTGAAGAAACCAGTGGCCATGGCACCTTGGGCCAGGGTTTAGTGGCCATGGTGGTGTTTTAATCGATGAGCTTCAAAGCCCTTTCCCAGCAGAACAACTCCATGATTCTATGAAACACAGCACCCAGCCCTGCCTCCCTCCCCTGGCTGCTCCTGCCAGCAGAGAAACAGTTAAAGAGGAGAAGGGAAGGAGAGAAACAAGGAATGAAAAGAGCAGCAATGCTTTGCTTCAGCCACGGTTTAGTTGTCAGGAGGTGTTAAGTAGTAGGTAATGGGTTGGACTTGATGATCTCTGAGGTCCTTTCCAACCTGGTTGACTCAGTGATTCTGTGAGCTGCTGCTGCTCTCCTGCTTTTACCACGGTGCTAAGAGGAGCCTCCACCTTCTCCCTCAGCACCACCCTGGCACTCTCTGCCTTTTGATTATTCATCAGGCTTGAAGGGAGATGAAGCAGCTGTAACCCGGCGCAGAACTCCAGCACACAGCTTAAATCATCCTGTCTGGCTCCTGGCTCCTGCTCGGCAAGGAGCTGCCTGAGCTGTGTTTGGGTGCACATGAGTGATTTGATTGCTGGGTTTCTCCCAGAGATGATGAAGGGAAAAGCTATTCAGTCATGGGTGAAATCATGATGTGGGTAAATCTCTGCTCTGAATGACGCTGGGGTAAAAGCTGTTGAAGGGTAAACTCGATAGAGATCAATGGGCCCAGGGGTGGGGGGGTTGGGGGGGTGGTGTTTTGGGGGTTATTCTTTTGCTTTCCTCTGCTCCAAAGAGCTCCTGGTCTGTATCAGGAACAGTGTGGCCAGCAGGAGCAGGGAAGTCATTCTGCCCTCTGCTCAGCACTGGTTAGGCCACACCTGGAGTCCTGTGTCCAGTTCTGGGCCCCTCAGGTTAAGAGGGACATTGAGAGACTTGAAGGTGTCCAGAGAAGGGCAAGGAGGCTGGGGAAGGGTCTGGGGCACAGCCCTGTGAGGAGAGGCTGAGGGAGCTGGGGTTGCTTAGCCTGGGGAAGGGTCTGGGGCACAGCCCTGTGAGGAGAGGCTGAGGGAGCTGGGGTTGCTTAGCCTGGAGAAGAGGAGGCTCAGGGAAGACCTTCTTGCTCTCTACAGCTACCTGCAGGGAGGTTGGAGCCAGGTGGGGGTTGGGCTCTTCTCCCGGGCACCCAGCACAAGAACAAGAGGACACAGTCTCAAGCTGCACCAGGAAAAGTTTAGGCTTGAGGTGAGGAGGAAGTTCTTCCCAGAGAGATTGGGCTGTGCTGCCCAGGGAGGTGGTGGAGTCCCCATCCCTGGGGACGTTCAAAAAAGGCTTGGATGTGGCCCTTGGAGCCATGGTTGAGTTGTCAGGAGGTGTTAGGGATTAGGTAATAGGTTGGGCTTGATGATCTCTGAGGTCCTTTCCAACCTGGTTGATTCTGTGAAAGAGAGGAGCAGGTAAAGCCTCTCAAGTCACAGGGAATGCTCTTGGTTTGCACAGCTGAGAGGCAAATCTGAGCTACCCTCCTCTTTTCTTTTCTCCTTCTAGCCATTTTCCATGCTGCACTCTGTGAAAGCAGCACTTCAGCCAGGCTGCTGCACTTGAAACCCTCTTTTGCCGTCTCCCACCTGGGGGCTACACCACCTCCAGCCCAGCTCTGCAGCCCTGCCTCTCCTCAGTGAGCTAACAGCAGGCACTGGGCTGGTTGTGGAGGGAGCACACAAGCTCCCAGCTGCAATGTGAGCATCACTAGGCTGAAATACCTACCCGTGGTGGCAGAAGGGCTCACAGGGAGCCTGTCCCCACCTCTCAAGGACTTTCTGCCCTATAATCTGGGTGAAAAACTTAAGCAGAAGCTTGGTTGCTTTGTGGGTGCCTCTCACTGTTTTGCCAGCACAAGGAGCAAAGGGCTCAAACTGGAATCCAGCAGGTGCCATGAGGGGAAACCTGTTTGGTGTGAGGGTGCTGGAGGCCTGGAGCAGGCTGCCCAGAGAGGTTGTGGAGTCTCTTTCTCTGGAAGGCTTCCAAAGCCACCTGGCCACTGTGATCCTGGGCAAGCTGATGCTCTCCAGAGGTCCCTTGCAGCCCTCACCAAGCTGGGATTCTGTGAGAAAAGAGCTGTGGAAGGACTGTCAAATGAGAAGGTCATCTCTGCCTTCCCCAGAGCACTGCTTCTGCAGCTGGGCAAGAAATCAGCATCTGGCCCCAAATCCTCCCAGTCAAACCCATTTCATGGATGGGCAAGGTGGGCAAAGGCACAGAGAGAAAGCAGCAGCAGCAGCAACGAGGTGAGATGCCAGGGGCCATGGAAAGCACCAAGGAAAAGCACAAAGGGAGAGGTCCAGCAGACTCCTGGGCACTGCCCTGCCCCAGCTTCACCAGGGCTGGAGCCTGGGCTGGTTCCAGGCAGCATCACTTTGGGTTATGGCTCTTCTGCTGGCTATGGTTCATCTCCTGGAGCTCTTTTCAGTCTAATTGCCACTTGTTAGCTACTTTACAGCCACTAAAGCTCCTTAAGAAAGAGAGGAAGGATGGTGGAGCTGAGAGGCTGCTGAGTGCAGAGAGCACATGGAGGAGGGTGCTGGTTGCCTGGAGCTATCCTGGAGCACTCCACTGAGATGCAAAACCACCCAGGAAGAGCCCTTTGAGCAAAACCAGCAGAAAGTGGGTGGAAGGCAGGAGCACTTCTGCTGGAGAGGTTTTTATGTCCTCATCGAAGGCAGAGGCACAGCAGCTGTGGCTCCACAGGCACAGGGAGCAGGCAATTGAGGAGGAAATTGGAAACCCAAAGGATAGTCTTGTTCTTAAGTGGGCATCAGGAAATGGGAGCCTCCGGGTAAAAGCAGCTCTTGGAAAAGGCTTCAGAAGGAGAGGATGGGGGGGAGGGAGGGGGGAGGAGGAGGGCAGGGCTAGTCCTGAACGAGAAGCTCAGTTGCTCGTTTGGGTGATGGTTTGTTTGTAAATCATTTATAAAGGGGAAGTCACCACTTGGTGGGCATGGCAAGCACGATGGCCACAGTGTGGCACAGGGCTAGGAGGACAGAGGCTGCTATGCCTCAGCCTACAGTGGCAAAGATGACAAACAAGCCCTGGAGACAGCAAGAGACAGTAAATCCCAGGATCCCAGCACAGTGGGGTTGGAAGAGCTCACCCAGTCCAACCCCCCTGCTCCAGCACCCACAGCAGCTTGCCCAGCGGCACAACGGATCACAGGGGAGGTTGGAAGCTCTCCACACCAGCAGACTCCACAACCTCTCTGGGCAGCCTGCTCCAGGCCTCCAGCACCCTCACACCAAATAACTTTCTCCTTCTCTTCAGGTGGAACCTCCTGGGCTCCAGTCTATGTCCCATGTTCCTTGTCCTGTCCCTGGGCGCCACTGACCAGAGTCTGGCCCCAGCTTCTTGCCCTCCACAGCTCCTTTAGCTCTTGCTGAGGTTTGCTCAGATTCCCTCTGGGCCTGCTGTTCTCCAGGCTCTCAGCCTTTGCTCCTCACAGAGCTGCTCCTCAGCCTTTGCTCCTCACAGAGCTGCTCCTCAGCCTATTTGCAAGCCTCCCCCGGCCTCTCTCCAGCAGTTCCCTGTCTCCCGTGAACTGGGGAGCCCAGATGTGGACCCAGGACTCCAGCTGTGTCCTCACTGTGGCAGAGCAGAGGGGGAGGAGAAGCTCTTGTCAAGCAGCAGTTTGAGCTGTTGGATTTCCAGTCAACACCATCCCTCTGTCATTTCTTCCCCCTCCCTACCCTCCTTGTAAATCTGCCCTTAACAAAGTGCAACGACCTGTGCAGCAGGGTGGAGAGGATGAGCCAGAGCGCATTGCCCTCAGCGATCTGCTCAGGTCTCCCAAGCTCTCTCCCAGCTCTTCCTACCACACTTTCCTTGTCTCTATTTGTTTCTGTCTCTCTTTCCCTCTCCTGGGATAAGAGCATCTTTCAATCTACTCTGACACATTCGTTTCCTGAGGGCAATTTAAACTGAGAATGATTCCCTGATTGCTCACTTCTCCTCCTCCTCTCTTATTCTGCAGGGTTTGTTGGGATGAGTTGGGGCTTTTTTTTGTGTGTGTGTGTGTGTGTTGTTTCTTTTTTCTTCTTCTTCTGTTGTTTGAAGGATGATAAAATAACATGTTTAGCAATAATTGCATGATAGGGATGTTTGCTTGCCATGGGAGTGTTGCTCACTTCCTCTGCAGGCAGAGGATTCTCAGCACGTTCCTGGGGAAGCTTTTCCCTGCTGGCAGCAGCAGCAGAAGCCCTGAGCAGGACTTTGCCGGGGAGAGCTGGGAGAAGCCACCAAGGAGGGATGTGGTTACTGCTCTAGAGCCAAAAGGGAAGGACCCAAAGCCCAGCCAGGGCAAGATGGGCAGGGATAGGGATTTGGGATTGGGTTTGAGCCACTGTTAGGCTCCAAGCATCTTGAATGCAAAGAATTGAGAGGTGGACCTGTGTGGACCTCACCAAGGCCAAATGCAAGGTCCTGCCCCTGGGCTGGGACAGTCCTCAGTATCAACACAGCCTGGGGAGGAAGGGCTGGAGAGTAGCCCTGAGGAGTAGGACTTGGGGGTGCAGAGCTGGACAGGAGCCAGCACTGAGCACTGCCAGCCCAGCCCCAGCCTCTCCTGAGCTGATCCCCAGCAGCATGGGCAGCAGGGGAAGGGAGGAGATTCTGCCCCTCTGCTGGAATCCTCCCTGCAGTGCTAGGGCAGCTCTGGAGTCCTCAGCACAGACAGGGACCTGGTGGAGAGGGGCTAAAGGAGGGCTGGAAGCTCTCTGCTGTGAGGCCAGGCTGAGAGAGTTGGGGTCGTTCAGCTTGGAGGAGAGAAGGCTGCAAGGAGACCTTCTGATGGTCTTTCAAGACTTAAAGAAAGCTGGGGACAGAGTTTTGAGCCTGTTGTGCCAGGACAAGGGGTGGTGGTTTGAACTAAAAGAGGAAGATACAGACCAGACAGAAAGAAGAAACTGCTTATGCTGAAGGTGGTGAGAGCCTGGCCCAGAGAGGTGAGAGCTGCCCCATCCCTGGAACCACTCCAGGTCAGGTTGTCTGGGGCTCTGAGCAGCCTGCTCTAGTTGCTCCCTGCTGACTGCTAGGGCATTGGCCTAGAGGAGCTCTGAAGGTCCTTTTCCACCCCAACCCCCCCCTTCTGGGGCAGACAGCTCTGCCCCTGCTGGGCTCCTGGCCAGACCCAAGACATTCTGAGATGAAAGGGGAAAGCTGGAGGTAACAGAGACACCAACCCCTGATAGGACTAGGGGGAATGGAATGAAGCTGGAGGTGGGGAGATTCAGGCTGGAGGTGAGGAGGAGGTTCTTCACCATGAGAGTGGTGAGACCCTGGAATGGGTTGTCCAGGGAGGTGGTTGGGGCCCCGTCCCTGGAGGTGTTTAAGCCCAGGCTGGATGAGGCTCTGTCCAGCCTGATCTAGTGTGGGGTGTCCCTACCCATGGCAGGGGGGTTGGAACTAGATGATCCTTGTGGTCCCTTCCAACCCTGAATGATACTATGATACTATGACCTGCTCACTTCCCCCCTATCCCCATCAATTCCACTCCAAGGGCTGCAGAGCAGCTCTGTTTAGCTGTGAATCAGAATATCCACTGCAAGTGCAAATAAATTCCCCCTGTTAACCAAAATCCATCGGATTTAGCCCTCAGGAAGGAGCAAGGTGCACTTTAAACCAACAAATATGATGAGAAACAAGAATGATGAGCAGCTCTGGGTGGGGGCTGGGGGCTGGTTTGCTTCTTCTCCCCTCCCCTCCCCCCTCCAGTTTAACCTTCTCCAAGCCACTCAGATACCATCACCTCCTAACACACCTCCCTCCCAAACACACTCAGCCTGTAACTCATTACAGCGCCCCCCCACCCCCCAAGCATGAGTTCTGGGGGTGAGACTCATGTAACTATGAGGATATTTATGGCAGATCTTGCTGGTTCTTAGGAAGGTATTGATCTGTTAACAACCCAGGCACTGCGTGGCTATTAAATCAGCCGGCTCTGTCCTACACCCCGGTGGTAACAAAAGAACAGGTTTATTATTTCTATTTCTGTAGCTGGCTGGTGAGGAGGAGGAGGGTTGGACAGGCCTGGTTATCCATCTCTTGGGCTGCCTGAAGGCAAGGGAGGCTCTACAGAGGGATCTGGCCAGCTTGAGGGCGTTTCTGGGAGGTTCAACAGGGCCAAGGGATGGGTACTGCACTTGGGTCACAACGAGGCCATGAAGGATACAAGGTTGGGGCAGAGTGGCTGGAACAGCAGGGAAAGGCCTGGAGGTGATGGTTGACAGCAGCTGGAGATGAGCCAGGGGGTGCCCAAGTGGCTAAGAAGGACACCAGCAGCCTGGCTTGGAGCAGCAATGGTGTGGGCAGCAGGAGCAGGGCAGGGATCATCCCCTTGTACTGGGCACTGGGGTGATCACACCTCAAATCCTGGGTTCAGTTTTGGGCTCCTCACTCCCAGAAGGACATTGAGGAGCTGGAGCAGGTCCAGAGAAAGGCAACAAAGCTGGGGAAGGGTCTGGAGAACAGGGCTGGGGAGGAGCAGCTGAGGGACCTGGGGGTGTTGAGAGAGAAGGAGGCTGAAGGGAGAGCTTCTGGCTCTGCACAGCTCCCTGAGAGGAGGCTGGAGCCAGGTGGGGGTTGGGCTCTGCTCCCAAGGAACAAGCAACAGGACAAGAGGAAACAGCCTCAAGTTGCAGCAAGGGAGGTTTGGGTTGGACATGAGGACCAATTTCTTTGCTGCAAGAGTGGTCAGGGATTGGGACAGGCTGCCCAGGGAGGTGGCGGAGTCCCCAGCCCTGCAGGTGCTCAAGAACCTTGTGGCCATGGCACCTGGGGCCAGGGTTTGGTGGCCATGGTGGGGTTGGGTAGCTGGTTGGACTGGATGATCTCAGAGGCCTTTTCCAATCTTAATGATTCTATTTAAGTATAGAACTCAGAGAGGGCAGTGGAGGAGTCTGTGCATGCAGAGCTCTGCTGCTGGAGCTGGCCCTGCACAGCCTCAGCCTGGATCTCTTTGCTGCTTCAGCAGCCATGCAGAGACTGATTATTTTTATTCCTTTAATCTGCTTAAATCAGGAATGACTGTCCCCAGTCAGGCCAGGAATGGTGTTACTAGGAAAGGTGGAGGCAGAGTCTCACACACTCAGTCCTTGGAGCAGCTCTGATTTACAGCAGGACTGATCCTTCCCCTGCCTTGCTGAAGCCCACATGCAGTAACCTTGGGGAGGGCAATGTCATAGAACCACAGAATTGTCAGGGTTGGAAGGGACCTCAAGGTTCAGCCAGTCCAACCCCCCTGCCATGGCCAGGGACACCTCACACCACAGCAGGTTGCTCACAGCCACATCCAGCCTGGCCTTCAAACCCTCCAGGAATGAGGCTTCCACCACCTCCCTGGGCAACCTGTGCCAGGCTCTCACCACCCTCCTGGGGAACAACTTCTTCCTCACATCCAATCTGAATCTCCCCACTTCTAGTTTTGCTCCATCCCCCTCCCCCAGTCCTATCACTCCCTGACACCCTTAAAAAGTCCCTCCCCAGCTTTCTTGTAGCCCCCTGCAGATCCTGGAAGGCCACAGTGAGGTCTCCTCAGAGCCTTCTCTCCTCCAATCACCCTGGCTTTGCACAGCTATCATCCTGGATTTACACAGCTATAAGGGAGGGAAGGATCTGTCCCATGGGATTTGTTTCTTTCTGGGTGGTGGGGAGAGGCAGGGGTTGGAAGCCCTTTTGAACTGCTGAAATAAGGCTTGCAGGGCTTTATTCTGGTGTTAAGGGGCTGGGGTGGAGGAAAAGGCAAAAGCAGTAAAAAAGCAGCAGTGATGGGCTGGGATTTTCTTCTCCTTTCTTTTCTTCTTTTCCTGGCTTGCTTGCTTTTAAAGAAATACAGCTTTCTCCTCCTATTGATTGCTTGCTTTTCATTTTATATCCTTTTCCCCTCCTTGCCTGAAATGAGAAAAATGAGTCCCCGCCACAGGCTCTAAACTTCATACTCCCTCACTATCTTCTCCCTTATCTAACGCCAAGGCAGGCAGCAGAGGCGAGAGCACGGCAGGCACCGCCAAGGATTACGCCATAAAACCTGGAGATAAGGGCAGGGACCAGCCTGGGGGCACTGGGAGCTACCTACCTGCCTGCCTCCTTCCTCCTCCTCCTTCCACCTCCTCCTCCTCCCCCTCAAACCCAGACTTTCAATCAAGCCCTCACTGTTGGTGGATTTCTTTCCTTGTTTGCCTTTTGGAGACTGAGCTGTAACAATAACCCTGGAAGGGTGAAGAGTGGTGGGGAAGCATCCCCGAGGAGCAGGACTGAACCCAGTTCCACAGGCTGCATTTCGTGGCTGGCCAGCGTCATTCAGCCAAGAGCTCACCAATGTCTCCAGCAGGGACCACAGGCTGCTTATTGATCTCTGTTTGTTGTTCTTCTCAAATATAATCACTCACCTTAATTAAGGCTTTTCATGGCCTAAGCTGCCAGGAGAGGAAGGCAATCAGCATGCAAAGCGTTGCCCCAGGACCATGGGCAGTCAGTGCCAGCAGGTGCTTTGCTCCCTTGGGAAATGCAGGGTTTGGGACTGGGAAGAGGGAGAGAATGTCCTCAGCAGGGGTTCAGCAGAAGGGCATGGGAGAGATTAGCCCAGTCCTGGTATTTACCTTTCGGTGCTCAGTGCTGGAGATAACAGCTGATGTGCTGCACGTGGGTCTGATCCTGCAAAGCCTTTTTCACCCCAGCCAGCCTCCCTCAAGCAGTGCTGCTTGCAAGGGCACAGTGAAAGGCACAAGCATTTAGAGGGCAAGAGGGATTGTGACTGCTGCAAGCTGCTGCAACATCACCAACCAGAGCAGGGCTGGGCTTGCAGGGTGCCCAGAGGGTACAGGCAGAGTTCAGTCCCTGGCTGGATGTGAGGTGTTGGACTGTGTGGAGTTACACAGAATCCCAGCACGGTGGGGGGTGGAAGGGACCTCTGGAGCTCAGCCATTCCAACCCTCCTGCTCCAGCAGGGCACCCACAGCAGCTTGTCCAGCAGCACAATGGATCACAGGGGAGGTTGGAAGCTCTCCACACCAGGAGACTCCACAGCCTCTCTGGGCAGCCTGCTCCAGGCCTCCAGCACCCTCACAACAAACAACTTTCTCCTTCTCTTCAGGTGGAACCTCCTGGGCTCCGGTTTGTGTCCCTTGTTCCTTGTCCTGTCCCTGGGCACCACTGAGCAGAATCTGGCCCCAGCCTCTTCCCCCCACAGCTCCTTTAGCTCTTGCTGAGCATTGCTCAGCTCCCCTCTGGGGCTGCTCTCCTCCAGGCTCTCAGCCCCAGGGCTCTCAGCCTTTGCTCCTCACAGAGCTGCTCCAGGCCCCTCAGCATCCTCATAGCTTCCATGGGACTCTCTCCAGCAATTCCCTGGTTTTATTTGGGATAACATCTCTAAGGACTATCTGCTGGAGAGATCACCCTCTTGAGCACCTTCACAAGACTCAGTGCCCAACCCAGAGCTGGCTCCACCACCAGCCAAGGTGCTAAGGCTGCACACCCACAGCCTCACTGGCTCTGAGCCTGTCGAGCTGATTAAATCTTTCAGCTCAGCACAGATCCTACTTAAGAAATGTCAAAAGCAGCAAGTCCAGCCCCTAAGAAAAGAGGAAAGCAATTAAAAGGAGAAAGAGCATTTGGGGGAAAGAGCAAGGAGATGCAGAAGCTTGAACCATGCAGGAGTTTGTCAATGGCAGAGGTGAGACAGAGAGGGGAGGGATGTAAAGAAGGTACAGCCAAAAGCATGAAGAGCCAGTGACAAATATGCCTGGGAGGGGGAACAAAAAGATTTGATGCATCTGCTGGCCTGCCAGAGAATAAAGCAAGCAGCTGAGGAGAGATTGCCACTAAGGAGAGAGAAAATCCTGGGACTGTTTGATTTCGAGAGGAATTAGAGCGGATGGCAGATGAGGGGGAAATGGACCAGGTGCTTTTCCCTGCTGGCTCATGCACTTGGGTGCTGTGCTACTGGAGACTGCAAGCTTTGAAAGGAAAGGGGGGGGGAAGAGTAGGAAAAAAATCTGCACAGCTCCCTGCTTGTCCCTGACACCCCAGGCTGTCATCTTTGACGTGGGAAAGTCGTTGCCGGAGGGAAGCGTGGGAGAGCAGAGTTCACAGAGGGATAGGTGTACATATGTATGGGCACACACACATGCATGAGCTCATCTCTGCTGCCTCAGAAAAAGAAAAGGGGAGGGTGGGAAAAGTGTTTCCTTTCTTCTTACAAAGGCTTTGAGATATATATATATATATAAAGCAACTCATGACATCAGCTGGAGAAGACGCAGTCCCCAGCGCCCACCGCTCCGCGCCTGCCCTTAAGGCTTCCTCGCACATTTCTCCTGACCTGACCCTCCCGGCTGTGGGGCAAGGCTCTGCCAGGGCAACACCCAACCCTGGGGTAGAAGCTGGGAGTGGGGGTAGCGGGGGTGGGGGATCGAGGCCCCAGGATGCGCCGGCAAGCTGGAGCTGGTTGCGCTGGAGCCGGCGCGCAGGAGCGCGGCGCAGTTTAGCATTGCCATCTAGCGGGGTCCCCGCCGGCCCCGCCGCTCCGCCAGCCCTTCGCTGCTGCTGACTGAACAGCTTCCCTTCCCCCCAGCCCTCCCCCGAGCACCAAGGACAGCTTAGAAAGTCTCCAGAGGTTGTGTTTGCAGAGAGGTTTCATGGAGAGCTTTCCTGGGAGCAGGCTGCCCAGGGAGGCTGCAGAGTCTCCTTCTTTAGAGACTTTCCAGACTCTTCAGGGTGAGTTCCTGTGTGTGACCTGCCCTGGGGTGGTCCTGCTCGGCAGGAGGGGTTGGTCTCGGTCTCCAGAGGTCCCATCCAACCCCTAGCACTCTGTTAACTCGGTGTGATTATTTACAGTGCCTCAGAAATCCTGTGCCTCCCACGGAACCCTCCCGCTGAGCTCTCTCACACCTCCCACAGCCTGCGAAAGGAAAAGGAGAGACAGATCCTGACCCATGCTACATCCCCTCTCCAGCAGAGATCTTCCTCTGGGGAAATGCTTGTCTCTTGACACAGCCATAAAAGATGGAAGCAGTAAGTTGGAAGCAGCCCCTCAGATGTTCTATTTTGTTCTCTCCATCCCTACACTCTGCAGCAAGTGGGAAGATCTTTTTTCACTAATATCTTCCCTGTTTCGTTTCCTTTCAATTAAGGAGGAAGGCAGCAAAGGTCAAGCTTAGCTCCGGGCTGGCCACCCGGCAGAGATGGCTCCACACAGCTCGGCTGTTCCCCTGCTGAGGAGAGCAGACAGCCACCTTCGGCTTGCAGGGGAAGAAAGTCAGCGCTGAGATAAAACTCCAAGCAGCGAGACACAAACTTCCTTCCCCAGGGCACCGAGGGCTTGTTTCAAAGGGTGCTTCAGTCTGCACTTGCATGACAAAGCCCTTCTGCACTCGGGTCAGACCCTGGGCAAAGAGCTGAGGCTTGGAGCAAAGGGAGGCTTGTCCAAGGGCAGAAGAGACAAAAACACTTCTTACAACCCGGTTCCCTGCCACGGAACTGCTCCCAGCCACCAAACACCTCCCGGAGATGCTCCAGAGCATCACCACGGGATTCAGTGCTGAGGTATCTCCTCCTCTTCCTCGCACCCCAGTCCCCAGGTCAAAGTCAGATGTCATCACTTCTCCCTCACCACCGCTTGTAATTCTGTGCAGACAAACAGCTTTTCTTTCACAGGGCTGCTAAGAGCCAGGCACAGCCTGGACAGGCGCTGGACACCCGAGGAAACCGCTCGTGATGGGTAGTAAATGTTTCAGCAAACAGCAAGCTCGGGAAGAAAGGCAGGAGCGCGGTGCAGGAGAGCTCTGATTGCCATCCAGAGCTCTCTAAATGATTCATGGCCCTCCCTGGCTATTCCAGGAAGGCCCAATTACCACCAGCTTCTTCTAACCACTGAGATATTGGAAGCTTTGTGCTGCAAGGAGAAGAGGAAAAGGAGGAGGCTGCAAGGAGGAGGAGAGGAGGAGGCTGCAAGGAGGAGGAGTGGAGGAGAAGGAAGGACGAAGCTGCAAGGAGGAAAAGAGGAGCAAGAAGCTGCAAGGAGGAATGGAAAAGGAGAAGGCTGCAAGGAGGCAGAGAGGAGGAGGAGGCTGCAAGGAGTAATGGAAAAGGAGGAGGCTGCAAGGAGGAATAGAAGGAGGAGGCTCCAAGGAGGAAAGGAAAAGGAAGAGGCTGCCAGGAGGAAGAAAGAAGGAGGCTGCAAGAAAGAGAGAAAAGGAGGAAGCTGCAAGAAGAGAAATGGAGGAGGCTGCAAGGAGGAAAAGAAGGAGGAAGCTGCAAGGAGGAATGGAAACAGAGGAGGCTGCAAGGAGGAGAGGAGAAGGAGAAGGCTGCAAGGAGGAGAGGAGAAGGAGAAGGCTTCAAGGAGGAGAGGAGCAGGAAGCTGTAAGGAGGAGGAGAAGAGAAGGTTGCCATTGCCCATCTCTCAGTGTCCCATGCCCCCAAGACCAGACTGAGCCCTGTTCAACTTGTGGAGGGCAGAGCTGAGGCTCTGGTGGTACCAGACCCAACGCTGAGGCAGGTTGAGGTCAGGCCATGTGCTTGCAGATGCCCATTCCAGAAAAGCCTCTGCAGAGCCAGAGCCCGAGCCAGAGCCCTGCTGTAACACCACCAGCCACGTCAGCACTGCTCAGGGTTGAGGTTTTCCAAACATGCTCTTAATTTGGAATTAATGGGAAGATTTTTATCCTCTCCCTGCCTTAATTGAAAGGGAAAGGGGGGGGGGAGAGAAAAAATAATAAAAATGATTATTAAGCACAGATTCTCTGAGCTTTGACAACTGAGGTAGTAAATATCCAGCCAGCACATGGCTGCTAATTCCCCATAAATATGTTTCTTTCAATAACCAGCTGGGTTTAATTTAACAAGCAAATAGCTGTCTGGTAAAATCTGTATTAATTAGAGATTGAGAGGGGGGAGGGAAAAAAAGCACCTTAATGGAAAATAGCAGTTGTGCCCTCCCAGCCCCCAGCCTGCCCTCTGCAGCCTCCTCAGGGACATCTTGCCTGGGGGCTGCTGGTCAAGGAAAAGCAAAGCTGAGCTCATCCTCCCCACACTCATCACCACACACACGTGCAAGGGCCACTGCCTCGCTGGGGGAAGCGGGGGAATGGTTTAGGTGCTGCCCCCAAAGGCAGCCCCTCACACCCTAAGTGGTTCTTGCCCTCACTCCTGGCAATGATTTGGGTGGGGTTCACACTTGATGTGCACAGCAGCAAGTCGCTGCTTGGGATGTCCATGGAGCAGCTTGGAGAGGAGAGGGGAGAGGGAGAGGGAGAGGGGAGAGGGAAGAGGGAGAGGGGAGAGGGAGGGGGGAGAGGGAGAAGGGAGAAGGGAGAGGGAGAGGGAGAAGGGAGAAGGGAGAAGGGAGAGGGAGAGGGGAGAGGGGAGAGGGAGAGGGGAGAGGGAGAGGGGAGGAGGGAGAGGGGAGAGGGGAGAGGGGAGAGGGGAGAGGGGAAAGGGAGAGAGAGGGGGAGAGGGGAGAGGGGAGAGAGAGAAGGGAGAGGGGAGAGGGGGAGAGGGAGAGGGGAGAAGGGAGAAGGGAGAAGGGGAGGGGGAGAGGGAGAAGGGAGAGGGGAGAGGGGAGAGGGAGAGGGGAGAAGGGAGAAGGGAGAAGGGGAGGGGGAGAGGGGAGAGGGGAGAGGGGAGAGGGGAGAGGGGAGGGGGGAGGGGGGAGAGGGGAGAGGGGAGAGGGGAGAGGGAGGGGGAGAGGGAGAGGGGAGAAGGAGGGGGAGAGGGGAGAGGGAGGGGGAGAGGGAGAAGGGAGAAGGGAGAAGGGAGAAGGGAGAAGGGAGAAGGGGAGAAGGGAGAAGGGAGAGGAAAGAGGGAGAGGGGAGAGGAAAGAGGGAGAGGGGAGAGGGAGAGGGGAGAAGGGAGAGGGAGAAGGGAGAAGGGAGAAGGGAGAAGGGAGAAGGGAGAAGGGAGAAGGGAGAAGGGAGAAGGAGAGGGGAGAGGGAGAGGGAAGGAGGGAGAGGGGAGAGGAAAGAGGGAGAGGGGAGAGGGAGAGGAAAGAGGGGAGAGGGGAGAGGGAAGAGGGAGAGGGAGAGGGGAAGAGGGAGAAGGGAGAGGGTCACAAGTCATGTCGCAAATCTGACTTTTCCTGTGCCATTCCTGCCTGAACCTGGTAGCAGGGAGAAAGTCAAAGCAGCAACACCTGAACATTTCGGCTGGGAGGGGAAAGCAGGAGCAGGCAGCAGAGGTATCAGAGCTGTGTGACAACACCAGGACCTGTTTGCAAGGTCTGTGCTGACAAAGCAATATACAAACGTAGAGCAGTTGAGCTTGGAAGAGACCTTTGAGACCATCAAGTCCTCCTTCACCTCTCCTGCAGACCAACAAACACCTCAAAGCCTTTCTCCTCCTGGCTTTCACGAAGCAAGGTGCTAAGAGCTGAGACACAGCCACCGAGCTGCCCAGGGTGCTGCTTGCAGAGGAACAAAACCTGGAGAAGGCAACCAGGGAAAGAGAAATTGAAGCAACCTGGTGCAGGAGGCAGCAAGATCTCAGGGACCACTCTCCTACCACCTTGCTCCCAGCCCCGGGAGATTTATTTCCAGCCTTAAGTAAAGCAGCAATAAAGTGGCCTCATCAGTCGAGTGGCTCTTTAGTGAGAGGAGGGCAAATGACCCAAATTATCCCAGCTGGGAAGCTCGGGAATGTCAGCGCTCAGGTCTGCAGCTCTGCTGTGGCCTCGGGGTAAGCGTTCAGCACTTGAGTCGTTACAGCAAATGCTGGAGCTTAGCATCCTTCAAGGCAGCCTTCGGAGCTGTTGGCACTCAAACACCTCCCTCCAGGCTTTGTTTTTGCAGAGAGAAAGAGCTGAATGGCACAAGGTAGAATCGTAGGGGTTGGAAGGGGACCTCTGTGTCCAGGGACATCCCTGGTCACAATGTCCAGGTGGGGTTTTGACATGTCCAACGGTGACAGGGCTGGGCTGGAGGTCTTCAAGGGGGGTTGGACGTGGCACTTGGTGCATTGGTTTAGTAGTCATAAGGTGCTGGGTGACAGGTTGGACTTGATGATCTTTGAGGTCTTTTCTAACCTTATTGATTCTATGATGTGGGCATGGGATGCTCCTCCAGGCAAAGGCTGGTGAGGTGACCCTCTCCCAATGAGGATTTGTCCTTGCTGTCACAGCAGGAGGAGAAGAAATCTTCACAGGATGGACAGGAACAGCAATCTTGCTCTGAGAGGCCTTTAAGACAGATCAACAGAAGCTGCCCAGAGCTGGGGCCTTGTGCCCCCACCTCTGACCCTGCAGATCACTCCTCCAACCCCTTTGCTAACCCAGTGCCTAGATCAGGCTGCACAGGAATGCACCCAGGTGGCTTTTGAAAGTCTCCAGCTCCTTTGGCTGAAGGTTTGGCTTCATCTCTGGAGCTGAAGCAGCGCTGACAGGAAGGGAGGAGTGAGGAGGCAGCGGGTTGAGCCCAACCATCACCCCCCAGCCTCTCTCCCCCAGCTCCAGCACGGGATCAGGGGATTAAAGGAGCACATAAAAGCCCTTGCCAGACACCATGCAAAACTGCTTAATCAGAAAATTGCCTTTTGACCAGTGTGAGACTTCCCAGCTGCCACGGAGATCCCTGTCTTTGTGAGAGGGCTGCAGCAGGGCAGAGTTAAATATCTCTTTATTAAATCCCAGCGCCAGGGACACAGTGCCAGCCTGTTTGCTGAGCACAGAGAACAAGCCCTGACCCCAAAAAAAAAGGTCCAGAAGCTTCGACACAGAGCTGAGAATGAATTGCAGACACTTCAAAGAGGAGTGATGATGAGCTGGAAGGTCAAACCTGCCTTCCCCCAGGGCTGCTGCCGGCTTTTGGTGCTGTCCTTCTGTGCCCTGAAGTGGAAAAGGTTGGAGAGAGGCAGCATGCTTGGGGCTGATGGACCCAGCCAGCACCAGTCAGCTGCAAAGCCACCAGGGATGCTGCCCTCTCCCCAGCCTGGGGCAGAGGGGACTGGATTCCACATGTTAAAAACAAAGACGTTGCAGCAGCTTTGATCCAGGATCATAGGAGCATGAAATTGTTTGGGGTAGAAAAGACTTTTAAGACCACCCAGTCCAACCCTTCTCTGACCTACCATGGCTGGGGCTAAACCATGGCCCTCAGCACCCCATCTCTGCCTCTTTCAAACCCCTCCAGGGATGGGGACTCAACCACCTCCCTGGGCAGCCTGGGCCAGTGTTAAGAACCCTTTCAGTGAAGAAGTTTCTTCTCCTGTCCAACCTAAACCTCCCCTGGGGCAACTGGAGGCCATTTCCTCTCATCCCACCTCTTGTTCCTTGGGAGAAGAGCCCAACCCCCGCCAGGCTCCAGCCTCCTGGCAGGGAGCTGTAGAGACCCAGGAGGTCTCCTCTCAGCCTCCTCCAGACCGAACACCCCCAGTTCCCTCAGCTGCTCCTCCCCAGCCCTGCTCTCCAGACCCTTCCCCAGCTTCACTGCAGGACTCAGCAGCACTTGGCTTTGTGCAACCCTCAGAAAAAGGAGAGAAGACTGGGGGAGACAACCAACCAAAGAAACAAATCTGATTCCCTTCCCATCCTCTGGAGCTGACCTGAACTGCGTCTGGTGGTGCCCTCCAACCACCAACCACCACACAAACCTCTCCCCAGGTGTACCCAGGACAGAGGTTCAGCTGCTGGAAGTGCTCCCACTTGACAGATTGGGTTGTTTGGCCACAGTAATGCCTGGATCTGCAGCAGAGTCAATTCTGAGAAGCTGATATCTGGGAGAGGACCCCAGCCTTTAATTATATCTTATTTCCCAGCTGCAGCCAGCTCCTGCTACAGCTTAATAAACAGGTTTGCCTCAGCCATGAATGTATTTTGTTAATTTTCCTGGGGAAAATTGAGTTTTTTACTACCATTTGGGGGTTTGAAATGCTTATCACAACAATTACACCAAAGTGGTGAGAAATTGAAAACATCTGCAGCAAAGGGGGGAGGGGGAGGGGAAGACACATCAAAAATCAACAACAACAACAACAACAACAAAACCCAAACCCAGCCAAGCCAACAGACAATTCCCAAATATCAGGGACAGGAGGATATCCACCTGGGCAAGACCAAACTGTGCTCCCCCAGGAGCCAGCAGTGCCCTCCCGCAGCCCAAAGGCAGCTGTGTGCTGGGCTGCAGCCAGAGCAGGGTGGGCAGCAGGGCAGGAGAGGGGATTCTGCCCCTGGGCTCTGCTCTGCTCAGACCTCACCTCCAATCCTGCCTCCAGCTCTGGTGTCTCCAGCAGGAGGACACAGAGCTGCTGGAGTGAGGTCAGAGGAGGCCACAAAGATGCTCCAAGGGCTGGAGCAGCTCTGCTGTGAGCACAGGCTGAGGGAGCTGGGGGTGTTCAGCCTGGAGAGGAGAAGACTCCAGGGGGAACCTCAGAGCTGCCTGCCAGGACCTGAAGGGATCCTGCAAGAAGGCTGCAGAGAGACTTTTCCTGAGGCCTGTCTAGAGCTGGGACAAGGAGGAATGGTTTGAAGCTGAGGGAGAGCAGGGTTAGAGTGGAGCTGAGGAAGAAGTTCTTCAGTAGGAGGGTGCTGAGACTCTGGCCCAGGCTGCCCAGGGAGGCTGTGGCTGCCTCCTGCCTGGGGGTGTTCAAGGGCTTGGAACTGGATGATGCTTAAGTTCCTTCCAACCCAAACCAATCCACGGTGTTTAAAAAACCTCCACTCAAGTCCACATCCTTCCCCCACCCCAAAAAAAAAAAGAGGAAAACCATCTCACCTCCCTTGTTTTGCCAGAGCTGGAGGTGACACTCACTTTTGGCCCTCGCACTTCGGGGTCCACCCCAGCACCCCCACAGCCCTGGAGGACATCCATCACCTCCCTGGTGCCCTGTGAGCTGCTCCTCTCCCCCAAGCTGTTGCACCCACTCATTAGTGGATCCTGCTCTCCCTGGATTCCCTGGGAACTGGGCTTAAAGGAGCTTCGGCGGTGGAGGCTTGAAGTGATCAAAAACAAATCAGCCAAGACATGAAAGAAGAAAGGTTGAAGCGGAGCTCTGCTGCCACACGGAGTGATTTTCATACTTTTATTCTTTCTTTTTTCTCTTCCCCCCCCCCCCCCCCTTACCCCCTCCCCAGCCCCTTCTTCTCCCCCTTCCCTTATGAGATGATTAGCTTCAGTCAGGAGTCACGTTGTGATTTTGATGGCTAAGAGATCTGAGGTGCTCAGCTGTCAGGAGATGCTCTGCGTTTAGCATCCCTAATAACTCGCAGACACCCTGACACCAAGCTGCTTTGCACACACCACCACCACCACCTCCAGGAGTGGGAGGAAAAAAAAACCACCACCAGATGCTTGTCAAACAAGAGAGTGATGTGTCTGCTGGGGTAGAGACCAGGCAGCCCCGTGGGGAAAGGCAGAATCAGGGAATCACAGAATGGGAAGGGTTGGAAGGGACCTCCAGACATCATCCAATCCAACCTCCCCCTCCCCCCCTCCCCCTGCTCCAGCAGGATCAGCCAGGGCAGGACACAGAGGAACACAGCCTGGTGGGGCTTGAATGTCTCCAGAGGAGACTCCACAACCTCTCTGGGCAGCCTGCTTGGTGTAAATGAGGGAAAACTCACAGAACCCAGCATGGAGAGGGTTTGGAAGGGAGCTCTGGAGCTCATCCAGTCCAACCACCCTGCTCCAGCAGGGCACCCACAGCAGCTTGCCCAGCAGCATAATGCCCACAGGAGGCTGGAAGCTCTCCACACAAGGAGACTCCACAACCTCTCTGGGCAGCCTGCTCCAGACCCTCCAGCACCCTCACAACAAACCAGCTTTCTCCTCATGTGGAGGTGGAACCTCCTGGGTTCCAGTTGGCATTCATTGTCCCATGTTCCATCACTCGAGTAGAGCCTGGCTCCTTCTTCTGAAGATTGAGGGTGAACCTCACCCAGAGCAAGGTACTGAAGCTTTTTTTGGGTGGGGGGAAAGATGTGGAATTGAGTGGATTTCCCTTTTTTAAATATCATGGATTGGTTTGGGTTGGAAGGAACCCTAAAAAATCATCCAGTTCCAAGCCCTTGAAACACTCCTAGGGAGGAGGTATCCACAGCCTCCCTGGGCAAACCTGTTCCAGTATCTCACCAGTGAAGAATTTCTTCCTCAGCTCCAGTCTAACCCTGCTCTGCCTCAGCTTCAAGGCCATTCCCCCTTGGCCTGGCTCTAGACACAGGGAGGAGCTGAAAGGTGAATCTGCCTTCAGTTGAGATGTCACCAAGACTTCCTGGGGAGGAAAGAGGGAGAAGCCAAGCAGGAGATGTTGACTCAGAGCCTCGACAGGAGCATGAAGCAGCAGCCAAAGCCCTGCTGCTGCCGCTCCAGCCCCACGCATGGTCTCTCTTCAGCTCAGCTCAGCTCCCTGCCTGGATCCTGCCAGCACCATGCATGAGGACTGCAGCCCTCGCAGCCCCCTGGCCTGGGAGGCCGTGCACCCCATGCAAGAGAGGTGATTCCAAGGTTTCAGAGCCGGTGTGAGAGCAAAACAATTCCCTGTCAGCACCCATGCCTTAATATCTCCAAGCAGCAGAGCTGGGAGCAGGCCTCTGCTGAGCAGAGATTGCCTCCAGAAGATTTACTTTGCAGGACAGGAGGCCAAAGTGTTGGAGTTACAGATAAAGAATGGACCTTTCTGGAATATCAATTTAATGCTGAAAAAAAACCCCAGATAGTCCATAAAACTCTGGGGTTTTTTTTTTTTCTTTCCTCTGGCAGTGAAACCTTTCAGCAGCAGCTGAAATCCTAAGAGGAGACTCTCAACACAGCTCTACTAAGGTAATCCTAAGAGGAGACTCTCAACACAGCTCTACTAAGGTTGTTGCCACCACTGCTGCTTCAGCTGTTTGCTTGAACAAAGATTCCCCCACAGGAGAGCTCCACTGGGGAAGCTGCTGGAAAGAGCTCAGATGTTCTGCCAGCACCCCCAGGCACAAGATCCTAAAGGTTAGAGAAGATCATCCAGTCCAACCACCAAGCCCACACCACCATGGCCACTGAGCCATGTCCCCAAGTGCCACATCTACTCATTTTTTGAACCCTTCCAGGGATGGGGACTCTACCACCTCCCTGGGCAGCCTGTTCCAGGCCTTGACAGCCCTCAAAGGGAAGAAACTGTTCCTCGTGCCCAACCTAAACTTCCCTTGGGGTAACTTGAGGCCATTTCCTCTTATCCTGTCCTTGTTCCTTGGGAGAAGAGCCCAACCCCCACTTGGCTCCAGCCTCCTTTCAGGGAGCTGTGGAGAGCCAGAAGTTCTCTCCTTGGCTTCCTTTTCTTCACACTAAACAACCCCTGGTCCCTCAGCTACTCCTCACCAACCCTGTTCTCCAGGTCTCCAATCTCCTGAGCCCAAACATTCTCTAGGATCCTCCCTTCCCTCTCCACAGTTCAGACTTTCCCTCCCTGCCAGCAGGCAGGAGCTGCAGCTCAGAGCTTTCCAGCCCCACACACTTCAGCTGCAATCCTTTTTATTGCTGGAAATTGTCCTCAGTGCCCTGATGGAAGTGGAGTTTGGTCACTTAATGGTGCAGGAGCAGAAGGAGCACTGGTGAGGACATCTGATGCAGAGCCTCTCGCACCTGTAATTGGAGATAATTGGCTGTGGCCTTCACTGTGCTGCTATGAAAATGAAAACTCATTAAGGTGGCAGTAAAAAAATAAAGGGGAAAGGGAGGGAGGGAACCAAAGCAAAGAAAATGAGGCTTGGCTGAGGGAGCTGGGGGTGTTCAGCCTGGAGAAGAAAAGGACTCTAGGGAAGACTTTAGAGCTGTCTTCCAATAGCTGAAGGAATCCTGCAGGAAGGCTGCAGAGAGACTTTTCCTGAGGGTGTCTAGAGCCAGGCCAAGGGGGAATGGTTTGAAGCAGAGGTAGAGCAGGGTTAGAGTGGCACTGAGGAAGAAGTTCTTCAGTAGGAGGGTGGTGAGACTCTGGCACAGGCTGCCCAGGGAGGCTGTGGCTGCCTTCTCCCTGGTTGTGTTCAAGGGCTTGGAACTGGATGATGCTTAAGGTTCCTTCCAACCCAAACCAATCCATGATGTTTAAAAGAATCCACTCAGTTCCACATCCTTCCCCACCCAAATGAAGAGCTTCTGTACATTAAAGTTCTTCAGTGGGAGGGTGGTGAGACACTGTAGCAGGCTGCCCAGGGAGGCTGTGGATGCCTCCTCCCTGGAGGTGTTCAAGGACAGTTTGGACGAGGCCTTGAGCATCTGAGTCTGGTTGAGAGCTGTCCCTGCCCATGGTGGGGAGGTTGGAGCAGAGCATCTCTGAGATCTTTTCCAACCTGAGCCATTCTGTGATTCTAAGTCTATCTCTACTCATCTTCTGCCCCCTGCCCATGGTGGGGAGGGTGGAGCAGAGCATCTCTGAGATCTTTTCCAACCTGAGCCATTCTGTGATTCTAAGTCTATCTCTACTCATCTTCTGCCCCCTGCCCATGGTGGGGAGGTTGGAGCAGAGCATCTCTGAGGTCTTTTCCAACCTGAGCCATTCTGTGATTCTAAGTCTATCTCTACTCATCTTCTGCCCCCTGCCCTTGGTGGGGAGGTTGGAGCAGAGCATCTCTGAGGTCTTTTCCAACTTGAGCCATTCTGTGATTCTATCTCCACTTATCTTCTGACCCCTGCCAATGGTGGGGAGGTTGGAGCAGATGATCTCTGAGGTCTTTTCCAACCTGAGCCATTCTGTGATTCTAAGTCTATCTCTACTCCTTTTTTGCCCCCCCCTCCATGGATGGTGACTCCACCACCACCCCGATCAGCCTCTTCCAACCACCTCTTGCAGCAAAGCAAGCTTTTCTTTCCCCCTCATGCCCAACCCAAACCTCCCCTGGTGCCACTCGAGGCCATTTCTGGCTTTGCTGCTCGTTTCCCCTTGGTTTGAGCTGAGCTGAGCGATGCTCTCACTCTCTGATCAAGCCTAAGAATAAAACCAAGCTGAATGTCAAACCACTCCGGACAGAAGACAAATCAGCAGCAGCAAATAAGCACTTTGCAGCCTCGGTTCCTTGGCACCACTTCATGGCTGGTGGCTTTTGAAGACAGCTCACTCATTTCAGCTCAGCAGCCAATCTGGCACTAAAAATAAACTGCACTTTTCCTCCTGCTTTCCTCAGGTACAAAGCAGCAAGAGTGCTTTGTAATTCATTTGAAGGAAAGGACTTATTTTCCTTTTAATCCCCTAAACAGCCTCGGTTTTCTTGGCTTTTGGGGTTTTTTGTCTTTCTTTCTTTCTTTCTTTAGGTTTTTTTTGCAATGTGCCAAATCTGTGGGATTTTTTTTTTTATTATTGTTATTACTTTTATATTATTTTCCCTTTTTTTCCCCTTTCCCCCCCCCCCCCCCCTTCCTTTTTCCTCTGTTTCCTTTTCTTTATTCTTTTTTCCCCCCCTTTGGCTCTACTTTCTTTTCTTTCTTTTTTTCCCCCCTCCCTTTTTCCTTGCTTTCTTTATTTTCTCTTTAATTTTTCTTTTCCCCTAATGTTTCCTTTTTTTCTTCTTTCCTTTTTTTCTCTTTTATTTATTTTCCCTGATTTTTCCTTTTTTCCTTTACTTTCTTTTTTCCTTCCCCCCCACCCTTATTTTTCCTTTCTTTCTTCTTTACTTTCTTTTTTCCTTTCCTTCCTCTTATTTTTCCTTTCTTTCTTCTTTCTTCTTTACTTTCTTTTTCCCTTTTTTCCCTCTTATTCTTCCTTTCTTCTTTCTTTCTTCTTTACTTTCTTTTTTCCTCCCCCCCTTTTTTTTCCTTTCTTCTTTCTTTCTTTCTTCTTTACTTTCTTTTTTCCTTTTCCCCCTCTTATTCTTCCTTTCTTCTTTCTTTCTTCTTTACTTTCTTTTTTTCCTTTTTCCCTCTTATTCTTCCTTTCTTCTTCCTTTCTTCTTTACTTTCTTTTTTCCTTCCCCCCTTTATTTTTCCTTTCTTCTTCCTTTCTTCTTTACTTTCTTTTTTCCTTTCCCCTCCTCTTATTTTTCCTTTCTTCTTTCTTTCTTCTTTACTTTCTTTTTTCCTTCCCCCCTTTTTCCTTTCTTCTTTCTTTCTCCTTTACTTTCTTTTTTCCTTCCCCCCTTTATTTTTCCTTTCTTCTTCCTTTCTTCTTTACTTTCTTTTTTCCTTTCCCCTCCTCTTATTTTTCCTTTCTTCTTTCTTTCTTCTTTACTTTCTTTTTTCCTTCCCCCCTTTATTTTTCCTTTCTTCTTTCTTTCTCCTTTACTTTCTTTTTTCCTTCCCCCCTTTATTTTTCCTTTCTTCTTTCTTTCTCCTTTACTTTCTTTTTTCCTTCCCCCCTTTATTTTTCCTTTCTTCTTTCTTTCTCCTTTACTTTCTTTTTTCCTTCCCCCTCCTTATTTTTCCTTTCTTCTTTCTTTCTTCTTTACTTTCTTTTTTTCCTTTTCCCCTCTTATTCTTCCTTTCTTCTTCCTTTCCTCTTTACTTTCTTTTTTCCTGCCCCCCTTTATTTTTCCTTTCTTTCTTCTTTACTTTCTTTTTTCCTTTCCCTCCCCTTATTTTTCCTTTCTTCTTTCTTTCTTCTTTACTTTCTTTTTTCCTTTTTCCCTCTTATTCTTCCTTTCTTCTTTCTTTTTACTCTACTTTCTTTTATCCTCCCCCCCTTATTTTTCCTTTCTTTCTTCTTTACTTTCTTTTTTCCTTTCCCCCTTATTTCTCCTTTTTTCTTTCTTTCTTCTTTACTTTCTTTTTTCCCTTTCCCCCCCTTATTTTGCTTTTCTTTCTTCTTTACATTCTTTTTTCCTTCCCCCCCCTTATTTTTTCTTTCTTCTTTACTTTCTTTTTTCCTTTTCCCCCTTTTTTTCTTTTTTCTTCTTTCTTCTTTATTTTTTCCTTATTTTTCCTTTTCCCCTTATTTTCCTTTCTTCTTTATTTTCCTTTTTATTTCTTTCTTCCACTTTTTCTTTCTTCCTTATTTTTTCTTTCTTCCCTATTTTCTCTTTCTTCCTTTTCCTTATTTTTAATTTTTTAAATTTATTTTAAAACATTTTTAATTTTTCATTATTTTGTTCTCTTTTTTTTTCTTTATTTTTCCTTGGTTTTTCCCCTTATTTTTCTTTATTTTTCCTTTATTTTTTTCACTTTCTTTCTTCCTTTTTTTCTTTTTCTCCTTTTTTCTTTCTTTTCTTTTTTCTTTTTCTTCTTCTTCTTCTCTTTTTTTTTAACTTTGGAAAAGAAATGAATGCACAGAACAAAACACTGCCACAGAACAAAGCAGAGAGGCTTTTTCTTCTCCCCAGCAGAGGAATGGAGATGGCAGACAGACAGCTTTCCATCACAGGTACAGAGCAGATTTGAGCTGCTTTGTCTTTTGCCTTTGATGGCTCAAATTAAAACCTGGCAGAAGATGGTAATTAAAAATGGAAAATAAACCCCAAAAGCTGAGAATCACTTTGGCTCTTTGCACTCACCTGGTACTTCAGCCACTCTGCCTCGAGGTTTAAGCCTTCAAAGGGGTTTTTACAAGGGCTTGTAGAAGACCTCCAAGAGCAGAGCCTCTGGAGATTCACAGAAAGGGTTGGGTTGGAAGGGACCTTCAGGATCACCCAGTTCTACCCCCCCTGCCATGGGGCAGGGACACCTCCCACCAGCCCAGGTTGCTCAAGGCCTCATCCAACCTGGCCTTGAACACCTCCAAGGGGGGAGCATCTCATCCAGCCAAGGTAGACCCTGGCAGGCTCACAGGTGCCATGCAGCTCATCCCAACCTGGGGCTGCTCCACAGTGACACTCCCAAAACTTGAGCAAGTGACAGCTCTGTCTGCACCACCACCTGCCCTGCAGGGAGCCCCAGATCCCTACAAATTCCTATCAAGAGGAAGTTGGAGCAGAAGCCTGTAGATCAGCTGTTTTCTCCCACTTCTCCACCCCCCACACCCTTCCCCAGCCTGCATGTCTTGCAGCTCCCTCAGATCTAACCTAGTGTGTGAGGTGACCCTGCCCATGGCAAGAGGGTTGGAACTAAATGATCCTCGAGGTCCTTTCAAACCCTGGCAGTTCTGTGATTCTGG
The DNA here is from genome assembly GCF_026170545.1 of Melanerpes formicivorus. Classification (NCBI taxonomy): domain Eukaryota; kingdom Metazoa; phylum Chordata; class Aves; order Piciformes; family Picidae; genus Melanerpes; species Melanerpes formicivorus. The sequence continues at coordinate 2,839,997 of NW_027142386.1, read as the reverse complement.
CATTCTTCACCCAGGGTACCAAGAACCTTCTCCTCTGCTGGGGAACAGCACCGAGCCAGGGAGGCTGAGGGTTCTCGGAGCTCTATTTATGACTCTGCCAATGATTCATTGAGGGACTTTAAGGAGAGTCCTTCCCTCCACTTACCCCCCCCATCCCCCCAGCATGAGTCAAATCCTGCAGACTCTCACCAGTTCATCTGCCATCATCTCCAGGGCACTTATCCTGGGCTGGTGTAAACGTGGAGAGAGCTCAGTCGTCCTTTTCAGTGCTCCCCTCTCTACCCTGCTATGAAATGTGACTCATACTGGCAATTCTCCCAGTGGAAGGTTGTGAGGCTAAATTAATGTGTGCAGAGCACTTTGAGATGCTGAAAATTGTTTTATGAATGCAGGGTATTAATAATATTAGTGGAGCTACCAGAGAAGAGGGAGGTGATTTAGTGCTATTTGTGCCTGAGAACTGCCATGCTCCAAAATGATGCCATTACCATAATGAAGAGGGGTGGGGGTGGGGGGAGAAGGGGGGGAAAAAAAAGGCATTATCCAAGAGTTATTTGTAGCAAAAAAAGTAGCAAAGTATCCTCACTGACTGCCTCTTCCTTGTCCCTGAGGGGTGCACCACAACAGGGTGAGGAGAGCCCCACCAGAGGGCAGAGAACAATGCCCCGCTGGGCTAAGTGCTGCACAGGCACCTTTGAAGGAGAAGCTGCTGAGGGAGCTGGGGTTGCTTAGCCTGGAGAAGAAGAGGCTCAGGGGAGACCTTACTGCTCTCTACAACTCCCTGAAGGGAGGTTGGAGCCAGGGGGAGGTTGATCTCTTCTCCCAGGCACCCAGCACCAGAACAAGAGGACACAGTCTCAAGCTGTGCCAGGGGAAGTTTAGGCTGGAGGTGAGGAGAAAGTTCTTCCCAGAAAGAGGAATTGGCCACTGGGATGTGCTGCCCCGGGAGGTGGTGGAGTCCCCATCCCTGGAGGTGTTCAAGAGGGGATTGGATGTGGCCCTTGAAGCCATGGTTGAGTTGATCAGATGGTGTTGGGTGATAGGTTGGGCTTGATGATCTCAAAGGTTTCTTCCAACCTGGTTAATTCTATTTCTATTTCTAAATGGTTGAGGAAAGGCAGTTGCAGGGGGATCAGAATGATAAAGGGGCTGGGAAGGACCTCTGGAGATCATCTAATCCAAGCCACCTCCTAGAGCAGGGTGAGCCAGAGCAGGGTGAACTCCGTCCAGCATGGTTCACAGAGTTGTAGAGCCATGGAGGCTGGAAAAGGTCTCAAAGCTCCTCAAGTCCAAGCCTCAACCCAGCACCACCATGACCACTAAACTGTGTCCCAGAGTGCCATGGCCACAGGTTTTCAGCAGGATCCTGCCCTCCAGGTCCTTCCCAAGAGCATGAAGCTGAGCTAAACACAGGTGTGATCACTCCCAGCCCCAAGCATCCTTGCTCCTGGGTCACTGTCCTTGAAGGAGGCCTACAAGTAAGCTGGGGAGGGGCTGTTTCCAAGGGCTTGTAGCAACAGGACAAGGGGCAATGGCTTGGTACTGGAGAAGAGTGGATTTAGATTGGACATTAGGAAGAAATTCTTCCCCATGAGGGTGCTGGAACACTGGAACAGGTTGCCCTGAGAGGTGGTGGAGGCTCCATCTCTGGAGACATTCACAGTCAGGCTTGGATGGGAAGCTCTGAAAGACCTGATCTAGCTGGGGATGCCCCTGCTGAGTGCAGGGAGGGGTTGGACTGGATGACCTTTAAAGGACCCTTCCATCTCCCTGCATTCTATGATTCTTTCTGAGAGGTTTCAGGAACCATCTGGTAAGTCAATGTGGGTACAAAGCCACCCACTTGGATCAATCACCAGCAAGAAATCAAACCACATGGAGACTGTGGGTCTGGTGGGTGCCTGCACCCCTGGGAGGGGTAGGGAGGGATGTAGAGGAGGGATCCAGGTGCAGGACCAGGTCACAGCTTGGCAGCTGCACCAGCAAGGCCCTCCAAGCACCACAGCTCTCCTTAAACCCCCTCCAGCTTGTGGGAGCAGCTCCTAAAGTTTAAGCCTAAAATGAGGCTCAAACCCACGCTGCAGAAGTGGGAACCAGCTTTCTGACCACAAAAAGCTGAGCAGCTTGCTGAGGTTGGAGCCAAGCAAGGCAGCTGAAGCAAGCTGGGGAGGTTTGCCCATCAATAACTTGATGGAGCAGCAGAAGCAAACCAAGCCACAAGCTCCGTCTCCTGCTAGCCAGACACTCCAGCCCACGGCCTGGGGACTGCAATGTGAGCACAAATCATATCAGAGAGGAGCAGCCAGCAAGTTATTTATCAAAGCAGGGCCAACAAAGGCATTTGCATCCATTAATAGCTCCGTGATCAATTACTGATAAGAACAAACCCTTCCATCCTTCTTGATCACTGAGAGCTCCAGGCTAATTTGGTCCAGGGCATGTTTCAGCTAACGAAGCCAACCAACTATGAATCAATCCAGCCAAGGAAATAATCATCATGCTGAAACTTACAGTGAAGGGGAAAGGGGGGGGGGGGGAAAAAAAAGAGGAAAGAAAAGAAATCAAAATAAGCCTCCTCTTCTCAATGCCCTCAATTGATCAGCTGCCAGCTTCAAGGAGGTCCACTGGAGTTAAGGGGATGTGGCAACATCTCTTGATACCCAACGGTAGCAGAGGAGCAGCCTCCTTCTTAATTATCTCCCATGGGAAGAGAGAAGAAAATAGGTTTGTAGTAAACACTTCAAAGCTGCACAGATCCATTTGTGCTGCCTGCTGCCTTTTTTTTTCCCCCATTGCAGCCTGGAACAAGCTGGGTTGCTTGGTTTTTCCTTTCCCCCCCCCCCCCCCTCCCCTCTTTGCTTTCTAATTGTCTGATGAACTGTCCTATCCCTCCTGGCAGCACAAACAGTGGGTGCCCACCTGCCACCCAAATGGCAGAGCTGCTAATTAGAGCCCCCAAACCAGATGCAGGTTGAGGGTGGTGGGCGAGGGGTGACCTCTCCTTCACCCACTGCCAGCTCAGAGGTCAGAGAAGCACAGAATGGATTAGGTTGGAGATGACCTTTCAGCTCATGAAGTCCAACCATCAACCCAACACCACCGTGGCCAGCTAACCACAGCCCTCAGCACCACTTCTCCATAGCTTTGAAACCTCTCCAGGGATGGGGAAACCACCACGACCCTGGGCAGCCTGGGCCAGGCTTTGACAACCCTTTTGGGTGAAGAATTTGTTCCTCAATGCCAACCTAACCCTGCCCTGGGGCAACCTGAGGCCATTTCCTCTGGAGAAAGGGGCAAGCCTCACACCAGAAGGTTGTTGTGTGATAGAAAGTGATAGGAAAGGTTACCTTAAAAAGAAGCCAGAGTGCAAGGAGGTTAGTTCAGCACTTCCTCCCTCTCCATCCCCTGAGCCACTGCTGGAAGGGCATCTCCCTTCACTAGGGATGAGAGGAGGTTGGGGGCAGGTGGGGCTCAGCCTCCTCTCTCAAGTAATTAGCAACAGAAAGAGAGGAAATGGCCTGAAATTGTGCCAGGGGAGGGTTAGGTTGGAGGTTAGGAAAAATTCCTTTGCTGCAAGAGTGGTCAGGGATTGGCACAGGCTGCCCAGGGAGGTGGTGGAGTTCCTATCCCCGGAGGTGTGCAAGAAACCTGTGGCCATGGCACTTGGGGCCATGCTTTAGTGGCCATGTTGGTGTTGGGTTGCTGGCTGGACTGGATGATCTTAAAGGGCTCTTCCAGCCTTAATGATTCCATGATTCCCTTGCAGCTGAGAGCCTGCCTTGTTGCAAGACACCCCAACCCACTAAATGCCAAAGGAGAGCAACCCAAATCCTTCAGTTTTGACCCCTGTGGCTTTGCCAGCTCACACTGTACACAGGATCACAGAGGTGGGCAGTGCCCACCTCCCCATGCTCAGAAGGGATAGTCCAACCCTCAGTGCCCTCACCCATCACCCCCACTTAAATCCAGCCCACATGGAGGTCCCCAAATCCATCTGAAGTGAGCTTTCATCTGTCAGTCTCTTCCCAAAGCCAACCAGACCGAATCTAAAGGCCGAAAGGGCTGCACTGGGTGCTGGAAGAATCATAGAATCACAGAATTGTCAGGGTTGGAAGGGACCTCAAGGCTCAGCCAATTCCAACCCCCTGCCATGGCCAGGGACACCTCACACCACAGCAGGTTGCTCAGAGCAACATCCATCCTGGCCTTCAAAACCTCCAGGCAGGAGGCTTCCACCACCTCCCTGGGCAACCTGTGCCAGGCTCTCACCACCCTCATGGGGAAGAATTTCTTCCTAGCATCCAAACTTACCCTACCCACTTCTGGTTTTGCTCCATTTCCCCCAGTCCTATCCCTCCCTGACACCCTCAGAAGTGTCCTGACATCTTCCTGACATCCAATCTGAATCTCCCCATTTCTAGTTCTGCTCCATCCCCCTCAGTCCTATCCCTCCTTGACACCCTCAGAAGTCCCTCCCCAGCTTTCTTGCAGCCCCCTTCAGATCCTGGAAGGCCACAAGAAGGTTTCCTCGGAGCCTTCTCCTCTCCAGACTGCACAACCCCAACTCCCTCAGCCTGTGCTCCTAGGAGAAGGTGCTGGGGGTGTTGCAGCAGGCAGGGCTCATTAGAAAGAGCAGCATCAGCATCCCCACTGCTCACCTATGCCTCATGCTGTCACCCGGGGGCCGAGCCCACGGACTGGCACCGGCCCTGGCACCTAACAGAGATGTTGTTTAGCAGCTTGTCAGCAGCTGTAAATTGGCCGAGGAGCGGAGCCGTTTGCATTCTCCACGGGGCTTGAGCTGCGAATTAAACAGTGGCAAGCAACTGCTGCTCGCTGCCTGATGGAGCAAATCAATTCTCTCCCTCCCACCTTTCCGGTTTTTTTTTCCCTCCCTTCTTTCCCCAGCACCTCCTCCCTCGGCTTGGATTCATCACAGCCTCGGCCACGCCGGGCAGTGTGAGGCAGAGAGTCCTTCAGGGCAAGCAGGGAAAAGACAGCGAGAGATCAGGGCAATTAACCTGAAAGGTCCCCGGAGAGCGGAGTGAGGAGATTGGGGTAAAACGGCGGCTCCGAGCCCTCCGCCCGACCACACGCTGCCTTAATTGATCTGGGAGTCAATCAAAGCAGCAGCAGCTTTTACTCAGCTAATCTGAGCTCTGTGCAGCGGAAGCCAGCGGAGGGGGTGAGGGCAGAACGGGACCCACCAGCGCCTCTGCCCGGCTCTGATGAAAGGTCTGCGCCGGGGAACAAAGCAATCAGCGGCAAGGGAAGGCAGGGCAGCAAAGTGTCGCCAGCTGATTGTGTCCCACCCTGAGGTCTGCTTTATAAGCGCGGAGAAACTCAAAGACACCTCTCACCCCAGCCGGTTAGGAGCATCCAGTGGTACAGCCGGAGCCCAGCACGACCTCCCTGTCATCAAACACCCTCAGAAGTCACCCAGGAGGTCTGGAGCTGCTGTCCCTCAGATCGGAGGGAGCAGACTTGCTGGGGTCATGGGTTTTAACCATCTCCTACCAGCCCCTTGCAGGGGCCATGGGTTTTAACCATCTCCTGCCAGCCCCTTGCAGAGGCCATGGGTTTTAACCATCTCCTACCAGCCCCTTGCAGGGGCCATGGGCTTTAACCATCTCCTGCCAGCCCCTTGCAGGGGCCATGCCCCTTCAGGCTCTCTCCAGCCAGCTCTGATGGCTCTATCCTGGGCCATGAAGTAATTCCAAGGTACAGTTGGTGAAGGTGGATCATCAATAACCCACCTGAGAAGGGCAGCACGTGGGAGCCAGGCAGTCCATCACAAGGCAGTGACAGATCCCCTGGCCAGCAGACCAGCAGAGAGAGGAGTCCTTGGGCACATTAATCATCCCCAGTCCCAGGATAACCCTGGAGACCTTGCCAAACATCAGCAATACTTTGCCTTCATCCCTGCCACTTGCTGCTTCTCCTCTCCTTGCTGTCTTCTCATCCTTAATTCCCACTTTCCTCTTCTCCTCCATGCAGCAGCACCCCCAACATGTTCTCAGCACCTTTGGTGAGCAGAAGCAGCAGGCAGGGGTGGGAAGATCTGGGGGTGATGCCCATGGCTCTGTTTCCACACTGTTCAGGTGCCCTGGTGCTCTCCCCAGCAGTAGCTCAGTGCAATACTCAGAGGGATGAGCATCATCCACAGCCTCACCTTGACTGACCTTGGTGCCCAGGGACAGCACAAGGGGCAAGGGGCACAAACTGGAACCCAGGAGGTTCCACCCTCCACATGAGGAGAAAGTTGTTTGGTGTGAGGGTGCTGGAGGCCTGGAGCAAGCTGCCCAGAGAGGTTGTGGAGTCTCCTTCTCTGGGGAGCCTCCAACGCCCCCCCCAGGATGTGATCCTGTGCAAGCTGATCTAAGGGAATCTGCTTTAGCAGGGGGCTGGATTCAGATGTCTATAAATCAGCTTCCAACCCCCCCACACCCTGGCCATTGTGCTGCTGGGCAAGCTGCTGTGGGTGCCCTGCTGGAGCAGGGGGCTTGGACTTGATCTCCAGAGGTCCCTTCCAGCCCCCTGCACTCTATGATTCTATGATACCCCCATGCTCACACCCCACATCTGCTGGTGCCCTCCCACCCTTCTCCATCCCACATGCAGAGTGTTCCAGTCCCTGCAAACTCAGCAGGCTGTGCCCAGCAGCACCCATTCCAGCAGCTGGGTTTTTTTTTTGCAGAGGTAGCTCTGTTGGTGCTCCTCATCTTGGAGCTGTGCCCTACCCCAGTGCCCTCACCCCCAGAACTCCCAGAACCAGCAGCTCACCGTGTCCAGGAGGGTGATTGGTTTGCTTGTGGTTGCCTTTTGCACAGCAGCATCTGTTTTGCATGGGCAAGGGGCGGGGGGGATAAAAAGGAGGAGGGAAGCAGTAAACATTATCTTTATTTTAGAGGGAAGGAAAACATTAAAAGCCTCTGCAGTGCCCTTTCCAAAGCCCTCTGGCTTTCTGATTTCTCTTCAGAAGACAATTCTGCTCTTGCAACCAGCTCCAGGGAGTGGTTTTGTTCTTGTGAGTGGTGCACATGCAGAGGAATCAGCCTTCTGCTGAAGAGCTCTCATGTGCACAGACATGCTCCATCAGTGCCCAGCCTGCATGATTAACCCCAGGCTTTGGCTCTCCCATTCAGTCTGAAAGAAAAACCTCTACAGAGGCATCTCCTTTCCCTCCTGCTTCAGGGAATGGAGAGCACAAGATTGAGACCCTTCCCCTCCTTGTGGTATTTTTTTCCCCTCCCCTTGATGGAAAGGTTGGGTCCAGCCCTGCCAGAACCACATGAGGCTGCCAGGAGGCTGCTGAACCCAGCTGCTGGCAGGAGAAAGGGTTAAGAAATGAGGCTGTGTCCATCTTTTCAGCTGCTTTGCCATCTTGCTCCCTCCCTGGGCATGGAAAAACTGCAGCTGGATAATGCCCTGCTGCTGCTGCTGCTGTTTCCCAGTTGAAGAAGCTTTCAGTGCGTCCCCAGGCACCAGCTGGAGTCAGAGCAGGGGAAGGCTTCAGCATATCCTCATCTGCAAGCAGGGCTTGTGCCTGCTCTTCTCTGGATCCGAGGGGATGCTTTCGAGGGACAGGGACAGATGTTCAGCCATCTGCATGTGTTACATCTGCCCAGATGTTTGCCAGCCCCCTCTGGCAGGAAGCCAGCCTGAAAAACCAAGATGTAGCCATGCCTTGGGTCATCCCACAGCAGCACTGCATCCCTCACCCCTGCAGGAGTCCCCTTGCTTGCTTTACCCAGGAATCAGACTCAGCCCTGGGATCCTCTGATCCAGGAGGATCATTGCAGCAGCCGTGGGGGAGATGAAAAATCAGGTTACAAATCACAGAATGGTTGGGGTTGGAAGGGAGCTCTGGAGTTCACCCAGTCCAACTCCCCTGCTCCAGCAGGGCACCCACAGCAGAGCTCACCCAGTCCAACTCCCCTGCTCCAGCAGGGCACCCACAGCAGAGCTCACCCAGTCCAACCCCCCTGCTCCAGCAGGGCACCCACAGCAGAGCTCACCCAGTCCAACTCCCCTGCTCCAGCAGGGCACCCACAGCAGAGCTCACCCAGTCCAACTCCCCTGCTCCAGCAGGGCACCCACAGCAGAGCTCACCCAGCCCAACCCCCCTGCTCCAGCAGGGCACCCACTGCAGCTTGCCCAGAAGCACAATGCCCGGGGGGGTTGGAAGCTCTCCACACCAGGAGACTCCACAACCTCTCTGGGCAGCCTGCTCCAAGCCTCCAGCACCCTCACAACAAACAACTTTCTCCTCCTCTTCATCTGGAACCTCCTGGGGTCCAGTTTGTGCCCATTCCCCCTTGTCCTGTCCCTGGGCACCACTAACATGAGCCTGGCAACAAACCTGGGGAGGGGTCTGGAGCACAGCCCTGTGAGGAGAGGCTGAGGGAGCTGGGGTTGCTTAGCCTGGAGAAGAGGAGGCTCAGGGGAGACCTTCTTGCTCTCTACAACTCCCTAAAGGGAAGTTGGAGCCAGCTGAGGGTTGGTCTCTTCTCCCGGGCACCCAGCACCAGAACAAGAGGCCACAGTCTCAAGCTGTGCCAGGGGAAGTTCAGGCTGGATGTTAGGAAGAAATTCTTCTCAGCAAGAGGAATTTGCCCCTGGAATGTGCTGCCCAGGGAGGTGGTGGAGTCCCCATCCCTGGAGGTATTTAGGAAGAGACTTGATGGGGTGCTTGGTGCCATGGTTGAGTTGATCAGGTGGTGTTGGGTGATAGGTTGGACTTGGTGATCTCAAAGGTATCCTATCCTATCCTATCCTAACCTATCCTATCCTACCCTATCCTATCCTATCCTATCCTATCCTATCCTATCCTATCCTATCCTATCCTATCCTATCCTATCCTATCCTATCCTATCCTATCCTATCCTATCCTGTCCTATCCTATCCCATTCTATTCCCCCTACAAATCTGCCAGCCATGGCTGTCCCCTCTGCCTGGAACCAGCAGGCCCAGTGAGCTTCCAAACTCCAAAGGGAAACACTGGATTTAGAGCTTGTGCTGGGGCTAATTCCATCCCAGAGGAAACATGTGGCTCCCTGCAAACAAACATCCCCAGCAGCAGATCTAAGCCTGCTTTCTGCACTGATTCCTATCAGCTTTAATGTTATCCCTCAGGCTTAGCACAGTCCCTTCACCAGCAGAGATGGAGCCTGCAGCTCTGCCTCTGCTTTTCCATGGCTACAGCAGCACCAAGAAAGGTCTGGGGGAGGCTGTGAGCCAGCAGGTCAAGGGAGGTGATTCTCCCCCTCTACTCTGCTCTGGTGGGATCCCACCTGGAGTACTGCATCCAGTTGTGGAGCCTCTGTGCCAGGAAGGATCTGGAGGTGCTGGAAGGTGTCCAGAGAAGGGCCACGAGGAGGAGCAGAGGGCTGGAGCTGCTCTGCTGTGAGGACAGACTGAGGGAGTTGGGGTTGTGCAGTCTGGAGAAGAGAAGGCTCCAAGGAGACCTCATTGTGGCCTTCCAGTGTCTGAAGGGGCCTACAAGAATGCTGAGGAGGGACTTGTGAGGGTGTCAGGGAGGGATAGGACTTGGGGGGATGGAGCAAAACCAGAAGTGGGGAGATTCAGATTGGATGTGAGGAAGAAGTTCTTCCCCATGAGGGTGGTGAGAGCCTGGCACAGGTTGCCCAGGGAGGTGGTGGAAGCCTCATGCCTGGAGGTGTTTGCAGCCAGGCTGGATGTGGCTGTGAGCAACCTGCTGTGGTGTGAGGTGTCCCTGCCCATGGCAGGAGGGGGTGGAACTGGCTGAGCCTTGAGGTCCCTTCCAGCCCTGACAGCTCTGTGATTCCATGTGGGTCGGGTAGCAGCTGATGGCTTATGGCCTGGTGTAAGCCCTGGGAGAGTTTGGAGTGCTGTGGAGTTCTCAGCAGCTCAGCTGGTGGAGGCTCTGCTGCCCTGGGCTGTGCAGGCACTGGGAACATCTTGGTTTGCCACTACCCCTTGCCAAAGCTCAGGCAGCGTTCCTAGGGGAGAGCTTGGCAGAGCAAGTCTTCGACGTCTGGATTAGCACCAGGGAGTATCTCCACTCAGTTCCCCGGGCTGGGAGGAGAGGAACAATTAGATCATTAGCGATCGTCTCTAATTGTGCCGTGATGAAAGGAGTGCTCAGTGCCTGATGCCTCCTCTGCACCAGCCGCAGGGGACAGGCTGCTCTCTGCTCAGATCTTAGCCTCCCTGGAGCACAGAGCAGCTTTGTTGGTTCTTCAGCAGCTTCTCTGCCCCCAGATCTTTGGCACAGGCTGATTCTATCCCTCTCCTCTGTTTCCTTCAGCACAGAAGAGGGGAAAGCAACTCTTCATCTCCATCCCAGGAGGAACTTCCAAGGGAGAAACTGTTCCTTTTGTTGTCACTACAACACTTGGTACCAATCTTCCCTCTTTCAGGTGTTCCAGAGATTGATTTTGCATCAGCTGCCTCTCAACTCAGGTTTCTGGCCCGATAATATCACAGCACAGACAACAGAAAGGTTACAGCCACACCAGTAACAGCTCGATAGGAAACCCCATTAGGGACTGGGAGATGTGACAGCTGCTGCCAGCCACCAAGAGCATCTCTAAAAGCCAAGTCACAGCCAGATAAAAGTTCTAACAAGACTTGGAGCAGCAGAGCATTTCCCTGTGCCTCTCACTTCAATGGCTGCTTGGCTGAAGCACAGAGCCAGAGCTGTCTGGAACACACTGGGAGGGACAGGAACAAGCTGGAAATGCAGCTAAGTGCCTGAAGCAGACAATCAGCCCCTCCAGAGAGCTCTTTGGTTTCATCCTTGCTTTGGAGAGCAGAGGCTGAACAGGAAGAATTGCACAAGGCTAAGCAAAGAGTAAGTTTGTTGGGCAGCTAAAGATGACATCTAAATGCAGAACATGAGTGAGAATCTGCTGTTAGTGCAGCTCAGCTCTCAGGACGTCCCTGGCTGATGCCCTGGGGGGGAGGCAGGAGCAGGGGTACCTGGCCACAGCTCCCAACAAGGAGGGATAGGATATGGGGCAATGGCTTTGAGCTGGGAGAGGGGAGATGCAGACTGGAGGTGAGGAAGAAATTCTTGAGAGTGAGGCTGGGGAGAGCCTGGCACAGGCTGCCCAGGGAGGCTGAGGATGTCCCCTCCCTGGAGGTGTTCCAGGCCAGGTTGGATGTGGCTGTGAGCAACCTGGGCTGGTGGGAGGTGTCCCTGCCCATGGCAGGGGGGTTGGAACTGGCTGATCTTCAAGGTCCCTTCCAACCCAACCCATTCCATGATGCTATGACCCCCACAAAGGAATCATCCACCCCAAGCACACAACCACCCCACAGCCAACGCCACTCTCTGAGCACGTCCGGACCCCAGGCCAGGATCCGCCTTGCAACCACAGCTCTGGTTCGTAAAGCCTCTCCAAATCCTCCCATCCTCAAAAGCAGGACAGCCTGGATTGTGGGAAAGACAGGAGGCAGATTCCTAAAGTCTGGCTGCAGAAGGGATTTGAGCTGCTTAAGCCCATCCTGGTCCACAGCAGCTCTGAGCTGGCAGATTTCCACCCCGGCAGCTCCTGCTGTATCCTCCAAGGGAGACAGCGCTCATCCTTTTGCATGACTGACTCCTGCCATCTAGTGCTGCACAAACCCTGGCTCTGCATCCCATCCCACTGCCAGGCCAAAGGCCAAGGCCAAACACTCCCCCAGGTACCCAGGGAAATTACTCTTTCCAAAGGGTCGTGACACAGACCACAGCTTCGGGGCAAAAAACATCTAAGAAGAGCCCAAAGCAGGTCAGACAGGAGAGCAAGGGTCAGGGGAGGAGGGTGGAGGTGGGGATGGAGAACAAGGGCTCTTCTCTGGTGGCTGCTCCTCAATAGCCCAGCACAGCTCCATGGCAGAGGCTTTCCTGAGCCACAGGATCAGCCACGGTGACCTCCTGGCAAGTGGCTTTGATGCAGAGGTGGCAAGGAAAGCAGGCTGCTGGTAGCCCCCAGGCAGGATGGCCCTCAGAACTGAGAGCCCTTCCATGGAGCTGGGGCTAGATGGGTTACAAACCCCCCCACACTCTCCATGGTGCTCTGCACTCCCATCCAGCACCATTGCCTTGTGCCTTTGGGGGCTCCCTTTCTGCATGCCTGGGCAAATCCACCAGTCCCTCAGCTGCAGCCCTGTCACCTGGACAAGATCTACTGGTGACAGAGAACCATGGAATTGTTTCAGTTGGAAGAGACCTTTAAGATCACTGAGTCCAAGCCTTAACTCAGCACTGCCAGGGCACCACCAAACCATGGCCCTCAGCACCACATCTCCAGGGCTTCGAAAGCCCTCCAGGGATGGGGACTCCACCACTGCCTTGGGCAAGAAATTGTTCTTCATGTCCAAACTGAACCTCCCCTGGGGCAACTTGAGGTTATTTCCTCTTGTCCTGTCCTGTCTCTTGTTCCTTGGTGGAAGACACCAACTCCCACCTGGCTCCAGCCTCCTTTCAGGGAGCTGTAGAGAGCCAGAAGGTCTCCCCTCAGCCTCCTTTTCTCCAACTGTTTGGATGTGTTCCTACTGTGCTGCTCACTACACACAATCACTGCTCCACTGCCAGCAGAGCTGTCCCCAGTGCCTGAACCACTTTGGTTGTGTACAGCAACATCTCTCTTTTGCCCCCAGAATCCCTTCCCAGCCACAAACCAGCAGCATTTCATTTCAGCATCCCTGGATTCATGCTCCCTGAGGCTCTCTGCTTTGCTGCTGGGAGATTTGCCCAACCAGTTTGTCCATCAGCAGTGATTTGAGCTGAGCTCCAGCCTGGCTCTGTTGAGCTCTGCTCTTCCTTAAACATCTGCAGGCACAGCTGGATGCACCCTGATGGGGAGGGACTTCTGAGAGTGTCAGGGAGTGATAGGACTTGGGGGGATGGAGCAAAACTAGAAGTGGGGAAATTCAGATTGGATGTGAGGAAGAAGTTGTTCCCCAGGAGGGTGGTGAGAGCCTGGCACAGGTTGCCCAGGGAGGTGGTGGAAGCCTCAGCCCTGGAGGTGTTTGCAGCCAGGCTGGATGTGGCTGTGAGCAACCTGCTGTGGTGTGAGGTGTCCCTGCCCATGGCAGGGGGTTGGAACTGGCTGAGCCTTGAGGTCCCTTCCAGCCCTGACAATTGGAGAGGCTGAGGGAGCTGGGGTTGCTTAGCCTGGAGAAGAGGAGGCTCAGGGGAGACCTTCTTGCTCTCTACAGCTACCTCAAGGGAGGTTGGAGCCAGGTGGGGGTTGGGCTCTTCTCCCAGGCACCCAGCACCAGAACAAGAGGACACAACCTCAAGCTGTGCCAGGGGAGGTTCAGGCTGGATGTTAGGAAGAAGTTCTTCATAGAAAGAGAGATTGGCCATTGGGCTGTGCTGCCCAGGGAGGTGGTGGAATCCCCATCCCTGGAGGTGTTTAGGATGAGCCTGGATGAGGCCCTTGGTGCCATGGTTTAGTTGATTAGATGGTGCTGAGGGATAGGTTGGACTTGATGATCTCAGAGGACTCTTCCAACCTGGTTTATTCTATTCTATTCTATTCTATTCTATTCTATTCTATTCTATTCTATTCTATTCTATTCTATTCTATTCCATTCCATTCCATTCCATTCCATTCCATGCTATTCTATTCTATTTTCAGTTTGAACCTGAGCTCTTGCTGAGCCTGAGCAGAGCACAGAGTAAAACACAGTGGGTTAGAAGCTAAAACAAAACTTGATGATCTCAAGGGTCCCTTCCAACCTGGTTTATTCTATTCTATTCTATTCTATTCTATTCTATTCTATTCTATTCTATTCTATTCTATTCTATTCCATTCCATTCCATTCCATTCCATCCTATCCTATCCTATCCTATCCTACCCTATCCTATCCTATCCTATCCTATCCCAATTCTATGAGTCTATGCTGCCAGCCCTCAGGGCTGCTCATTCCATCCCAGCATCACCTCCCACCAGGACACCCTGGCAGAGCTCTTCCTCCAAGAGCTCTTCCCGTGCTAAATGCAACTCTTAGGCAAATTTGTCACTGACTGCTTCCTATTAGAGCACTTTTTTTCTTCTGGGGTATTTCCATAGCTACCCAACTAATAAAACCTGCACTTTATCTTCCTGGATTTATGGGTCTGTAAAGCTCCTTTCTTGTACCTCAGGGAGTCAGGGGGATTAGAGCTTGTATTAAACATCTCCACTGAAAATGCCACTCAGGTGAAAAAGGGAGGGGTGGGGGGAGGGGGAGGGGAAAGGAGAAAGGAATTCAAGGGCAAGGGTTGAACAGCAGCAGACTTGGCTGCATTAAATAAATAACCAACCAAATAACTACTTAATAAAAAGATGGGTTTCATATATGATCTAAAGAATAAAAACCCCTCATAAAAAAAAAAGTTATTGCCAGGCAGGAGGAATTCATAACCTCACTGCTTGTGGTTTCTGCCTGGGAACTTCCCTCCCTGGATGAGAGTCATTAAGTAAAAGCGAGATCCTGACAGGCAGCAGAGCAGGGAAGGAAAAGGCAGGAGGGAAAACCTTCATCAGCACAAAGTATTGCCCCCATCTCACACCCCACCCCCCCAGAAGAATGAATGGCTGGCCAAAGGAGGCAACAGGAAGGAGGGGAAATATCTAAAGGGTGGAGGGCATGAGGCTGGGGCTGGGATCTTTTTGGTGGTGCCCAGGGACACGACAAGAGGACACTGAGACTCTTGAATGTGTCCAGAGAAGGGCAAGGAGGCTGGGGAGGGGTCTGGAGCACAAGGCTGGGGAATGGTCTGGAGCACAGCCCTGTGAGGAGAGGCTGAGGGAGCTGGGGTTGCTGAGCCTGGGGAAGAGGAGGCTCAGGGGAGACCTTCTTGCTCTCTACAACTCCCTGAAGGGAGGTTGGAGCCAGGTGGGGGTTGGTCTCTTCTCCCAGGCACCCAGCACCAGAACAAGAGGACACAGTCCCAAGCTGTGCCAGGGGAGGTTCAGGCTGGATGTGAGGAGAAAGTTCATTCCAGAAAGAGGAATTTGCCACTGGAATGTGCTGCCCAGGGAGGTGGTGGAGTCCCCATCCCTGGAGGTGTTCAAAAAAGGATTGGATGTGGCACTTGGAGCCATGGTTTAGTTGTCAGGAGGTGTTGGGGGTTAGGTTGGACTTGGTGATCTCTGAGGTCTTTTCCAACCTTGTTGATTCTATGATTCTAGGATAAGGGGCAGTGGGCACAAACTGGACCCCAGGAGGTCCCAGATGAAGAGGAGGAGAAAGTTTGGTGTGAGGGTGCTGGAGGCCTGGAGCAGGCTGCCCAGAGAGGTTGTGGAGTCTCCTGGTGTGCAGAGCTTCCAAACCCACCTGGATGTGATTCTGTGCAAGCTGCTCGAGGGAAAATCTGCTTTAGCAGGGGTTGGATTCAGATAACTATCAATATCTGAGGGGTGGGAGTTGGGATGAAGGGGCCAGGATCTGCTTGGTGATGCCCAATGATAGGACAAGGAACAAGGGGCACAAGCTGGCACCCAGGAGGTTCCACCTCCACATGAGGAGAAACTTCTTTGGTGTGAGGCTGCTGGAGGCCTGGAGCAGGCTGCCCAGGGAGGTTGTGGAGTCTCCTGGTGTGGAGAGCTTCCAAACCCACCTGGATGAGTTCCTGTGTGAGCTGCCCTGGGTGACCCTGCTCTGGCAGGGGGGTTGGACTGGATGATCTCCAGAGGTCCCTTCCAACCCCTACCATTCTGTGATTTTATGATCCCCAGAGGTCCCTTCCAACCCCTGTGATATCCCCAGCCATGGCAGGAGGTATTCCCCACGGGTCAGGAAGGCACTTTGAGGGTGCAGGTTTTGCATGGCTCCTTGCTGGTGCTGGAAGAAGGACAGAGGGAGCAGAGAAAAGGAGGGAGGGAGGATGAGGAACACCTTGCCCAGCAATGGCAAATGGCTTCAGTTATCTCCAGGTGTTACCCACAGCTCCAGTTCGTTTGAAGCCTACTGCCTTATCTCTGCAGCCTTGTTTTGGAGCTGCGATAATGCTGTTGGAGATTATCCTCTCCTTCTGCATGTTTAAGGCTGCCTCTTTTTTTCTTGGCCAACGACATCAAGACGAAACAAAACACCTCGGAGGAGGTTAATTTGGTTCCAAAGTCCTCTTCTTTGCAACAAGCAATCCCTCCCCCTGGGAAGTCATCAATGCTCAGCTGTCTGCACAAAGCCTTTGATTGCAACCAAGCTGCTTCTCCAGGCTGGTTAAAGCCTTTCAAGCCTTGCCCCTGGAGCTGGTCATCAATGCAGGAGTTAGGGTTTAGAGGGCTGTGAGAAGCCACAATGCTCAGTCCCAGGTGCCTCAGGGCTCTGGTTTGCTTTCATAGCCTCAAGAAATGTGTGTGTGGTGGGGGGGAACCTCTTTTGGTTTAGCTTCGGACCCACCGTGCTTCGTTCTGTGCTCTGCTCAGGCTCAGCAAGAGCTCAGGTTCAAACTGAAAATAGCATAGCATAGGATGGCATGGCATGGCATGGCATAGCATAGAATTAACCAGGCTGACAGTTGCTCACCGTGGACAACCTTTGCCTCCTTCCCTGGACAGCCTCTGCTGGGTTGTGCTGCAGGTGCCTTGTGGCACCCTGGTGATGTTGTGTGACCTTGGTGGTGTTCTGTGGCCACCTGCTCCTCCACTTTCCAGCCTCAGTCTTTGTCTGCCATGTCTGCTCATGAGCTAGAGTAGAAAGAATAGAATAGAATAGAATAGAATAGAATAGAATAGAATAGAATAGAATAGAATAGAATAGAATAGAATAGAATAGAATAGAATAGAATGGCGTAGAGTAGAGTAGAGTAGAGTGGAATGGAATGGAGCGGAACGGAACAGAATAGGAGAAGAGAGAAGAGAAGAGAAGAGAAGAGAAGAGAAGAGAAGAGAAGAGAAGAGAAGAGAAGAGAAGAGAAGAGAAGAGAAGAGAAGAGAAGAGAAGAGAAGAGAAAGAGAAGAGAAGAGAAGAGAAGAGAAGAGAAGAGAAGAGAAGAGAAGAGAAGAGAAGAGAAGAGAAGAGAAGAGAAGAGAAGAGAAGAGAGGAGAAGAGAGGAGAAGAGAGGAGAAGAGAGGAGAAGAGAGGAGAAGAGAGGAGAAGAGAGGAGAAGAGAGGAGAAGAGAGGAGAAGAGAGGAGAAGAGAGGAGAAGAGAGGAGAAGAGAGGAGAAGAGAGGAGAAGAGAGGAGAAGAGAGGAGAAGAGAGGAGAAGAGAAGAGAAGAGAAGAGAAGAGAAGAGAAGAGAAGAGAAGAGAAGAGAAGAGAAGAGAAGAGAAGAGAAGAGAAGAGAAGAGAAGAGAAGAGAAGAGAAGAGATCAGGTTGGAAAAGACCTTGGAGATCATCAAGTCCAACCTATCACCCAGCACCATCTAATCAACTAAACCATGGCACCAAGTGCCTCATCCAGGCTCTTCCTAAACACCTCCACTGATGGTGACTCCACCACCTCCCTGGGCAGCACATCCCAATGGCCAATCTCTCTTTCTTTGAAGATCTTCTCCCTCACATCCAGCCTGAACTTCCCCTGGCACAGCTCGAGACTGTGTCCTCTTGTTCTGTCCAGCTGCTGCTCCAGCAGGGGAAGTTCAAGCTCTGAATGCTGTTGGCCAGCTTGGAAAATGCTTGACAACCATTCCAAAGCCCCAAGAACTGAGGGGGGTGGAGGTGTGTGTGGTGGTGTTCCACTTTTAGGAGAGGCTGAGGGAGCTGGGGTTGCTTAGCCTGGAGAAGAGGAGGCTCAGGGGAGACCTTCTTGCTCTCTACAACTCCCTGAAGGGAGGTTGGAGCCAGGTGGGGGTTGGTCTCTTCTCCCAGGCACCCAGCACCAGAACAAGAGGCCACAGTCTCAAGCTGTTCCAGGGGAAGTTCAGGCTCAAGGTGAGGAGAAAGTTCTTCCCAGCAAGAGGAATTGGCCATTGGGATGTGCTGCTCAGGGAGGTGGTGGAGTCACCATCCCTGGAGATGTTCAGGAGGGGATTGGATGTGGCACTTGGGGCCATGGTTTAGCTGTCAGGAGGTGTTGGGTGACAGGTTGGACTTGATGACCTCTGAGGTCTTTTCCAACCTTGTTGATTCTGTGACTCTCTGCTGACACAGACCTCCACGGTGTGTGTGTGTGTGTGTGTGTGTGTGTGTGTCCCTCCCCCCTCCCTGCCCTGCAGCCCCCTCCGGAGTAGATTGCTTTTTCCCCCTTCCCTTCCCTTCGGCAAAGAGCCTTCGGAGAAGTTTGCCCACGATAAAGAGACACTTGATTCACAAACACCCCACAGGAGACAGCAGAGGAGCAGGGTCTATCTCCTTGTAATTAATCCTCCGAGGGCACTAAAGGCGTCGGCAGCGCTGCCGGAGCAAGCTGCTCTAAACAGCTCCCGTTTGGCCGAAGCACAAAGATGCTTCACACCCAATAAAGGTGATGAGTGCTGCTCAACAGGCTGCAAATCTGCGCCTGCCGCTCGCAGGGGCGGCCACAACAGCAGCGGGCCCCAAAGCAGCCTTCCCCTCCCTAGGCTCTTTCAGCAGGCTTGAACATCCCTGCCCTGAGGAAGCCCTGGGGCTGTTTAGGCTGGAGAGGAGCAGGCTGAGAGGGGATCTGATCTATGTCTATGAGAGGTGGGGGTCAGGATGAAGGGGCCAGGATCTGTTTGGTGATGCCCAGTGATAGGACAAGGGGCAATGGGCCACAAGCTGGCACCCAGGAGGTTCCACCTCCACATGAGGAGAAACTTCTTCAGTGTGAGGGTGCTGGAGGCCTGGAACAGGCTGCCCAGAGGGGTTGTGGAGTCTCCTGGGGTGGAGACTTTCAAGCCCCACCTGGGTGTGTTCCTGTGTGACCTGTGCTGGATTCTATGCTCCTGCTCCTGCAGGGGGGCTTGGGCTGGGTGACCTCATTTCAGCATCCCTGGATCCCTGCTCCCTGAGGCTCTCTGCTTTGCTGCTGGGATACTTCACTTTCCCAACCACCAGCAAGGATTTGGGCTGAGCTCCAGCCTGGCTCTCTCCAGCTCTGCTCTCCTTTAGACATCTGCAGGCACAGCTGGATGCAGGCAGCGATTTCCAGCCGAGCCGAGCCAAGGCTCAGCAGGACCTCTGCAAACCTCAGCCAGACACCTTCCTTTAGCTCCACTTGAGAGCAGCCTCATCCCTGCATGACAAAAGCTGTCCCCGGGAGCTGCGGGAGGCAGCAGGAGGAGCAGCCCTGCGTGCTGTGTGATCTCTCCAGGAGCCACTGCAGAAAGCTGCCTCCCCCCTGCCTCTTGGTTTTTTTCCCCTTCCCTGAGACAGATCAAAGCCACCCCCACAACGTTTCTGTGCTTCAAACCCACGAGCTCCTGAGAACAAACTCTGTGGTTGAGAGGAGAAAACAGAGACACCAAATACCAGGTGAGACCCATCCCTGGCTCAGCCCAGGCCTGACGCCTCTGACAGCACCATCACACCAGCCACCAGCAGGGCAGCAAAGATTCTCTTCCCCCTGCAGAGAGAGAGAGAAAGCAACCCCCAGAGGCGCTGAAGCAGTTTGCTAAGCACCTCCCACCCTCCCTTTTTGCAAGATGAGGCTCCCAGAGCCCCCCAACAGCTTCCAGTTCCCCTCAGCACGCAGGGTCACAGCTCCGTGGGTTAGAGGTCAGGAGTGAGAGGCTCAAGCAGAGAGGTGCAGCAGCAGTGGGGATGCCAGACGACCTCTGGGGACCCTTGGGGACCTTTGGGGATGTTGGGGACCCCCAAGGTTGGCTCCAAAGGACCCAGAGGAGCCCCAAGAGGCAGCTAGGAACCAGGAAGGAACCAAACTGCTCTGGGAGGGAACAGGAGCCAGGGGGGTTGGGGACCCTTGGTGACAACTTGGGGACACTTGGGGTCACTTAGTGACATTTGGGGACCTCAGGTGACCCTTGGGGACATTTAGGAGCCTTTTTTTGCCCTGCTGCTGTCAAGGGCCAGCACCAGGATCTATTCTTTGTGTTCATCTGCTCCCTATCTACAAAGTCCTCCCCTGTACAAGCCAGGTGGTGCCAAGCAAGGAGTCTTCCTCCATTGCTTCCACAAGGAGCTAGCTGCTGAAATACCTTTAAAAGCTGATCCTAACCTTTCTCTGGGGGGTCAGAAACGTTGTCCTTTTGAGTTGTGTTAGGCCAGTCAGGTGAGGTTCAGCAAGGCCCAGTGCTGGGCCCTGCCTTTGGGTCACAGCAGCCCTGTGAATGCTCCAAGCTTGGGGCAGAGCGGCTGGAAACTGCCTGGCAGAAAAGGTGCTGGAGGTGCTGGTTGGCAGCAGCTGAAGCTGAGGCAGGCTGTGCCCTGGTGGCTTGGATCAGTGGTGATGTGGCCAGCTGGCCCCCAGCCTTCTGTGGTCATTGCTTTAACGAACCTCACGCTTGAAGGGCTGGATCCCTGCTGTGAAACACTTCAGCTGCCTCCCATCCATCCCCCCCTGCTGTGGGGACATCACTCAGCTCACATCAGAGCCTTGCCTGCAGTGGATGCTCTGACCTGCAGCATCCTTTCACCCCTGTGTTTCCCCTGCCCACCTCTTCTAGGAGATATTTCTTTTCCCCAGACCAGTGAACACTTCCACTTATTGACTTTTAATCATGGGTCTGGAGAGCTTTATGTGAGTGTTAAACCTCTGTCAGTGCCAATAAAACCAGGCAGCTGGAAATATCTGTGGCTACAGGAGAGGAGGGGGAGCTGGGGAGACCCAAAGGACAGCTCCCTGCAGGGAGGAGAAAGGCAGTGGGAGCCTGGGGAGTTGGTTTGTCTGGAGCTGGAAGGGAGGTCACCTGCAGCTTTCAGGAGAGGCAGGAGGACTTCTGCCTCTGGGATTTCCCCCTGACAGCTCCACAGGCAGCAGTGGAGGCTGGAATGGAATGGAATGGAATGGAATGGAATGGAATAGGATAGAATAGAATAGAATAGAATAGAATAGAATAGAATAGAATAGAATAGAATAGAATAGAATAGAATAGAATAGAATAGAATAGAATAGAATTAACCAGGTTGGAAGAGATCTCAGAGATCATCAAGTCCAACCTATCCCCCAGCACCACCTGATCAACTCAACCATGGCACCAAGGGCCTCATCCAGGCTCTTCCTAAACACCTCCAGGGATGGGGACTCCACCACCTCCCTGGGCAGCACATCCTAGTGGCCAATTCCTCTTTCTGGGAAGAACTTCTTCCTCACATCCAGCCTGAACATCCCCTGGCACAGCTTGGGACTGTGTCCTCTTGTTCTGGTGCTCTTTGCCTGGGAGAAGAGACCAACCCCCACCTGGCTCCAACCTCCCTTCAGGTTATTGTACAGAGCAAGAAGGTCTCCCCTGAGCCTCCTCTTCTCCAGGCTAAGCAACCCCAGCTCCCTCAGCCTCTCCTCACAGGGCTGTGCTCCAGACCCCTGGCTTCTCCTGCCTCCTGGAGATGCTCACACAACTTTGTTTAGAGGTTTCCTCAATGTCATCACTTCCTGCACTTCCAAACAGACAGGGAGAGGGCAAGTTGCTTATTTTCACCATGCCTGGATGACTTCTCCCTTTCAGAGGACAGCTGAACCCTGGTAGCTCCCTTTGCCTGCTGGAGCCCTTCCTTTCTCCTGCAGAAAGCAGGCAGAGGAGTTGCAGTTACCCTTCCCAAACCCTGCCAGGCACTGATGCTTCCTTCCTTCCATGCTCAGACTCAGCAAAACTGTGGCCACCAGGAGCAGGGCAGGGACTGTCTCATGTACTGGGCACTGGTGAGGCCATACCTTCAGTACTGGGGTCAGTTTTGGGGTCCTGACTCCAAGATATTGAGGAGCTGGAGCAGGTCCGGAGAAAGGCAACTAACCTGGGGAAGGGTCTGGGGAACAGGGCTGGGGAGGAGCAGCTGAGGGAGCTGGGGGTGTTGAGCCTGGATAGAAGGAGGCTGAGGGGAGAGCTTCTGGCTCCCTGCAGCTCTCTGAAAGGAGGTTGGAGCCAGGTGGGGGTTGGTCTCTTCTCCCAAGGAAGTGGTAAGGCAAGGGGGAAATGGGTTGAAGCTGGAGGAAGGGAGATGAAGACTGGAGATTAGGGAGAAATTCTTTCCAGGGAGGGTGGGGAGACGCTGGCACAGGCTGCCCAGGGAGGCTGTGGCTGCCTCCTCCCTGGAGCTGTTCGAGGCCAGGCTGGCTGAGGCCTTGAGCAACCTGGGCTAGAGGAAGCTGTCCCTGCTCCTGGCTTTGGAACTGGATGATCTTCAAGGTCCTTTCCAACCCAAAGCACTCCATGAATCTGTAAATGGTTTGGATCCAGCTGGCTCCCACTTGCCCACCCTGGGTTTTTTTAGCAGGAGGCACCGACCTGGCCCCTCTGAGGATGCATCCCCCTGGCTTTTGCAGACCTGTGCCTCCAACATTGCCAGGGAGCTGCATTTCCATCTGAAGAGGAATTTGAAAACTATTAGTCAGGGAGCACAGCAGATAGTAACTATAGCAATGCATCAATCACAGCCTGGTAATTACACCTCACCAGGTTGCCTCTAAAAGCTGGTTCTACCTGGCAGAAAATGGCAGTAATCAGCCTGTTGGCAGCAGACAATACAGCATCATTTGTAATTCTTCTGGCTGCATGTTCTTCATTGCACAGGGGCTGGATGCTAATCAATGAGTTGCCATGGTTACCTGCCCCCACCCCCAGCCATCAATACACAATGAGATGCAAGGAAATTAAGGAGGGGGTTTGCAGTCACTGCTGCTGGGAAGGAGTTGTGGGGGGACAGGGTTGGCTTGAGCCTCCTTCCCGTGCTGTGCCTTGCAGGTTGGAAGGGCTGAGCTGGGAGCAGATGGTTTGAGCTCTGCTCCTGGCTTCAGGTGGCTGAGCAAAGGGATGCAGCAGGAGCAGAGACCAACTTTCTGCTCTGAACACCACACAGAATGCATCTGGCTGGAAGAGACCTCCAAGCTCCTCCAGTCCAGCCTTCAACCCCCAGCACTCAAGGCTCAACATTAAACCATGGCCCTAAGCACCAGGCCCCCAGGCTGCTTCAACACCCCCAGCCCACAGCACCTAGAAGAGGACAGAGGGGTGGCAGAACCACAGAGCTTCTCCACAGGAAGACAAAGGGATGGCAGCCAGTGGGGAACAGGCTGCCCAGGGAGCTGGTGGAAGCCCCATCCTTGGAGTCAAGCTTCAACATGACCTAGTTGGAGATGCCCCTGCTGCCTGGAGGGGGGGGTTGGACAAGATGACCTTTGAGGGTCCCTTCTGTGACGACAAGAGGGAGCAAGACACAGTCTCTATGAGGAGAGGCTGAGGGAGCTGGGGTTGCTTAGCCTGGAGGAGAGGAGGCTCAGGGGAGACTTTCTTGCTCTGTACAACAACCTGAAGGGAGGTTGGAGCCAGGTGGGGGTTGGCCTCTTCTCCCAGGCACCCAGCACCAGAACAAGAGGACACAGTCTCAAGCTGTGCCAGGGGAGGTTCAGGCTGGATGTGAGGAAGAAGTTCTTCCCAGCAAGAGAGATTGGCCATTGGGATGTGCTGCCCAGGGAGGTGGTGGAGTCCCCATCCCTGGAGGTGTTTAGGAAGAGCCTGGATGAGGCACTTGGTGCCATGGTTGAGTTGATCAAATTGTGCTGGGTGATAGGTTGGACTTGATGACCTCCAAGGTCTTTTCCAACCTGGTTTATTCTATTCTATTCTATTCTATTCTATTCTATTCTATTCTATTCTATTCTATTCTATTCTATTCTATTCTATTCTATTCTACTCTATTTTATTCTATTCTATTCTACTTTATTTTACTCTGTTCTATTCTATTCTAGCCCATGAGCAGACATGGCAGACAAAGACTGAGCTTGAAAAGTGGAGGAGCAGGTGGCCACAGAACACCACCAAGGTCACACAACATCACCAGGGGGCCACTAGGCACCTGCAGCACAACCCAGCAGAGGCTGTCCAGGGAAGGAGGCCAAGGTTGTCCACAGTGAGCAACTGTCAGCCTTGGCTTGGCTAAGGTCAGCCAACCAAAGCTGCCCCAGGGTCAGAAGCTCCATCCTAGGCAAGCTCTCCTTCCCAGGGACTGCCAGAGGGGGTTGCTAGCAGCCTCAGAGCTCTGATGTGAATCAGAGTTTAAAAAGGAAACTGACATCTGCTGGTGGTGGAATTTCAGCTGAGTTATGAATCAGTTTCCCAGCTTGCTCTTAGTGAAGTAATTAAATTACCTCCTTGAGTGCTGGAATCTCCTGGGAAACCAGGAGAGTGTTTGCTTCTCTTTGGGCCTTTCAAGGAGCCACAGCTCTGGGGACCCAGCTGATGGTTGGGTTTGATCTTGGAGGCCTTTTCCAGTCTGTGGTGTGAGGACCTGCCAAGGGCACTGCTGGCCACGCAGTGGCAGGGCAAAAGGCTTGGAGGATCTCAGCCAGCTGCAGGGGATGACCTGCTCTGGTGGAGCAGCTCCATCCTTTTTCATTGAAGGGCCACTAAGCTGGGCCAAGAAAGCCTCTCAGCAGCAGCTGCCTCTTCTCAAAGCATCCAAGGATTCCCCACCTGCAGCACTGCCTTTGTGCTGTGTCCCTACCCACATCGAGGGTAAGCTGAACCTTGGCTGCTCATTCCACAGTGAAGACAGCCACAGCCAGCTCAGGAATGAGCACCCCCAGGAGTCTGGAGTCCACAGGAGCACTGTGTCCATCTCTGGAGGCCTCAACACAGGAAGGGCATGGCCCTGATGGAGAGGGTCCAGAGAGATGAACAGGGGGCTGGAGCACCTCTGCTATGAGGATAAGCTGTGGGAGCTCTGGGTATTCAGCCTGGAGAAGAGAAGGCTCCAGGGGGACCTAAGAGCAGCCTTGCAGTACCTGAAGGGGGCTACAAGAATGCTGCAGAGGGACTGTTTGCAGGGACAGGACGAGGGACAATGGTTTGACATGAGAGAAGAGACTTAGATTGGATATTAGGAACAAGATCTGCACCATGAGGGTGATGGAACACTGCAACAGGTTGCCCAGGGAGGTGTTTGGGGCCCCATCCCTGGAGATATTCCAGGTGAGGCTGGACAGGGCTCTGGGCAACCTGATCTAGTTGGGGATGACATAGAATCACAGAATCATAGAATGGTCTGGGTTGGAAGGGGCCTCTGACTGCAGCAGGGCTTGGACTAAATGACCTTTGGAGGTCCCTTCCAACCCAAACCATTCTCTGGTGCTGTGATTTCACAGCCCAGCCAGGCCAAGCTTCGTGAGATAAAGCAGGACAGAGAAGGCACTGCAGGGCAGCCCAACTGCTGATCACAGGAGGACTCTGGTTTTTAGGACCAGCAATTCCTGGCCCAGCACTGGGAGAGTGCAGAGATTGATGTGCAGGGCAGGCAGCAGGAGCAAAGAGGATGAAGCATTTTTAATTACACTCTGGCTGGAGGGCTGATGCTCCCCCCCTGCCCCCAACCCTTTCTGCTGTGCCATCACCATTCAGCTACTGTGGAGGATGAGATCCAAGGAGCTGCTTGCCACCAAGAGGCAGGAGAAAAGCAGACAGCAAAGCCCAGCACAGGTTGGTTGGCTGCTTTATAATCATCCAGTCCAAACCAGTGCCATGCAAAATGCATGAGCTCCATCTATTAGCAGAGCTGTTCTCAGGTGGCTCTCAGCAGGCCCCCTTGGCACAGAATGAGGTTTGTTGATGTGAAATAACACACACTGTAAACACATCTTAGTATGCATGAGGGGTAGGACCAAAAGCACTCAAAGAAGAGGCCAGGACAGGAGGAGGTGGTTGGCAAGACCTCCCCTTAGAGCTGAAAGGTGCTCAGGCACTCTGCTGGAATTCCAGGTGTCAGCTCTCCTCAGAGGGTGTGGAGACCAAGGGCTTCCCTTTCCCCTGGCTTAAGGTAAGGGAGGGGAGACACTGGCACAGGCTGCCCAAGGAGGC
Source organism: Melanerpes formicivorus (assembly GCF_026170545.1). Classification (NCBI taxonomy): domain Eukaryota; kingdom Metazoa; phylum Chordata; class Aves; order Piciformes; family Picidae; genus Melanerpes; species Melanerpes formicivorus. The sequence goes on along the minus strand of NW_027142386.1, from coordinate 2,814,160 downwards.
TGTGGCTGCCTCCACCCTGGAGGTGTTCAAGGCCAGCCTGGATGAGACCTTGAGCAACCTGGGCTGGTGGAGGTGTCCCTGCCCATGGCAGGGGGGTTAGAATCGGATGATCTTCAAGGTCCCTTCCAACCCAACCCATTCTATGGGTCTCTGTAGTGCTGGGTGGTTCAAAACAGGATCTTTTCTCCCTCCCCTGCAGCAGGACATTCCCATAGGAACTCCTGTCCCCAAATCTCAGAAATCCTCCAAATCCCTGTGAAAACCAGGGAGCAGAATGGGAAAGCTCAGCTGGCACAGACAGGCAGGGTTTCAGCTCCAGCCCTGCTCCTGCAGCCCCAGCATGCAGCTCCCTGCTCATTCTTTGCACAGCACCACTCCTGCCCCATTCTCAGCATCCAGATTACCCCCAGGGAGCACCAGGAGGGGCTGCCCTGTCCCACCACCCTTCCCTGGGCTGATCCCCCACTTTGGAAAGCGTTGGAAAGATGGAAAACCCCAGATTCGGGGAGCACCCAAGCTCTCACACACCCGAAGGGGAACCAACTTCTTCCCTGCTATCCTGCTCTGGGCTTGTTGCCGTTGCACCCTTGGAGCCAGACTTTTCCAAAGGAAAAAGCATCAGGGCCGTTTGCAAACAGCACCAGCAGCCTCTTGTGGGCAAGAGAAGACTTAGCAGCTGCGAGCACAGGAACCTGGGCCGTGTGGGAGCTGCCTTTTGGCTCTCTCCGACAGACAAACACTTGGGTAAGGAAATAAGGAAGATCCAGCCCTCGGCTCTGCCCCCTTCAAGACATCCCCCAGGCAGGATGCCAGCAGCCCATGCTGGCCTCTGGAATCCTGCCCCCCCCCCCCCCTCCCCCCCCCCCCCCTCCCCCCCCCCAAGTCCTCCCAGACCAATCTCACTACAGAAAATCAGAATCCCAAAATCTCAGCATGGATGGGGTGGAAAGGACCTCTGGAGGTCGTCCAGTCCAAGCCCCCTGCTCCAGCAGGGCACCCACTGCAGCTTGCCCAGGAGCACAGTGCCCAGGGTGGGTTGGAAGCTCTCCACACCAGGAGACTCCACAACCTCTCTGGGCAGCCTGCTCCAGGCCTCCAGCACCCTCACAACAAACAACATGGAACCTCCTGGGGTCTAGTTTGTGCCCACTGCCCCTTGTCCTGTCCCTGGGCACCACTGAGCAGAGTCTGGCCCCAGCCTCTTGTCCCCCACAGCTCCTTCAGCTCCTCCTGAGCATTGCTCAGCTCCCCTCTGGGGCTGCTCCTCCCCAGGCTCTCAGCCTTTGCTCCTCACAGAGCTGCTCCAGGCCCCTCAGCATCTTCCCAGCACAATTTCAGGCCATTTCCTCTCATTTCATCACCTGATCCCAGGGAGAAGAGACCAACCTCCACCTCACTGTTATGTCCTTTCAGGGAACCTTAGAGAGCACTGAGGTCTCCCCTCAGCATCCTCTTCTCCAAACAAGTCCAGGTCCCTCAGCTGGTCCTCTTCTGCCAAGCAACTTTCCAGCTACTCTACCCTAAGCCTGGAGCGTTCATGGGGAAGTTGTGACTCAAGTGTAGAATAGAATAGAATGGAATGGAATGGAATAGAATAAAATGGAATAGAATAGAATAGAATAGAATAGAATAGAATAGAATAGAATAGAATAGAATAGAATAGAATAGCACCTTCAAGATCATCAAGTCCAACCTATCATCCAACACCACCTAAACAACTAAACCACGGCACCAAGCACCCTATCAAGTCTCCTCCTGCACACCTCCAGTGATGGTGACTCCACCACCTCCCCAGGCAGCCCATTCCAATGGGCAATCTCTCTCTCTCTGTAGAATTTCTTCCTAACCTCCAGCCTAAACCTCCCCTGGCACAGCTTGAGACTGTGTCCTCTTGTTCTGGTGCTGCTTGCCTGGGAGAAGAGACCAACCTCTCCCTGTCTACAACCTCCCAGCACTTGGCCTTATCAAACCTCGTACAGCTGACCCTGGACCATTGATCCTGCGCAGCCGGACCGGTTCCTTCGCGATCAGCTCACTGCTGCCGCTCCGTGGCCATACCGAGGTCCTGCAGCTGCCAGCCGCGCAGCAGCGCCGCCGTTCCGGTGCCGCTCGCCGCAGTATGCTGTGAGGGTGCTGCTGCCACGCTCCTTGCTGCCTCCCTGTATTAACTGCCGCTGCCATCTGACCTGCACGGTACCAGCGGGCACGCCGTGGGCAAAGCGCTGAGCTGCAAAGAGTGGGGGGGAACGGGATGGGGGGGAAGCTGAGGAGTCAGCGGGCGGAACGGAGCCGGAGCCGGTCTGAAGCCCCACCCCAGTGAGCCCCGGTGCCTTCTCTGGCTGCCCACTTGCCCTCCTGGCTGTCGTGGGTTTTGGCTCCCTTGGTGTTCCACTCTTGCCCAGCTCCTCCACTCTGCTCGTTTGTCCTTTTTCTTCCTCTCTTTGTTCTTCTCCCGTGTCAGGCTCCTTCTTCTAATCTTTTAATTCCTGCTGACATTTGTTGTACCCCTGTTGCTTTTCAAACTTTATTTCTAACTCTTCATCTCCAATTCTTAAATGATTCCATTTCTCAATTATTCCACCCATTTCTCATAGTCCTGTGCTTTTCACATTTCCTTCCTACATCCCCCCCTCTATGAAGCTCTTGTCTGGTTAGGCCACACCTTGGGTCCTGTGTCCAGTTCTGGGCCCCTCAGTTTAGGAAGGAGGTTGACTTGCTGGAGCATGTCCAGAGAAGGGCAAGAAAGCTGGGGAGGGGCTTGGAACACAGCCCTGTGAGGAGAGACTGAGGGAGCTGGGGTTGCTTAGCCTGGAGGAGGCTCAGGGGAGACCTTCTTGCTCTCTCCAACTACCTGAAGGGAGGTTGTAGACAGGCAGAGCTTAGTCTCTTCTCCCAGGCAAGCAGCACCAGAGGACACAGTCTCAAGCTGTGCCAGGGGAAGTTTAGGCTCAAGGTGGGGAGAAAGCTCTTCACTGAGAGAGTTGTTAGCCATTGGAATGTGCTGCCCAGGGAGGTGGTGGAGTCCCCATCCCTGGAGGTGTTCAAGAGGGGCTTGGATGTGGCCCTTGGAGCCATGGTTTAGTCATGAGGTCTGTGGTGCCAGGTTGGACTTGATGATCTTTGAGGTCTCTTCCAGCGTTGGTGACTCTGTAAAAGGGTCCAGCCCAGCCGGTGGGCACAGGAAGCCAGGGATTTCATCCCATAGTGCCCTGCTCCCCTGTAAGACATCAGCGAGGGGCACTATGCTTTCTCTGTCTTCCCTCACCACTACTTGGTAATGGGGTGAGCTGCCTCTCTTGGGCCTGGCTATGCCCAAGGCCAGGGGGGGGAGGGGGGTGGAAGAAAGAGCCCTGGGGATTTTGGTTGTACCCTCAGGTGGGGGTGGGATGCTTTGCAGTCCGTTTGTCTGAGTCATAGTATCAGTCAGGGTTGGAAGGGACCACAAGGATCATCCAGTTCCAACCCCCTGCCATGGGCAGGGACACCCCACACTAGATCAGCCTGGCCAGAGCCTCATCCAGCCTGGGCTTAAACACCTCATGCAATTTCGTGAAGCGTTCCATACTTTTCTGGAGTGGAGAAGATGCCCCTGGGGTGGTGGGGCGGGGAGGCAGGAGATGGACCTTTGGTGCTGTGGTCCTCACTTCATGGCACCACCACTGCCCCACCTGCATCTCCCTTGCCTGCTCCTGGAGATTAAGGTTTGTGGTGGGAGCCCTCCAGCCATGGGGAAAGCCCTGGTGAGCTCTGCTGAGGGTGCCCATGGGGGGAGCAGGATGTGGCCATGGGGGGTCCTCCATGGAGGGAGCAGGACAGGGCCTTGGAGATCCCTATGGAGGGAGCAGGACATTCACAGTCTCAAGCTGCGCCAGGGGAGGTTCAGACTCGAGGTGAGGAGGAAGTTCTTCACCGAGCGAGTCATTCGGCATTGGAATGGGTTGCCCAGGGAGGTGGTTGAGTCATCGACCCTGGAGGCGTTCAAGGGGAGATTGGACGTGGCACTTGGTGCCATGGTCTAGGCATGGGGTCTGTGTTGATAGGTTGGACTCGATGATCCCCGAGGTCCTTTCCAACCTAAGTGATACTGTGATACTGTGATACCTCCAGGGACAGCGCCCCAACCACCTCCCTGGACAACCCATTCCAGGGCTTCACCACTCTCATGGGGAAGAACTTCCTCCTCACCTCCAGCCTGAATCTCCCCACCTCCAGCTTCATTCCATTCCCCCTAGCCCTATCACTGCCTGAGATCCTGAGCAGTCCCTCCCCAGCCCTCCTGCAGGCTTTTTCTCCTGCCGGCGGTGGGGAGGATGGGCAGCGGGAAGGCGGAGCCCCTTGGCGCCGCCCGACCTCCCAGCCTCCCACGGCTGCAGCGGGGGGTGAAGGGTGTGCTTTTTTTTAATGTCAGTTATAATAAAATATTTTTACAGAGCCCAAAAATTCCAAAATAGTGCAAAACATCTCACTGTCATGCATCCGTGGTAGCTGCCGCCGGCGGTGCCGCACGCAGGGCGGTACAGACACGCAGGCATCGGTGACACGCGCTACAGGAGCAGAATTGGTCAGTTCAATCACATGCCAAACGGGACAGTCTGGGGGAGGGGTTTGGGGGGGGGGTGGGGGGGCACAGGGCCAGGGCACGCCATGGCTGAGGGGGTGTGGGGCTGAGCCCCAGCCTGGCCGTACAGGAGCAGCGGTTAGAAAAGAGGTGTAAACATTGAACGGAAAGAAGAGAGGAAGTTAAACCTTTTGGTCCAAGGCAAACCCTATAGAAAAAAAGGACCGTGGGGGCCTAATTGGGGTACCCTGTTTTGGGGTGGGGAGGGGAATGGAGGATCTGGATTGACTTGCAGTGTCGACAGGACTCTGTCTTCCCCCAAAACTAAGGGCGAGCTGGCCAGCTGGGGCGGCCATCACGGGCGCAATGCATCCTGGCCTCTCAGACACTCGCACGAGACACACACCACTGATCACACACAAATGGTGGTTAATGAGGAACTGGGGGAAAGGAGGGTGTCCTCCGGGCTGGGAGTGGGAAGGGTCTTGTTTGCACCAAGGAGTTCTCACAGGTGGTGCTGCACTGCATAAGGATGGCCAGAGCAAAGAGAGACGAGGCGCTCTGCTCCAGTGCTGCCAGCCCTCAACCCCAAGCCCTGGCACCCTGTGGGCAGCAGTGGGGAGGCCCACGATGGCAGCAAGGAGGGAAGACAGGATATGGGCCAGGGCCTGCTCTCTGCCACTCCTGGCCCCAGTGATGCCGCTGCCAGCCAGGGAAGGGCCCCCGTGCAGGGCATGCAGGGTCTGCACCCGCTGAACCAACAGCCCTAATAGCCCTTCTGGGTGCAGAACACAGCTGTCCAGGTGCCCTGTGTATGTACAACTATTTACATATCTACAGGGTGCTCAGAGGGTGGGTACCTCCCTGTCCCTTCAGGCGCCCAACAATGCTCAAGGGATGGGGACAAGAGGCAATCATGCTGTGCCAGCCACTCACCAACACCCCTGGGCAGGATGAGATACACACACACAAACACATACACACCAGGCATCTCCCTTTGTTGCTTGATGAGGTTTGGCACTAGATAGGACATGTAGGGTCAGGGATGGGCCATTGAGGTTCCTCCATCTGGGAAGGGGCAGATCTATCCCATCGCCCAACCTGGAGTCCAGCTCTTCCCTGCAGCCCCCACCAGACCCAGCATCTTCCCATCAGGGTGGGATGGGAGAAGGGCTGTGCTCTGCACTGTCACCCAGCCAATATGGTCAAGGGAGGGATGAAGAGGGGGCTCTGTCACTGCAGCCACATTCCTCTCTCACCCACACCAGCGCCAGGAAGGAGACTCCCCTTGTGGCCACTCTTATGGCTTATACATGGCTGAAGGATGCTGTAGGAAAGGGGGTCAGGAGTGGGGAGAAGAGAGCTGGGGGGGTGGAAGGTGTTTAACTGCTGCCCTCCTCAGCTGAGCGTGTGTCTGACTTGAGCTTGACGAACTCCTTGGCCACCTCATCGTTGTTGCGCTGGGAGAGGATGCGGAGCACGGTGAGGCCGGTGTCGTCCATGTGGATGCGCCGGCCCAGGGGCAGCCAGCAGGCGCAGCCAGGTCGCTGCAGGATGTCGCGGAGCTGCAGGACAGCCATGCCCACCGTCCGGTCCTCCCGGGCGAAGCAGTAATCCTTCACACACACCTGCAGCTCGTAGCACTCGGGGCCCGTCTCCGTCCCCAGTGTGCTGCAGGGTCAAGGCACAGGCAGCGTTGGTAAAGGGATCCCACTCTCAGGCCTCCCAGTCACAGTATCACAGTGTCACAGTATAACTTAGGTTGGAAAGGACCTCGAGGATTGTGCCCCTCCTGCCGCCCTCCCCCCCACCCCCCAGCCCCTAAAAAAGTTGTGGGGTTTATTGTTTTGGGTTTTTTTTGTTTCCCCAGTCCTTGCTTTCACCCATGAGGAAACATCTCAAACATCTCCAGGGGAGCAGTAATCTCAGTGGCAGATCCCAGGAGGAAGGCATCCCCACAACACGGGGACGCGTCTCCAGCATGCCCCCACATCCCCAGCCCCACAGTGCCACTCACAACTGGAAGCTCTCGTTGTACTTGGGAGCCCAGCTGTTGTTCTTGGATTTGGTGGCAAATTTCCTCTTCTTGTCACTGAGGTGGGGCCCAATGATGTTGACCTCAATGAAGGGCCGGAAAATGCCTGATGTCTGCCACTTGAGGTCATTTGCAGCCACCACTGCAAGGAGGGGACATGTGAGGCTTACAGGGCACTGCCACCTGCCAGACCCTGGCATCCCACCCAGCAGAACCCACCTTTGACAGTGACTTTGTGTTCACCAGTGCCAGGGTGGGTGAGGAGCTCAACGTGGATAGACACCTCCCCAACAGGGTCATCCACACCAGAGCCTGCATGGCAAAGGGCAGAGACATGAGTGCTTGTTCCCTCTGTGATCCTGATGTCCCCCACCCACCACCAACCCCACTGGAGGAGGCAGGTCACCCACCACAGGGCAGGAGGAGGTGAGCAGCAGGATTTGGCCTCTGCCAAAGAATTCTGGGGACAGTAGCATATTGCAGCAACTGTCAAGGATGGCTGGGGCTGGGACTAGGCTGGGCTGTGTGGCACGGAAGGGTATCTGCTGCACCAGATGGCTCCTTGTCATCCCACCCCCCATCAGCAGGGCCCAGTGTGTCCCACTTAACCAGGCAGGGGCTGAGGTCCCTGAGTAGGGCAGAGGGCAGTGGCCCAGGTATCACTACTGTGGGCACAGGAGGCAGGGTGGGGGCAGCACTGCTAGTGCTCCATGCACAGCTATGAGCGTGGGCCCAGCACTGGGCAGGAGAGACTCAGTCTGGCCCTTGTACCACATGGTGACCATAGCCCTGCTAGGGGCTCAGGGCTGACTGTCCCCTCTTGTCAACCCTTCAGTTCAGGGACTACATCAAGCCCTGGGGTTCCCAAGCTTGGGGAACTCAGGTGACCTGCAACCAACAGCCCAGCCCACCCTCTCTCTCCCAAGAGCTGCATGCACCCATGGGTGAAGGAGGGAGTACAAGGCAGAGGGACAGGCTCCATGGGTCAGACAGGGCCAACACAATCGAACTGAGCTCAGCAGAAAGCTCCCAGGGTGGATATAAGTGCAAAGAGGCCATAGCCCCATGTGTCACTGCATCTCTCACCCAGTACAAGGGTGTCAGGCTGGGGGGAAGGCAGAGGATGGCAAACTCTCCTCCATCCACCTCCATCCTCTGCCCCACCCTTGGTGCCCCATCCCCTCAGGCGCCCACCACACAGGCAGTGCAGCATGCTGAGCCAAAATGGAGGTGATGGTGGGCAAGGGGGGTGTCTAGGTACAGGAGGCCAAGCATGGGGTGCAGTCCCAGCCCCTCTGGCAAGGTGCAATGGAGGCCAAGCGGGGCCCATGGAGCTGGACTCATTCCTGATGCAGGCGGACAGAGCTCGCCAGGGCAAGGCTGGCGATGGTCCTCCCGGCAGCAAGGTGGACGGGAGGGGGCCACAGTCACGGCCTCCCCTGGAGTCACATGGCCCAAGGGAACAGCTGCCCAGTTTGCAGGGAGCTTGTGGCAGGTGCCCACCCCAGGCAGGAACACAGGGGACAATGCAGGGTGCCCAGAGCTTGCAGATGGAGATGGGCACCCAAACCCCATGGGGCACAGCCCTCCTCCCTGGTCTCCAAAGGGTGTTCAATATGGCTGAGCACAGTTCCTCCAAAGTGGCTCTGAGAGTACATCTGTGGGCTCCAGATCAGCCCAAGCTAGGGGTCCCCAAGGACAGAGGTGCTAGGAGGGGGCTCCTGGCCACCCCAGCCCGCAGTGCTAGAACTGTTCCTAGCCCAGGCTGGCAGCAGCAGGCAGGCGCAGGGCGGGTGAGCGGCACACGTACCCTTCTCAGGATAAATCTCTTCACTAAGGGTAAACCTAATGCCTTTCCCACCATGAACTAGTGGGAAGGAGAAAGAGACAGAGACATGGCACAGAGGAGACAGAGAGGAGGAAGGAGACAAAGTGCATGAGGGACAGGAAAAGTGAAAGAGGAGGAGAAAAGAGAGAGAGAGAGAGAGAGATCAGATCTTGCAGACAGATGGACAGCCGAGTATCCAGACAACACTGCAGCGACACAGGAATGCTGGGTGCCACCCAGCTCCTAGCCCAGGGGGTTCTGGGGCCAGATTGCACCCAGGAATGCTGGCACCCACCAGACTCAACCCCACACCTTCCACATAGCTGGCACAGACAGGACAGATGCCCCTTGTAGGAGACGCACAGACAGCAAATGCACGTCCCACTCCGCAAGGACACAAACAAGCTTGGCTGGGGTACTATGCCCATGGCTGCCACAGACTATCTCTGTCCCCTGCTTGGGTGGCCAAGAGACAAAAGAAAAGGTGGATCCAAAATCATGGAGTATGTGGGGCACCCAGCATGCCCAGGACAAACATCAGATGCCCAGCACAGCATCCAGATCCAGCCAATCCTGCAAGGGGTCTGAGCCCTGGCCAGGCTGGCACCACTCAGCCAAGACTGGCAGCTCCAAAGCAGCACTGGACCAGAGTGTGCTGGGTGACAGGAGCCATCCAGCGTGGCCAGAGGGTGGCCAGAGGGTGACCAGAGGGTGTCCAAAGGGTGTGGCCAGAGGGTGGCCAGAGGGTGGCCAGGGGGTGTGGCCAGAGGGCCAGAGGGTGTGGCCAGGGGGTGACCTTCTCTCCCAACCACAGGCCTCATTTCTGTCCCAGCCCAGCAGAGGAAACATATTCTTCTTGTTAGTGGGGGATTTGGGGGTGCCAGGCTGCCTGCAGGCACCCAAGGACCCTCTTCAGCTGTAAACCATGGAAGCAAAAAGCCCTTCCATCCCCACTCATCCCTCCCACCCCTTTATGAGTTTGGCTGGGACCCCTAACCCCACTGAGGCAGAGGCAGGGTGTGATCCTGCCCATGGGACAGCTCGAGGGGGGGCAGTGAGGGCAGAGTATCCTACCCTGTGAAGCCTGGGTCTGCACAAAGGTCTTGATGAGGAGGTCAGTGGCCTGAGTGTAGAGGGACAGGGCATAGCGCAACGACTGCAGGTCAGGGCTCTTCTCCAGGAACGTCTTCTTCAGCCCCACACCGCCAGCATGGAAGTATTGCTGCAGGAGGCAGACAGCCACAGGGCTCTCACCTTCTCTGCTGGAGCCTCCTCAGTGCACCACCAGGTCTGTGCCTCAGAGTGCCCTTACCTTGATGGTGTCCAGCGCCAGCTCCACCACTGCGCACTGCTTTGGGGTCAGGCTCTTGGCTTCCTCTCGCACCATGTGGTCCTACAGGGTGCAAATCCTGCTCAGCATGGCACCAGGGCACCGCTCCCCTCGCCCCAGCCATGCCAGCAAACAGGAACCTGGTGGTGTCCTTGCAACAGTGCCCCTGCCAACTCACAAAGCTAGCACAGACTGGGGTTCAGACCAGCTGCCCCCCCCCAGCCTTAGCCCAGCTGCATAGCCCTCACCTTCAGCTTTGAGAGCTGCCCCAGCTCCTTGGCTGCGTTGAAAATCATCTGTGTGCCCTGCAGAGAACAAAGAGAGAGGAGTGCTCCTGGTGAGCAGCTGGGATGGGGGATGCCATGGCCAGGCTGGGCACGTGGTGCCAGGAGCTTGCTGCAGCTCCAGGATCTCCCCTGGCTGCCCAGGTTGCAGGGGGCTGGAGGGGTGCTCCTCAGAGAGCCGCAAGGGCCACCAGCCGTGCCGAGTAGGGTTATGTAGGTGCAGGGCTGGCAGCTCCCATCCCAGCCCCAGAATTCTCAGCATAGGTGTGTGGCTGGGGGCTTGGGGACCCCAGGGCAGAACATCACCCTGGCATCAGGAAACTCACACCCTGCTCAGCACAGGCAGCTTGGCTCCAAGGTGCGATCCTGCTCCATGTAGTGCCCAAGCAGCCACTTCCACATCCAACAGAGCCCAGCATGGCACATCACTGCCACTGCATTGGGTCATACCAGGACAGGGGAGCAGAGAGAGAGCGCAGGGGGACAGCAGGCACAACTGGATGTGGTGTGGTTGCCCTGTAACCCATGACACTGGCAGCCAAACCAAACACTCCCCTGCCACCCAGACCTTTGCCCACTTCCAGCCTCAGCCACAGGGACTCGTGGCCCCATTGCACCTCAGACACCACCACAGATGAGAGGCTCTGGCTGCCTTCACCTGCCCTGTTGCTTTGCCACCCCCATGGCCAGGGGCCATGATGACATTCCATGGTGCCCACCAGAACAGCTCCTGAGGATGCAGCCCCATGGCACAGGCAGATCCTGCTCATCTCCCTGGCCTGGCACCCACTTACCACCGCTGAGCTCCTCTTCTCCAGCCCTAGAGCATGCAGCATGCAACTGGGTAAACTGGGCTCTGGTGGGCAGTTCCTACCTCCTTCCCCTTCCTGGCACCATTAGCTCCAGTCCTTCCCAAATAATGAGAAACTGAGACACCTGTCCCACTAAACACTTCCTTCTGCAGGGATCTGCTCCCCTGTGCCCTCATTTTGTTACCCCACATTATCCCTTTGTATCATCCAATCTTCCCCCATCCCAAGTTCTGTCCCATTAAAGGACAAGCTGGGAGCTGGGGACACTGGTGTCACCCAAAGAGAGCACGGCGGGACACTGGAGTCAGGCAGGATGCCCCCACCCCACAGCACACAGGACAAGGGACCAGGAGACAAGAGGAGGGACCAGAGCCAAGTGGGGAGCAGAAGAGCCATATCCTTACTTCAGTGTGACTGGGTAGCTTCACCCTGCTCTGGAAGAGAACAGCAAGGGACAATTAATGGTGGTCCCAGCAGCAGCCAGCTGTGGGTCCAGGCCCCCCACATCCCCCAGCTATGTGGGCTTTGGCTGCACCCAGTTCTCTGCTGGTGACACTGGTTCAGCACCAGTGCACCTGCAAAGGCTCAGACCTGGGCACTTGCCAGTGAACATATGCAGAGTGTTCCAAGTCTCTTCCTGAGCTGGGGCAGGCTTGCTCCCCACCTTGTCTGGGGCTGGGAATGTAGAAGGAGGCAGAGGAAAGCAGCTTGCTCAGCATGCTCACAAACTGGGGTAGGACCCAGCACACCTTGTGAGAAGGGGGAGGACCTGGGGAGACACAGGCATTGCCCAGATGCCAGCTTGGCTCTTCCTGTGAGCTAGGTTTTGGGAGCAGGCAGCCTGAAGAGCTGTGCTAGGCCCCCGGCCCAGCAGTGAGCATACCCAGGGGCAGAGCTGCCTGCTTGGACAAAACCCTTTTAGCAAGTTCTGGGGCTCAGCTGAGGGCCCCTAAGCATCAAGAAGAAGCAGGATCAGAGGTTCAGCAGTCCCACGACCCCCAGAGTAGCCTGCACATCCCTCAGCATCCTCAGGTTCACTTCTTCCCGAGTGCCCAGCACTGGGGTAGGTTTGCACCTGGCATCTCTGGTGCTCAGGCACCCTCTCCACATGTTGTGCGAGCCAGACACCTGCAGAGTGCCATGAGGCAGCGTCCCCCTTGCCTGCTGGGGAGGCACAAAGCCCCACAGACCCACCCAGAGGGGCTGAACACGATAGACCTGCTCTCTGCCCCAGGCAACACAGAAACAGGAGACTGAGCCTGTCCTGCAGGCAGGCAGCACGGCCGGACGCCATGGCACACCTCCACATGACAACATGGCACACAGGCAACACATCCAGACAGCATGACAGAGGAAGCACAGACAAGCCTGGACCTCCACAGCAGGTGGGTGTGGGGCCAGGAGAGTGGCCACGGGGCAATGACACACATGGAGCCCACGGCTATTTACCTTCTCTGTCCCCTTGCCATGTTTTCTCAAGAGCGTGCCCTGTAGAAGCAACGTCAGAGGGTGAGCAGTGGAAGGGGGGATGGGACACAAAAGGGGCAGGGCATTGCTGGGCACACTGGGTGGCCACAAGCTGGTGGCAAAGACATCTCTGAGCTCCTGAAGGGCAGCCAGAGCCAGTGGTGGACTGGTCCCTGTTGATCTGCTGGGCTTCTGAGGGACTGCTCCCCAGAGGGGTGCTGGTTCAGTGAGGGACCGGTGTCTGTTGGATGCTGTGCCAGCACTGGAATGCAGTGGCACTGACAGGGAACTGGTCCCCACACTGGGATGCTGGGCTTCCAGGTAGCTGATCCCAGCTGGAATACACAGATGCTGAGCCCATGAGGGACAGGTTCCAGCTGGTCTACAGGAAGGCAGGGGCTGGCTGGCACTGCGTGGGCAGCCTCTGGTGCCTCCACATTCCCCCTCAGCCCCAGCAGATGCTCACAGCAGTGCTGGGCTCAGTGACAACCCCACACTGACTCAGGCCCAGCAGTAGCAAGAAAAACAGAGTAAAACAAGGGGGGTTCCTAACCACCTGTCAGGGTGGGGCTGGGGCACATCCAAAGCAGGAGTGGGTAGCAGGCTGGCAGAGAAGCCTGCAGGAGGGGCTAGCAGCACAGTGAGGGCCAAGTGCAGCAACCAGAAGGGTTTCTTGCCCTGGAGGGAAACTGAGGCACAGGGTGATGGGTGCACAAGAGGACCCTGCACCCCATATTGATGACATGGAGTGAGGTCTGAGGGGACACTCAGCCCCCAGCTGCCCCCAGGGGCTCTCCAAATTCTGCTGTTGAAAACAAGTGCTGGGTGACACAGGAGGGACCATCCTCCCCTCAGGGATAGGCATCCAGCACCCAACCACCTGCACTTGCACCACTGCTTCTGCTGTGAAGGTCTCTGCCAGTCAGAGTTAGGGGGAGCAGGACTGGAGGCAGCCATGGCCCTTTCCTTGCCCCCTAGAGCATAAGCCCATGGCCACAAACTGAGCAGAAGACAAAAGGAGATTGTTCTGTCAAAGCCAGGCAAAGATCCAGCAGCAATGCCAAGAACCCCAGAACCTGAGCCCCCAGGGCCATGCCCAGGCCACAGAAAAAGTCTCACAACTCGTGCCAGCAGCCCGCCCACTGCTGAGCAACTGGGCCAGGGACGCTCATGTACCAGCAGATTGCTCCCTCAGTCCCCACCACAGCCACAGCCAAGGCCTCGAGGGGCAGCTGAGGCTGAAGGGGTGAGGAAGGGCAGCCCTGGCTGCCCGGCACGTGCCGCCCCCCTGCTGGTGTCTCCAGCGGCCTCTCGCAGCCTCGGCACGGAGCGAGATGGCATCGGCCTGGGTCTGGCTGTCTCTGGTCATGTGACACTGCCCCATCGCCGTCCCCTCTCACCCCATCACCAGCCCTTGCACCTCCCCACATCCAGGCACCACAAATCTGCCCAGGTGCTTTCTGCCTCCCAACCCGGGTGGGGCTGTGAGCAGATGCCCGCCAGGAGCCAGCAGGCAGCATGAGAATGGGGAACCACAGAGGTGGACCAAGTTGGGAGCCAAAAGAGGGAGTGGGCAGGGCACAGGCAGCCACACAAGACAGAAACCGTCGAGGCCAGGACCGACACACAGCAGACAGACAGACAGACAGACAAGGAGCTGCCGTACTTACAATCATCTGCCATTGAGAGGCGAGCGGAGCAAGTGGAGAGAACAACCATCACATGAGTGCCCACCTCCTCCTCCAGCCTCCCCAGCCCCAGCTGCCCCACAGCTGGGTACCCAGCCACCCCCCCACCCCTGCCAGCCAGGAGGGGTGGAAGAGACGGGGATGCCCCCATCTGACACGCCACAGCACTCAGCATTATGCCCTGCCACAGCCACCACAGGTCTCCACAGCCCCAAAGTGCCCCCATTCCAACCTGCCCAGTCCTGTCTCTGCCCCAGGGCTGCTCAGCTGCAGAGAGCTGGCAGACCCCATGTGAGGTTTGGCTCTGACACTCAGCCCCATGTCACCAAACCACTCAGCTACCCCTAGGCTGGAGTCCAGACCCACCCTAGGCAGCACAGTCCCCTCCAAGGACTGCCCCTGCTCAGGGCCATCGGTCACCAGACCCACACGTACATGCCACCTCCTCTGCCCCCTGCACAGGGCTCTTTGCCTCCAGAATATGACATAGCAACACATGGCTGGGAAGGGACAGAGAGAGACTGGGATGGAGACTGGGACACAGGGGCACCAGTGTTCCTGCTAGATTTGCTGGGAGCAAGGCTGGCCTGAGCCAGGCTCTGGGTGGAGACGAGGTGCCAGTGAGGTGGCACCAGTAAGGGGTGACAGGTCACCAATGCACTGTCCCTTACAGCCACAGCACGAGGAGCCCCACAGTTCCAGACAGCTGACGCAGAGACCAGTGGCTCCAGGGACTCCAAGAGCCTAAACTCAGCTTTGTGAGAGTGACAAAAGCCACCTAGAGTGACAAGGACAGAGGTGTGGCTGCCTCAGAGCCCTCAGTGCTCCTCTTTCCTGTCTGACTGCAAGAGAATTGCTGTCTCAGGAAGGTTTGGGGTGCATGGCTACATTTGGGGAGGACAGAGGCACAAGGATGCCATACAGAGCCTCAAGGCCTGTAGGCAACCTCTTTCTAAGCAGGGACTTTGCTTTGCTCCACTAGAGCCTGCTGGGCCCATGAGCAAGGAAGAGTCCAGCCCTGCTGGAGGGGGATGCCCCTTGTTCCCTGCATCACCCCCATCCCCATAATGCCAGTCCCTCCTCCCCAGGAAATCCCAGCCCTGCAGCCAGGCTGACATGAAGTGGCTCCCTGCACTCTAAGAGCCTCTTGATTGACCTCCTGGCACAGAGACCCTGGCCACAGCGGGTGCTGGTGAGAATGGCATAGGACATTCCCCCAGCTCAGAAGAAAGGATGGAGAGGAAAGGCCCAGTGCCCCTTTGCAGTGCCAGGAGGTGGCAGGAATGTCTCTTGGCAAAGCCAGCCCAGAGAGTGCTGAGCTGTACTGAGCACCTGGGGCAGGAATGACTTTTCCCTTCTCCATCCCCTCCCTGGTGATGTGCCAGAAGCAGGTTTGGGGAGGCCACTCCTCCAAGCATGCAGTGAGGACACCTTGCCAGCAATGCCCCACACTGGCCCCAGCCAGCCACCCCTGTCCCAGCAGGAGGGTTCCCCTCGCTGTCACTCACCGTCTGGTCGGTGAGCGGGGGCAGGACAATGGTCTTCTCCATCGTGTTCATCACCAGCTTCCAGAGCTCCTTCAGCACCCGCTTCAGCACTGTCTTCTCACAGATCTTGGCAAAGAGTGTCAGGCTGCAGAGAGAGGATGGAGCTGAAAGTCCCAGCACAGCACCACTGATGCCAGCCCTTGCCCAGCTAGCCTGACCCCGCAGGTCCCCTACGCTCCCAGGGTGGGTCAGGGTCACTGAGAAATGTGTGTGTCCTGTTGGCCCAACACTCACTTGCTGTCCAGGAGGTCCATGATGGGCTGCAGGACGTTGTCAGCATCCTGTGCAACGCTGCTGCAGGTGCTGGCAGGGACATTGCCAGTGCCCTTCACCTGGCCCAGGATGTCTCCCATCTGCTTCACGCACTCCTCGATGTGTGGCTGGAAACTGGGGACCACAATGCTCAAGCAGCTCAGCATCTCCCACAGCCATGCCCAGGACCTGCTTGGCTGAGCAGAGCCCCCAGCCAGGCCCCAGCTGCAGTTCCTTGACCCCCAAACCCACATCCTCTCAGCCAGGTGTACCTGGTGGCAAAAATTCGGCTCAGCTCATCCAGGACATTGTTGAGTTTCACCTGCAGTTCCTTGAGGATATCACTGGCTTCTGTGTCCAGCTGGAGGAGGGGAAAATTGGAGAAGCCATCAGGGTCCCTGGTCCAGCCCTGGGGGAATTTCTGCATCCCAAATGGACCCCTGGGCAGGATGAAGCCCATCCATCATCTGACATGGTAGAAGAGCAGGATGCTATGGGGTGGCATAGTGTGATCCCATACAGGGGTGAGGAACCAGGGTCTGCACCCAGTGCTGTGGAGCCAGGGAAGGAACTTCCTCTGGGAAGAAGACACTGATCCAGCTCCTGCACATGGCTCCCTCCTGGACACCTAATACACACCTCCTTCCCACCCATGGCTTCAAACATCTTCTCGAGCTGCACACGGAGCTGCTGGATGTTGTTCATCAGGATGCAGGGCTGAAGGGAAAGGATGGAGAGTGGAGTCAGCACTAACAGAAGTAGCTGGAACAGCTCTCTGCTGCCCCAGGGCCCTCCCACCCTGTACTCCTTCACATGAGAGCAGTCATGGCAGAGAGCCCTGCCTGGCAGCATCTCAGAAACTGCCACTGGAGAGAGATGAGGGCAGAACCTTCATCACGGGGACCAGCCTTGGAGCTAAGGTGAATGGCTGGGGTCACCAGGTGGGAACAATTCTGCCTGGCAGCACCAGGCAGGTGGCAAGCAGAAGGAAGATACATCACCACTTTCTCCTTCTCTTTGGAGCAGTACGAGGCGAAATCCTTGGAGATGATCTCAGCATACTGGAGCAGCACATTGCTGATGGTCTGCAGCCAAATGGTGGCAGCAGCAAAGACACCCAGACAGCAGTAAAGCAGAGAGAGAAGACCATGAGTCCCACAGCAGCAAAACAAGCCAATGCCTGGGTAAGATCTGGGGCTCCTAGACCCTCTGGCCCCACAGATGTGCTAGGAGCCACACAAGCACAGCCACTGGAAGTCAGATCCAGCACACCTAGTCTCAGTAAGCAGCTCCATCACCCTCACAGCTCTGAGAGCATCAGCCATCAATGCTGCACAAAACTCCCACACTGCAATGAGCCAGTGGCATTTAACTGACCTAGATTAATTAACCAATTATCTCATTATTGAGCTAATCTCCTCTGCTATCAAAGCTGGGAGAGCCACAAGGTCTGTGGCATGTTTGCTTGAACATGTTAGAGGTGGTGCAATCTGTGTCCCATGTCACTGCCTACAGCTGGACAGGAGGTGACAGAGAGTGCAGGAGCCCTGGGCCAGTGCTGAGTCAAGAGTCCCAAGGGTGCTGTTGGCCCAGCAGCCCCCACCCTGCTAGCTGCTCACCTTGGCAAACCTTCTCATGTAATGCCCAACAATCTGGGGATCAGGGCACTCGAGTTTCTTGATGATCTCGAAGCTCTGGTTGAGCTGGGAGAAGACATCCACCACCGAGCAAGAGAAGAGTGCATGCTCCGACGTCTGCTGGAACTGCAGGAGCGAGAAGCAGTGTCAGCACGAGGCTGGGTTTAGAATCATAGTATCAACCAGGTTGGAAAAGACCTCAGAGATCACCAAGTCCAACCTATTTTAGCCCTGATGGGCACACCCTGGGCATCAAAGGACAAGCCCCTTGCCCACTCCCCAGCGGCAGTTCCTGTGCCAGCAGTCCTGTGCTTACCCCATCCTTCTTGTCCCGCTCCAGCGCTCCGTGCAGGAAATCCCGGGACACCTCTTCATTCTCATCCAGCCACTGGATAACGAAGGGCTCGAACCAGCTGGAAGAGAGGCCCATCCCCAGTGAGGCCAGCCAGCCCCTGGGGCACAAGCACTTCCCCCCACCCCGAGGGCTGCACTCACGCGGGGTACTCGGGCACGCGGCTCTTGAAGGCAGGCAGCTCGGTGACATACTCGTTGTAGAGCCACTTCACCTTGAAGTGCAGGTTCATGTAGTCTGCGCTCTTGCACAGGCGGTGCTTGTCGTGCTCTGCACAAAGGGGAGTGGGCCCAGGCTTTGCCTCCAGCCCCAGCCCTGCGGGGAAGCTGCTCCAAGGGTAGCTCCCAGGATGCCAAGGAAATGGGGTGAAGATTGAAAAGCTTCTTGGGTGAGATTCATGCCAGGCTTTGTGTTGGTGAGTGAGTGAGTGAAATGGATTTGGCCAGGGAATAGGCAAGGTGAGAGAAGAGTGTGGCTCCTGCCTGGTTCCCCAGACTGGCTTGGGGTGGCACAGGGGCACTCACCCTCCATTGCATACTTCATATCCTGAGCAAAGAGGTTCCACATCACTTCGGCACTGATCTTCCCCACGTTTAGTTCCTGGGGAAACCTAGGGCAAGGGGAAAGTGGAGGGTGGACCAGTCCTCCACTTGGAAACAGATCCCACACACCTCTCCCCTGCCTCAGTTTCCCCATCTGGAGGTTACAACTCACTAAAGCCACTACAGCCACTGTGTGGGTATCCCCCTGGGTGCAAAGCAGGGTCCCCTCTCCCAGCACCTACTCACTGGTTCAGGCAGGGTGTGTAGGAGTTCTTGTCCTCCTCAATAATGGAGACTATGAGGGTGATGAGCTTAGACCAGAAGTCCAGGTTTTTGATGCTGGGGCCTTGCTCCTCTGGGGGCACCTCAGCTTTCTTAGTCTGGAGTGATGGGGAAACAGCAGAGGCTCTGGTTAGCGCACTCACAGGGCTCAATTTTGTGATAGGGCTAACAAGGAAGCAGGAAGGTTCTGGAGGCCCCCATGCAGTCCCTTCTTGTCTGGTCCCAGTCTCAACCCTACAAAAGTGGGGCACAAACACTGCCCAAGGCTTGGGGCTCATTCTGCATGGGGCTGAGTGCTCTGAAGACAGAGCAGGAGGGCAGGGGATGGTGAAGGTTAGTGGGTGGCAACAAGGTCCCAGTGCACCACCTGACGCCCCAGTGCGTCCCATCTCCCCTGCCTCACGCACCGGGTCTGTCTGGTACTCTCGACTGTACAGCTCGTGGCAGTTGTTGAAGATGTACTCGTAGGTGGAGTTGAGGCAGGCCTTCACGCAGTCCTTCACCACCTGGCTGGCTCGTGGGGGGCTCTGCAGTTCCTGGACCTGGATGGGCAGGGGGGAGCAGTGCTAGAGGCACAGCCACAGCCCTGCAGCCACCCAGGAGCCAGCAAAACCTCAACCTGACAACTGGTGCCAGCAAGGGTCAGGCTCCCCACTAGAGGGATATGTGAGGCCCCAGCAATACCTTCATCCGAAAGAAGGTGATGCTGGTCAGCAAATCAACCGTGGACTTGAGATCCTGCAGCCGTTCAGGACTGCTGGCAGGGAAGTTGTTCTGCCAAAGGGGCAAAAAAAGAGCAGAGTTGCACACAAAACTCTCCCAGAGGCAGAAAACAGCCACTTGTTGTTTCAGAGGGGGAGGAGGCTGAGGCACAGCAGCCACCTTACCCGGTACATGGAGAGGTCAATGCGCAGCGAGTTGTGCAGCTGGTCGAGGAGTTTGACGAACCTCTCCTTCTGTGGAGAGACACCCCAGGGCCAGGTAAACGGGGGAAGAGCTGCAGAGACCACCCCCCCTCCCTGCTGCCCCTGGCTCTCTCTGCTTCCAGCCCAACCCAAGGCCCCCCCTGGCTCATCCCTCTCCTTTCTGCTTTCCTTCCTTCCCTCCTTTCTTCATCAGAGCCCTGCAGGTGGGCATGGGATGACTGTGGCAAACTGCAGGTCCTTACTGAAGGCCAGGGCTCGCGGGCAGCCGTTGATGGCTCCTGGGGCACTTGTGGTCATGCTGAGCACGGTACAGGACTGAGAATCAACACTGTGCGTCCCCTTTGCTCTCACTGGGGGTTGGTGCCAGAGGGGCAATGGGCTGTTCTGCCTGCCCTGCCCACTTGGACATCTTCAAACACGGGGTTTGGGCAGGAGCTGGGAGTGTTCAGGGTTGTGCTCCTCAGCCACATGGCCCTGGATTAAAGCTTTCAAATTGCTGAGGGGAAAAAGGCAGCCAAAAGAGCAACTGGGCTCTTGCAGAGGTCACCCATCTTCAGGGCTGGGTGGCCTCAAGAAAAGGCCAAGACGACCCCAAGAGCTGGACACCTTCATGGGCTCCTCACTCACCCAATCAGGCTGCATCATGGGATGTGGACAGGGAGCTGCTCCAGGTAGACAGTCTCCACTGAAGCTGAGTGGCTTTAACTTAGCTTAGCCAAGCTCCTGTCCAGAGAGCACAGGGCGAATCCCATGCTGGACTACAGATTTGGTGTCAGAGATGAGGGCAAAGCAGCCTCAATTGTCCAGTGACAGGACAAGGGGCAACAGGTGCAAGCTGGAGCAGAGGAGGTTCCACCTGAACATCAGGAAAGACTTTTTCACTGTGAGGGTACTGGAGCCCTGGAGCGGGCTGCCCAGAGATGTTGCGGAGTCTCCTCTGGAGAGATTCAAGACCTGCCTGGATGTGTTCCTGTGTGATCTGCTCCAGGTGATCCTGTTCTGGCAGGGGGATTGGACTCAATGATCTTCAGAGGTCCCTTCCAACCCCTAATATTCTGTGGTGCTGTGATATGTGAGCCACTCTGGCCCAAAATGCTACCAGGAGGCATTTCACTTTGCACTGCTGCCAAGGGTGCTTTGCACAACCCCGCTGATGTCTAGCCTTCCACGACAGCCCTAAGCTCCCCCCACAGCACTGACTGCACCGGGTCAGGGCTGCCCACAGGGCTCTGGAGAGCCCAGAGCAGCTCCCCAAGTCCTTGGGCAGCAGGACATGGGGGAAAGGACAGGGCAGCGAGTTCCGCGCCCGCCTGGCCGTGGCTTGGCCGAGCCTGCAGCCTGCGCTGGCAACCTCAAACCTTGGGCGCCCTCGGCAGGCCGAGCCGAGACCGCGCATTCCCGGCAGCGCTGCAGAGCTTTAAAACTGGACACCACCGGTACCCGGCGTTAAAGCGACAGGCAGGGCACTCTAGGACCCAGCCTTAGGCTCTCTAAAAAAAGAGAAAGAAACAGGTTTTTAACACCCTCCACATCAGACAAAGAAGTGCTTTGTTCTTCTGTGCAGCTTCCTCCTGCGTGCCCTGCAGGCACCTCTCGCTCCTCTGCTACCCCTGCAACAGGCACTGGGAGGTGAGCCAAAGCAGCTGCTGCTCCAAGCTGTGTGTGGCTCTGGCTACATCCCTGGCTACCCAACACTTCATCTGACCCAGATCCTGGCTTGACCTGTGTGCACCCAGGGCAGCCACTTGCTGCCTCTGGGATGACACAAGGGGAGAGCTCAACCCCTCTTTGCCCATGTCCCCAAGGGCACACCTGGCCTCAGCACAAACTCACCACACTTGCAACACGCAAGAGACCCAGCAGGCACCCATGGGTGCTGGAACAACCAAGCAAGTTTGCAGTGGTGCCAGGGTGTGCCCGAAGTGCACTGGGCTGTGCAAAACTCCCGGTGAGCTGCAAGGATAGCTCCTTGCCACCTGCTTGTGATTTTGCCACCAAAGCTTTCCCCTCCTGCCACCCAGCACCCCAACCCACTCGGACTCCAGTCACAGTTTTACCCCAGGAATTTGGGGGGTACATTTAGACCCTCTCCCAGGAAGGTGGCGGCTCTTTTCCTCCCTGAAAAATGGAGTAGGGATAATCTCTGGGCAAGCAGAGGCTAGCCACCTCTGCTGCCTGGCTGCAGGTTGGAGCCGGGTGTTTTGCACTGCCCTGTTAGCATCCCAAGCCCCCCACCCCCTCCCAAGAGAAGAGAGAAGAAGGAAGGAAGGTTTACGCACCATCGGACTTACCCCGAAATTGGAAGCGGCAAAGCGGTCGGAGGCTGAGACATTGGTGGAAGCCGTGGTGTGGGCATAATAGGCATTGATGTTGGCCAGCAGGGTGCTCATCACAGCTGGCACCCCTGGACACATGTACTTGGAGGAGAGGCAGGCAAAGTGCCTGCAGAGAGAGAGGAACGGTGAGCGCGGGGCCACAGCAGGCACTGCCCGCAGGAAGGGGCAGAGGGTTTGGAGTGCAGGCAGAGAAGGGGAGGGAGGGGTGCAGAGGGGTGGGGTGTGCCAGGGGAGCATGCCTGCCTCTGTGGCAGGCAGGTGGGTGCAAACAGCAGCAGAAGAGGAATATGTTGACTGTGACCTCCCCAGCCCAGGACAGCTGGAGACTCTTTGAGCAGAGTGGAGGGCAAGGAACTCAAGTCATGGCCTGGTAGATGGATTCCACCCCATGGCATATCGTAAACTCATCCACCAGTGCCTCCTCGCCATGTCCCCTCACTCTCCCCACTGTCCCCTTGCTCTCCTCACTGTCCTATGTCTGTCCCCACTGTCCCCAGCTATGCCCACTGTCCCCTCGCTCTGCCCCTCTCTATTCCTACTGTCCCCTTGCTGTTTCCAGCATCTCCTCTCTGCCCCACTGCCCCAAGGTGTCCCCACTGTCCCCTTGCTGTGTCTTCTCACTGCCCCCACTGCATCCGAGCTGTGCCCAGTGCAACCTCTTTGAGCGGGGTGGAGGGCAAGGAACTCACGTCATGGCCTGGTAGATGGACTCCACCCCGTAGCGCATTGCAAACTCATCCACAATCTCCTGGGCTGTCTCATCAAAGTAAACCTTCCAGGCATCGTCCCCCTTGGCATCAGGGATCTTCACCACCCCATTGTTTTGCAAATCCGTCACAAAATGGAAAAGGTTCTGGAAGCACAGAGGAGTCCCATCAGGTCCCCACGGCCAGTGCTGTGGCACAGCAGCATTGCTGGGGCAGGGGCCATGCCCCCCGGGCCTACTCGAGCTGCTCACCTCATGCAGGCAGGTGTACTGCACGTGGTAGGGAGCCACCTTCTCCTCGCCTTTGATCTCCACACTGATGTGTAGCCGGATGGCTCCTGACACAGCTGACTTGTCTGTCCTCTTGTCTGCAGGGATACAGGGAAGGGGATAAGATGTGAGGCTTTCCCCACCCAGAGCTACTCTGCTCATTCCTGGCCCCAAAGATGGGCAGCCAGCTCCAGCATCTGAGGAGCTCTTTGGGGCTGGGGCCAAGGGGATGCCCAGCAGCAAGTGTGGCCAGGTGAGAGTACAACGCTACCAAGGCATTGCAGAGAAGAATTTGGCCAGATCCCCACAGGCTACAGAGATGTGGCCTCTCCATGCCTCAGTTTCCACTCTACAAAGGGCCAGGGCTCCAGACCTCCTGAGTACAGGGCTTTGAGAATGACCCTGGGAGAACACTCAATCCCCATGGCTTTCACTGTTGAGTGTTTCTCACAGCACTGAGGTGCTGAAGAGCCCTCAGGCCAGGGCTGGCAGCACAAACTCCTGGGAACTCGGGGCCATGGCAGGGCAGGCGGTTACCGAGGTTGTACCAGACGTCCATCTCCCCGCTCAGGGTCCGGACCTCAATGATTGTCTGCCCCAGGAAGTCATCAGACTCCCTCTTGAAGCGCTGCTTGACGCGGGACTTGATGTCGTCGTCTTCATCCCAGACGCGGACTTTGATGCGGTCAGAGGAATTATGGCACTCACTGGGGAGGTGAGAAGAGGCAAGCCCCAGGTGAGCAGGGAAAGCTTTCCAGGCTCTCCCCAGCCTCTGTTTCCCTAAACAAGTGGAATCACCCTAGCAACAGGCAGGAACTGGGGAAGAGAGTAGATGTGGGGGCACCTGGTGGGCTTGGCAGGGCTCTGCCACAGCTTGGATCAGCTCCCATAGATGGAAGCCAAATCCTCCATCGCACAAAACCAGCACTCCCAGCAGCCCCCTGTCCACCCTCAGATGGGGCAGGACGAGGCCTCCACCACCCTGCAGCGATATGCCAACAGCTTGTATAGCCCAGCATGAGCAGAGTGGCCCTGAAGAGGGGCAGAGAGGGAAGGGGTGAACTTACAAATGGAAATTCTCCTCCCAGACCGGGTTGAGATTGCCGTAGATAGTTTTAGTCCTTTTTTTTGTCTTTCCAACCTGGACAGTGACATATGGGTCACTGGAACCCGTCTTATCCTTTGCTTGCAGGCCCTGGGCACAAACAACTGCAACACAGCATGGCACAGTACAGCATGCGTGCCCATCCACATGGGGCACATGGGTGGCACACACAGCAAAGAGAAAAAAACAGGCAAAGAGAGAAGTCAGTGCCACAGTCACACCAAGATACCCACAGCAGGCACCTTGTACTCTGACAGAGCCCCAGGGGGTGAAAGTGCTTTGCAGAATGAGGGGCAGGAGGGGGCTGGAGCACACAGCATCCTTGTGCATGAGGGCAGCCACAGGGTCCCTCCCACAGTGCATGGTGCCACGCACAACCAGTACCTACCCGTGATGCTGATCTTGGCTGACCATTTAGAGGTGCCATCCAGGACACTCTGCTTCACTGCCTTCATCTGCTGCGTGTGTGTGGTCTTGGTGACCCCAAACACCTCCTGGATCAGCTCAAATATCTCTGGTTTGTTGCGCTCCCGGATCTTCATGCGGTCCTTGAGCACCATGATGATATTCTGTGTCCGGTCCTCCGCTCCGTGCTTGGAGCTCTTCTCTGCTGCCCCTGGGAGAAGACAGAGACAGGTGAGACAGAGGCAGGGGGGGGCAACTGTCATCCAACAGAGAGGCAAGAGCTTCCCATGCCCACCATGGATGAACAAATTTTAACCTGGAAAGCTGTACATCCCGCCCAGGACAGAGCTGCCCTGCTCACCACTTCCCCCGTGCACAAGGCAAAAGTGTTTCTCTCCCTGGGGCCTCTCCCTCCTCCCCCTCCCAAATGAGAAGGGATGAAGTCACAGGCAACAGTTCCTTACTTTGCAGGCAGTCTGCGTTGAGCAGGTCCTGGCACTTCTCGTGACACTTGACACCACACTCAGCACAACGCATGCCCTGCCGGGCGATGCCCCACAGCAGCCCCTCGCACTCGTAGCAATAGGTCGGGGTGGTGGCCGTCCACACCTCGAAGTTGTGGGGTGTCGTGCAGGAGATGGGGTACACTAAGGCTTGCAGGGTCTTCTTGTAAACATGGTTTTTCTGTGCAAGGACAGAAGACAGCAGGGGGAAAGCTCAGGCTTCCCTGGACAGCATCTGAGAGCGTGCAGATACCTCACCCACAGATGCAGCCATAAGCATCTTGGCTGCTTTGGCATCACCAGAGGAGGATGCTGGCGTGGCACAGACCCCACATCTTCATTGCTGGCCCAGCTGGATGTCGTTTATCCCTCCCACTATGACTGCCCACACCCCAGCCAGCCCCAGAACTTACCAGCTCCTCATTGTTCAAGGTGCTTGAGGCCAGTGCAGATGTGATTCCTGCTTTCCTGGACTGAACCAGGGACTGTGGGAAAGAAACATAGTTCTGAGATCCAGCAGGGCATGGAGTGTTCCTCCTGCACTCCTTTGGGGTCCCAGTGGCTGCAAAACACCACTATAGACTCCCACCTCAGGGAAGAGTGGGTGCTGGTTGCATGGGGGGACAGCCCAGCTCCCTAGGATGCTAGTGCTGCAGTGCCACCCTGCTTCACCGTGGGACTGTGTTATGGTTTTAGGGCTATGCTTAACTGAAGGTTTTCCAGAGGATTCCAGTCTAGGGGCTGGGCAGAATAATGAAAGGTAAGTTGATCTCATCCAATTGGTCTGCAGAATTTCTTGTATTTTGCAGCACAAGTTTGTTTTCTCCCTCTCTGGGCTCTCCCTTGCCTGGCTTCTTGCTTCTCTGTCTCTGCCTTTGACCTTGCTTGCTTGGATGTCTGATATTCTGTTTGGGTTTGGTAAGGTAGAGCGTGGGATAGAGATAGCTTAGCTATACACAGCCCTCTGGACTTTTATGTCCAGGGGTGTGTGGGTCTGTGCAGGGGGGAAAAGAGAGAGAGATGGATAATTTGTACAAGGGGGTGTTGTGTTGTTGTTAAACTGTAAATACAGGTCAATAAATGTGGTATATGTTTATTGCCTATTGTACTTTCACATTTAGTCTACTTTGGTAAATACCATTTCATTTTACTTCCAAATTCTGACTAAGTGTGGCAAATTTACTCCCTGGGGTACATTTCCAAACTGCTGTGTGGTGCAATCCAAACTACAACAGACTGGAAGGAATTTAGCAGCCCATGGCATTCCCAGTTCAGCCACAACAGGGCCCAGCTTCTCAACATGTCTTGAGAACCCAGGGAGACAAGGGTGAGGGGCACTTACCATGGCCTGTGGGCAGCCAGGGCCGGCGAGGGGGAAACAAAAGGCTGTTAGTGCAGGTCAGCTCCAGCAGAGCAAGTCCTAGCCCCTTCCCTCTGGAACGAGTGGGAATCGGGGTAACACCAACCCCTCACCCAGTGCTGGGCCAATCTCTAGGGGGTTTCCCACCCCGTGCCACAGGCTGACTCCAGCCTGCCAAATCCCAGCAGGGAAAAACAGCAGCCCTGCCCAACTCCTCCACTCTGCCCATCCCATCACCATCCACAACCCAACACCCCAAAACCCCAACACCAACACAACACAATGCAGAAGCATCAGTGGCTGCCCAAGCGGGCTGGGGGGTGGAGGGTACTGGGGTGAGGACAGCAGTGGGGGGAGCAAGATAGGGGCAGCAGGATGGGAGAGAGCAGGCAAGTTGAGGACAGGATGGAGGTACCCTGGGGAGGGCACAAAGAGAGGGAGAAGGAGGTGAAGGGGGATTAATTCTGGTGCAAAGGGTGTCTGGGTTCCAAAATTGCTGTTTGTTGTCACCAGGGGGTGACAGCAGACTGGCCCTGTGCATCTCCACCCAGAGGCTGGGTGGGACCCCAGCATAAGGCCTTGGCTGTAGTGGTGCAGTGTGACAGTGGTGGCAACAAGAGCATAGCGAGGTCTGTGCATCTCAGAAAAGCCAGCACCACCCTTCCTCTGGCACAGGGGTTCAGCTGCCTAGCACCAGCATGGTACAAGCTGTAGGGATCCTGTGGCAGGTGGGACAGGAAAGGACCAGGGACACAGACTGGTAAAAAGATGAGAAATGAGACACAGCCCAGGGAAGCCTTGATCTGATGCTTGGTGTACAGACAGGGCCCTGGAGAAGCACCCTAGGGTAGGCAGAGCCCAGCTGTGCTGTCCTCACAGCTCCCTCCTGTGAGAGCCAGGGCCAGGAGACCCCCAAACAGCCTGGGACTCCCCCACGCCCTACCAGTGGGTCTGGAGCAGGATGGGCAGTGCTGGCCAGCAGCACCCAAGGGTGCTCTTTCTTTAACCTTTCAGACCACGCTCACCAGATCGCTGACTAGAGGGAGAGATTTGCGTCCAGGCTTAATGTCGGGCATGCTGTTAATGCAGCGCAGAAACCTTACTGCCGCCCCCCTGGACAGCCAAGCCAGGCCAGAGAAGAGAAAACAGAAAACACAAAACACAAGCCACGTTAGAGGCAGCTGGGGAGCAGGGCACGGCCGCCCGGCAAGCGTTGGCACAGTCCAGCGGGGCACAGCGGAAGCGAGGCCAGGAGCTGAGTGACGCTAGGAGGAGCCTCACCAAATCGCTAACTAGGGGAATGGGCTTTCGCTTGCGAATGTCCGGCATGCTGTCTATAATGATCAGCCCGCCTCCAGGCCTGCAAAAGAGACGAGAGTCAGCAGGCACGGCTAGGCTGAGGCAGCCAGAGGCTCTCTGCTTCTGCCCGGTCTTCACTCAGGACTTGGCGGTTAAGTCCCAGGCGGCCCCATGCAACCCCCGCCCCCATCCCACCTCATCCCCAGCTGGAGCAGGGATCCCTGGACTAAAAACTGGGGGGAAGGGGATTCTGCCAGCAAGTTGATATTTTCCAGGTGCAGATGTTTTGCTTCAGTGGTGTCACAGCAAAACACAGGAGAAAAAAATCCTAGCCCGTTTGGCTCTGCAGCACGGAGTTGGAGAGCTGGAGCTTCCCTCTGGGACATTGAAGGTAAGCACTGAGCCCTTCTGCTTCAAGAGAAACCAAAGCAGCACAGCTCAGGCAGAAATGCTGCCTTGCAGCCTCCAGCCCTGGCTGCAAGAAAACCCCTGTATGATCTGGTGGCTTCTCAAGGAAACCTGCCAGGTTCTCCCTGAGTCAGCAGTAGGGCAGCCTGTGAGGGTGAGATGGGGATAAGACTCACAGACTACCCAGGTGAGAGGTTCAGGGGTCCCCATGGCACCACCCAAGTCCTAGATGGCAGGGCAGAAGTGGAAACTACCACCCCAACTCGGTCCCATCCCAACCTACTCACCTCCTTGTTCTCCCCCTCAACAAGTGGACATGGAGCAGGGGCATCTCTGCTGGCTCCTCCAAAAGCACAGAGTGACCAGCATTCAGCCCAAAAACCTGGCCCCTTGCATGACCATAGCTGGGCAATGCTTCCCCCAGCCAGCCCCCCATGAATTCAGTAATCACATCCTAAAGAGGAGGGAAGAGCAGCCTGCGAGCCCCAAAAGCCAGAAGGTACCAGCTCCCCCACGTACTCACCCGCCTTTGAACCACAGGGATTTAGCTTCTCCATCGCCTTCTCCACGGGCCTGCAAGACATGGGGCAACTGTCACAGGTGCAGTCCTGAGCCCCCATCTCATCTGCCTCCCCAGGGCTCAGTTCTGCTGGCATCTGAGTGCCCAGCCAATGCCTGCAGCCCTGAGGAGGCATGGAAAGGGTTTAGAGCGTGGGCAGAGAAGAGCAGGTTCTAAAAGGAGGGGGCATGTCTCAGCAAAGGGCTCCCACTGGGAATGAAACACCTTCAAGAGGCTGAGCTAGGCAAGCAGTGGGCACACTTCAGCAGAGGGGCTTGGGTTGGCAAAGCAGTGGAGATGGCTGCAACATGTGAAAGTGGGGGACTGGAAAAGCATCTTTGCAAAGGCTCAGCAGATCCACACAGACTCACAGCCAGCTGGAGAGGATTGCAGGGAAAAGCCAGAACACACCAGGCATGGGGTGTGTGCAGGGACGGTCCCACAATGCCACCTCCTGTGCAGGGGGCATTGTTTTGGGGGAGAAGGGAAGGAAGAGCCAATGGTAGCTCCCCCGTGGGGAAATCCCTGCACAACACACACCCCACACACAATGGGGGCACACAGGTTGCCGGGTCGTTGGGTTGGACATGCTTACCTGCAGGCAGGCTACACCCCTTCCCTGCAGGAGGGGAAGGCGCGGGTGCAAGGGCCATGGTGGTGGACAACTGAAAAGAGAAGCGGTGGGGAGGGGGACCAAAGCCCCAGGGGGGTGAATCCAGAGCCAAAACAAAATGAAAAGATGGAGGATGGAGTCTAAAAACAGAACAAAAAATCGTCAACTCAATACAAAGGAGAGGGTGGAGAGGCTGGCACAAGCACACCGCATCCAGCACACACCAAGGGAAGGTCCTCAGCGCTCCCTGCCCCTCGTGAGGGTCCCACTTGGTGTGAATGGAGTTGTAGGGCCACTACTGTTAGAGGCCTCCAGGTCCCCACTGCCCTCAGGGTGTGGGGATGTCCTTGGGAACAGGGAGCAGATGTGTCTAGAAAATGCCCAGTGGCAGGAAGAGGACACGATCCCAACTTAGCGTGTGGCCAGCTCTGGGACTGGGCAGCGGGTAGCCACGGGGGTGCTCACCTCCTGCAGCTGCATGCAGACTTTGTTGAAGGCTCTCAGCCAGTTGGCTTTGGCTCGTGCTTTGGGGTCCTGCACCTCCACCTCTGCCTGCTCCCTGCAAGCACACACACCTTGCTCACCTCCCAAGCACAGCACCGGGGAGGAAGGAGTCAGCCCTCATATCCCAGGCAAGCCTGAGGCTGCAGTTTGGGGATCGTGATGGGCCTTGAGGCGGTGTGGCCATGGCAAAACCCCTCTCCAGGGGTGGACTCTACAAAGGTAGCAAGTCCCACTGCAAAGGGCAGCACAGTTAAAGCAGAGCAATGAGGAGAAGCCATCAGGGAAAGGGCAGCTCAGTCTCTCTGCCCTAGGCACCCAGTGACACAGAGGGATCCATCCAGGAGCAGAGGGTCAGAGAAGTGCCAGTGATACAAGCACGTGGAATCAACATCCTCTGCTCCTTATCTCCTCAGCAGGACATTCTGGCCACTTTCCACCATGGTGGGACCTTCCAGAGTTAAAAGCTCCCAACCCCTTAGTGGCTCCAAGCCCAGGAGCACCTGCCAGCCTGAGCGTGCTGGCTGGCGTGGACCTTTTTCTTCTCTCTTGCAAAATCAAGACATGGAAGTCAAGAAAAACATCCCAGCCTCCTGGAGAGCCTGATGTGACATGACACTGGAAATGGATGCCCAGAACCAGGCTGGGATGATGCCAGGGGCAGCTCAGGAGGTGAATCCATCCAAACAGGCCCTGTGGGGCCTTGCCTGTGGTCCCTAGCACAAATCCACAGTCCCTGGTGCCCAGCGCCCTGCCCAGACAACAGGCACTGCAGACAGACCTCTGCCAGGACTCTGATTAGTCCTTGGGCCCAAATGTGTATTTTTTCTGGAAAAGATCATTATGGCTTCCTTAAAATCACAGAGTCACCAGCTCTGGCCTACAATTTAAACTAAATAAAAGACCAAGAAAAGGCTTCTCCTGCTCCTCCTCTGCACAGAGCAGTGACACTCACCAAAGCATGCTAAAATGGATGTGTTCAATCATTAAAGGCAGAGACCAATACAGAGAATCACAGAGTGGTTTGGGATGGAAGAAACATCTAGTTCCAACCCCATGCCATGGGCAGGGACATCTCCCACTTAGTTCAGGTTGCTCAAGGCAACACTTTCAGGATTGAAGCCTCCACAGCTTCTCTGGGCAGCCCTCACAACCCTCACAGGGAAGAATTTCAGCCTAGTGTTTAACCTAAACCTAACTTCCTGCAGTCTGAAGCCATTGTCCATCATCCTATCACTGCATGCCTTTGGAACAAGGCCAGCTATCCTCCAGCTACCCCATAGGCCTCCTTCAGGCTTATAGAAATTAGTCCCTCAATATGAATGAGTCACATGCTGCAGCAGGGACCTGGCAACCAAATAGCTCATCTGTAGAGCATAGGAGGCCATGGATGATCTTTTGGCACTGGCCTAGGGAGAGGACTGACTCCTATGAAGCAGTCTTCTGACTGTGATGAGCTCCAGCATACACCCTCCATGCAGGGAGCCAATAGCTTGAGCCAGAGGAGAAGAATCTCAGCTCCAAGCCCTCACCTCCTCCATTTCCAGGTTTGTCCCAGGTTATAATCCCACACCACAGTAACCCTGACAGGATCTCAAATGCATTGAGCTCTGCTGGGCCCAGGCAGTGTGCCCAAGAGGACTCACCCTTGACTGGGTGGCACAACGTGGGCTTCCCCAACTTTGATGCTTGAAGCACCTGGATAGGCCCCAGGCACTGCAGAAGATCTCTGGTGCTGCCCCAAGACAATTTAACACAGCACCAGCCCCAGCCCACCTCCAGAGCACCCCCAGTGCAATCCCAGGAACAGATCAACATCTCCCTCCTACCTCTCAGCCAGTTTTGGGAGCTCAGGCTCCTGGGTTGCTTCTTCAAGTGGAACTTCCTTTGATTCCTGCTGGGCCTGGAGAGCCTCTGGGGACTTCTGGGGGGCAGAGATATCCTTCTCCTCCTTCCTCTCCTCCTTCTTCTCCTGCTGCTGCAGCTTCATCTGTGGGACCAGCTGGGGTTGCTGGGGTTGCTGCTGCTGCTGCTGTTGTGGTGGCTGCTGCTGCTGCCCAGGAGATTTCTGTGGTAAGGGGTAGGCATCATGCTCAGTGGTTTCATAGGTGCCCTGCTCCTGCAGGTCCTCCTCCTCCTTGGGGTAGCCTTCTTCGTTCTCACTGTAGTCCTCATTGAACTCGTCCTCATTGAACTCTTCCTCCTCCTCTTCCTCCTCTTCCCCCTCCTCTAAATAGAGGACATCCTCCTCCTCCTCCTCCTCGTCCCAGTGGGGCGAGTCCTTGTGGTAGCTGACAGAGCTGTGGCAGGAGTGGTAGGAGTCTCCATCCCTCTCATCCAGCTCCGAGTCCCGCAGGCTCTCGTTCTCGAAGTCCTCACTCAGCTGGGAGCTCCCCTGGCTAAGCTCTGCCGACGAGGCATAGCGGCTGCTTCCTGTGGGGCTGTGGGGACAAGGGGACAAGGACAGGGCTTCCATAGGTCCGCAGCCTGGCTTGCCCCATGCACCCCAGCAAGAGCTTGAGGTGAGACAACAGTGCAGCTTCCCCAGGGGCAGAGCTCTAGGTGAGCACCAGGCTCAGGCTTCTTGTCCTGGGAGTTGAATGCAGAGACTCAGAAGGCACCATGGGCTGGGAACAGCCCCACAGGCTGAGGCACTCTCAAGGGCCTGACCTTCTCAACTGGGCTGAGTGTGGGGAGGTAGGTGATGGTGTCTGTCCCCTCAGCTTATCCCTGCCAGGGGTGGAAGCACAGTGCAGCCAGGCAGCACCCCCAGCCAGGTTCTGCCTCCAGCTTCTCCCAGACCATCCTGCCCCAAACCCTTAGATCCATCACTCAATATCTTACTCTGACACCTCAGAACTCCCTGTAGACCTCCTGGGTATTCCCTCCCTCAGCACCATCACTCCCCTTAACCACATGATCCCTACCCAAGGCATTCCCTCTCCACTCCTCCTGCCGGGCCAGACCCCTTGCAACCACCCCCATCTGTCCCATTGGCCTCAGACCTTCCAGTACTCCCCTCTCACAGTCACCTGCTCCTGGGGGAGCAGCAATGCAAAGGGTCTCCCTGCAGCTCAGGAGGCTGCTGCAGACAGGGCGGCTGCAGAGGTCCATGGAGAGAGGCTCACATAAGCAAACATGCAGACAGGACAGCGACATGCCTAGGAAGAGGCTGACACCATGTCTCCAGCACTGGCAGCTAGGGCTCAGGAGTGGGCAAGGGCTCAGGGGACAAGGGGATGGGACAGGATGGGCAGAGTCCTGGGCCCAGAGTAGCAGGGCCAGGCAGTGGGGAGCCAGGAGACACCACAGGAAGGAGGATGCTGGAGAATACCCAGGCTGGTGCCCGCAGGAAGGCATACCAGCATCTTTCAGGTACCCTGGGGAGTCAGGGAACAGAGAGGCAGGAGTCATGGCTTATGTCTGGAAACCTCTCACCTCTCCAGCCTGATTCTGTCCAGAGCTGAGAGAAGGACCCTTGGCACACTATGAGGGTCCCAATCACTGTATAAGGCTTTTGCTCAGCCAGGTGCTTCCTGGGAGGTGACCAAAAATGGAGGGTGGCATTTGAGTCCCTGAGGCCCCAGCTCCCATACCGTCTGGCATGACAGTGAACAGGCAGCAGTGCTGCCAGTCAGTCACTGTGCCAGTGAGCAGGGCCAAGGTGCTGGGACATCACCCCCATGAACTGGGACACAGCAGCAAGAAGGGACACCATGGGGCCAAGAGAGACCTAGAGCATGCCAACACTGCTCCTCTGCAAGGCAGCCTGGGGCTGGGAGACAGAGACCCTGCAGTGGCACGAGACCACCCCTGCCAGGACTGGTGTTGGCCTCACCACGGCTGCAAGGACCAACTACGGCACACTGCGACGGCACACAGCAGACAGCACTGCAGCCACCCACGGCACACAGTGCTGCAGCCATCCACGGCACACAGTGCTGCAGCCACCCACCTATCGGATAGGTCTAGGGACCGCCTGCTCTCAAGGGAAGGCTGGCGGCTGGACCGCCTGCTCGACTCAGAAGCGGACTCAGCGTCGCTGCGCCCGTGAGCGGCAGAGTCGACGCTACCATAGCGTCTGCCGGGGAGGAGAGGAAGATCATCAGTGAAGTTCCAGGCGACGCACCGCTGCCACCCACCGTGCCCTGGCATCCCCTGCTGCTGCCAGGATGCCAGCAGGAAGCCTCTGTCCTGGTGGATGGGGCTGGCACCTTAGGCTGGATGCCGGCAAGGAACTGGGCTGCGCTGTGGCTAAGGTGATGACATGCCAAGCAGCCACCTCTGCACCCCCAGCCGTGCCACATCCCACGAGCTCAGCTCCCAGCAAGGGCAGATGGGGCTTGGGGTTCCCAAAGCCCAGCAAGGACAGAGAAGAGTGGTGACCCAAAAGAGCTTGAAATCCTCTCAGTTAGAAGGTAGGGCTTGGGGCTGGCACCAGCACCGTCTTCCTCACCTCAACATCCTTGCCTCTGTCACTCACTGCCCTGGGAGCACCCTCCCTGACATCACCCCAGGAACTCTGCCACCTGTGAGGGCAGATTGAGAGAGCAGGTCCCATGGCTGAGCTGGCTATGCCAACACTACCTGATGGGATGCTGGTCTGAGTAGTCCATCTCGTAGCTCTGCATGGAGTCAGTGTAGGAGTCACGGGAGCTCTGTTGCTGGTGCCTCATGGGGTACTGGTGGACAGAGGCATTGGGCTGGGAGGTGGTGTAGTAGGGCGGTGGGATGCTGTTGCTGGTCTCGCTGCGGTAATCACTGTCTCGGTCATCCACTGTGCTGTCAGGGTCATCATCTGCAAGGGGCCACAGTGAGCAGGAGAGCCCCACAGATGCTGCAGCTTGGGCTACCCCAAATCTGCCCCGCACCCAGCCCAGCCCTGCTACTGCCACCATTGTGCTGCCACAGCCATGGGACCATGCTGGGGAGATGGACTCAGGAAGTGGTGGGGGACAAGATGTGCAGGTTCCCCTCTACAGAAAGGGGCTTGGAGCAAAAAGGGGCAGGGGGAGGGGGAAAATAATATGTACACAAAGGGGCAAGATGAGGACAGGGTAGAGGCAAAGCCCAACCTGCTCATTGCCACCAGGCCACCCTGAGAGCACAGAGCCTCACAGTGCCAGCTTATGAGGACAGCCCTGCACAGCACAGGGTGCTCAGTGCTTCCATCCTCACCCAGCACAGACCCACTGCATGAGGCCACAGGACCCCTGAGCAGCCCCAGGCTAGGCTATGGCACAGAAAAGGGGGATGCATTGGGGGCCACCAAGCAGAGAGGGAGGAGGGGACAGGATACTCACTCTGCTGTTCTCCCCAGCCAAAATAGTTCCAGTTGCCTACAAAAAACAACAACAAAAAAAGGCAGAGACAATAAGTATGGAGGCAGCTCCAGGGCAGCTGCAGGAGCTGGCTGGGAAGAAACAGCATCTTCCTGGAATGGTGGCACCAAGCTTGGCTGGGGACAGTGCCCCAAGTTGGGTTGGGGCACAGTATTCAAGGGTGAGGCACATTCGCACTGAGCTGTGCTGGGGAGAGGGATGGGGACTGGACAATGCAGTACTAAAATGGGATGGGGATGGGGCCTAAGTGTGGGCAAGGTGGCACTGAATTGCACTGGGGGCAGTGCCAGGGCCTAGGCATGATGATAGCAAAACAGGCTATAAACAGTGCCTGAGGCTGGGCATGGAGACATCAACCCAGGCTGGGGACAGTGCTATGGCACAGGCTGGGACAAGACAAGCTGCCACCCCAGCTCTCCCAGATCTCTCTGCCAGTGCCCCCACCAAGCAGCCCCCTTTGTCAGCCTTGCTGCCCTTTGCCCAGGTTCCCCAGAGGACTGTCCTTACCAGCCTCATTGCTGTGCCCACCCACACCCTTTTCCCCTAGAACTCAGCTCTACAGGAGGGCTCAAACACTGCAGGGCAAGGAGAAAGCAAGGAAACATCAGCAGACACAGGAGAGATGATGGGAACAAAGATTGAGATAGGGTGTGGGGTGAGGCTGAGCCCCACTCAGATTGGAGTCCAGTGCCCCAAGTCAAGCATGGACCCCACAGTGTGGGGAGCTGGAGGGACAGGGCAGTGGAGGGTCTCACAGCAGGGCAGGAACAGGGTAGTACTTACAGCATTGGGAGCTGTGAACGGGCAGAGGCTTTTCCTGCTCCTCCTGGAAGGCATACTGGAGAGAGACAGGCCAGTGAGGGCTGCTTGATCAGCACTGCTGCTCCCTGACCCTCACCCTGGGCCTGGCTAAACCCTGACTTACATCATCCTGGTCCCGCATGGCATTGAGCTGCTCCAGCTTCTTGGCCCAGTACCTGGCCTCCTCCTCAGGGATATCTGCAAGAGCAAAGACCACAAGTGGTGCACAGATACCCCACCCTAAACCAGCCCCCAGCTTTTGGGGCTACAGGATCAGACACCCATCCTCACCCCCAAGGGCCATGAGCATCCCTGGGGCTGGGGGCAAGGAAGGCTGAACCCCAGCCCTGAAGGCCCAGGGATGATACCCACCCAGTGGTAGCTCAAAGCGGGTGTCAAGGAGGATTCGGTGGAAAGTGGGATCCTTGGTGCCTGAAATCTCATTGTCAGTCATGATAACCTGGGAGTCAAGTGTGAGCCATTCCCCAGGGCCCTCCTGCAGGGCAGAAATGGGGGTGAAGAGAGCTGTCACAGACGCCCGTTCTCTGGTACCGCAGCCCCATGCACACAAGGGTGCTGAAACAGGGCCCTCCCCAAGGACAGCCAGGGGCTGGCTACATGTCCTTTAGGATCTGACAGGGGGAAGGACATGCCTGGCTCCCTACCTCATTGGACTGCCGGATGGTCCGGAGGGGGATCCACACCGTCCCCACCATGGTGTCCCAGATCAGGCCCTTGTTCCACACCTCCACCGTCAGGCCCAGGTCGAGCCGGTTGATCTCACTGGGAAGTGGGGAGAGGCATCAGGTCACCCCAGCAGTGCCCCAGGGCCCCCCCAGCCTCTGCCAGTCTCCCTGGTCCCACGACTCAGGTAAGCCTGCCAAGACTGGGGACAGGCAGAGCACTAGCAGTGGAGGACCTCCCCATGCAGGGTGGTAGGGGGGAGCAGCAGGGGTGGGAGAAGCAAGCGTGGCTCCTGGTTACTCACAACATGAAGTCCTGCTCCCAGGCAGGCAGGTTGCCCCGCACCGCGATGGTTGTGCTCTTGACATTTTGCACCTTCAGTGTCACGTAGGTGTTAAACTTCTCTGTGGGAGCAGAAGCACAGGCCAGTGGCCCCCAGTGCATCCCCCACCCCAGCCATGCACCCACCCCCCCTAGGCACCCTGTACAGCCACCCTCCCATGGAGACCTCCTGCACTGCCCTCAGTGCTCTAATACAAGTTGTCCAGGCTAGCTCTGAGCCCCCCAATCCTGTTCATGGCACCCCCATCTCTGTGTGTGCCAGACAATGCCTGGGACAGGCATCCCCTTGCCACCACCCAGCCCTTCTTCTGATCCTGCCACATCCAATCAGCCCAAAAGCCAAACCCCAGCCCCATACCCCAAGGTGGGCAGGTAGGTGTGGTGGTTGCTTACCTTGGGGCCCGTCGAACTTGGCCTTTTTAACTGCAAGGGACAGAGAAGGAGGGAAGAGGTTCAGCCTGGGAGACTTGTGCAGGAGCTGGGGACTCCCACCAGGGTGTCAAAGAGGTGGGAGGAACCCCAGACCTGGATGTATCCCCACCTCCACCATTCCCAGTTGCAAGATGGGGAAAGGTGGTGAGATCCCTCCTCCAGGAGACCCCCAGTGCCAGGCACGAGGGAGGGGGATCAGGCATGAGCTGGAGCAGGGCACCAGAGAGCAACAAAGGCCTACTCCAAAAACTTCCCCTCTGGGAAAACCTGAAGCATCTGACTGCAATCCCAAATGCCCAACCTCCCTTCCCTGCCTTTTCCTCATCACATCTGAGTTCAGATCCATTTGGGATGCTACCATATGTGTGCTGCTGTGAAAGGACCAGGGTGGGGGCTACTGGGAGAACCCTCCCCCAGCTCCAGTCCCCACAAGAGCCACCAGCCCAGCAACACCAGGGTTAAGGCTCTCACCATCTCCCACCACTGACCCAGATTTCGTCCAGGAAAGATGTGGGATAGGGAAGCTGCAACCCTCCCCACCTGACCACAGCCCCTGGGGTAGTGGAGGTGTACCCCAAAGTGCGGTGTAGCTGAGAGCCCCAGAGTGGCCCCCACTGCACCCCAGCCCTGTCCCCCTCCTGTGGACACCAGAGACTGGCTCCCATCCTGCCCATTGGAGACTCCTCCCAGGGGGCTGATCGCATGGGGTGGGACAGTGGCTGCATCTGGGCCGGATCCTGCTTAGCACTATGGGAACAAATGCCCCCAGTGCAGGGAGCTGCAGATCCCAGCCAGCAGGATGCTCTTGTCCCCAGAAGCTTCTTGTCTAAATATCCCCAAATGTCACCAAATCCCCAGCTTGGCACAAAATCAACTTCTCTTGTGACTCCTAGGCCTTCAAAGCTTCCTCAATACTCACATCCTCCCAGCAAAGCCCTGGGTCTCACATGCCTACTACCAGTATCATAGAATCCTAGAATCATAGACTCAATAAGGTTGGAAAAGACCTCAAAGATCATCCAGTCCAACCTGTATCAGCAATGGGTCACCAAGGCTCCAGAGATGCCCTGGGTGACAGAGCCATAGAGAGGAGCCTGGAGGAGCCCTGCTCTGATGACCCCTCAGCTTTACACCAGTGCTGCAAGTGGGAGTGCAGGGGGGGTTGGTACCCAAGTTCTGTCCACAATGGGGAGGCAAACAGGCAGCTGGGAAGAGCCAGGCAGCAGCGCTGCCAAAGCCAAGAGGTGGCAGAGGCAAGCAGTGTCCTCAGGGCTCCCAGGAGGGGAGCAGGCAGGGAAGGAATGACACAGCATCCAGAGAGCAGTTAAATGACGCGGGTGCCAGCAGAGGAAGGACCAACGTGACTGAGGAGGGATGAAAATAGCCCTGGTGATACCAGAGGTAATTTGATTTCAGAGAAATGCTACTTGTCAGCCACTTATCACCCACTGCCAGCACTGGAGGGGCCATGGGGATGCTACCAATTCCACGTGCCTAGCAAGGTTCAGAGGAGGCAGCATGAGCAGCCCCTGCCTGGCCTCAGGGTGCCTCTAGGGGGATGTAAGGCAGAGGGAAATCACCGGCTCAGCCTCAGCACACCCTTCAGAAGATAACTGTGGATCCTTTTTGCCTTGGCCACCTCTCCTGTGCCAAGAAGGCCACAGGCAGGGTGACTCATTGGCCAAAGGAAGATCACCAGCTCTATAACTGGCAGCCATGCTCCCAGGGAATCACAGGACTCTGAGTACTGGGGCTTCAGTCAGGGATGGGGGTGCTGGTTCAAGGCCATGTACAAGGCTCTGGGATCCTGAAGATCCCCTAGGGTGGCAGATCTAGGAGCTCAGGCAATTGGGTGAGGACAGCTGGCATCACTGTGCAGTATTATATTAGACTGTGTGTATTTTATGTATAATATGATATGATATGATATGATATGATATGATATGATATGATATGATATGATATGATATGATAGAATAGAATAGAATAGAATAGAACAGAACAGAACAGAACAGAACAGAACATTGATTTCTATTTCATAGTCTAGAATATCTTGCACTTTTTACTCTTCTGCTCTAATACATTATTTGGTACCAGGACCTGCCTGTGGTGTGTGCTGAGAGCTGCAGAGGGACCCTCAGCATGGGAGCTTGCCCTTGCCTCAGACCTAGGGGCAGCCATCAGTGCTGACTGCTCTCCACCAGCTCCTGCCTCTGAGACAGGAGAGCAGGGGAAGGAAAGCTCCAAAAATACACAAGCTGCCAGGAACAAACAATCACCCAGGGAACACGTGGCTCCTCTGGCTGTCAGATACTGTTGAGGAAAAGTCCTGCTGCCACCATCTGCAGCCGATGGCCCAGAGTGGGCTGTGCCACCTTCCCACCCAATAACAGGTCCTCAAGGATGGCACAGGGATGATGGGTCCTGGGGTGCCACCTTTGGGTTAAGTTCTCTGTGATCCTTCAGACAAGGAGCTGGGGACAGCAGGACCCCATGGGAGTGGGTGGTTGAAAGAACTGAGGCATCTTCCAGGGCTGGGTGGTGATCAGCCTCCTCCTGGGGGCCGTGTTGGCCCATTGGGGAAACCGCACAGGAGGCAGCTGGCAGGGGTCAGAATGGCAACAGTGTGAAAACCAGGCTGGGCTGTTGGCATCCCACAATAGGTCTGTCTGCCTGTCTGTCTATCCCTCTGTCTGCACAGCCATATACCTACCTCTCCATCCATTCACCCATCTATCCACCTGTCTGTCCATACACCACGTCCCTGTCCATCCATCCTTCGACCATCCATTCACTCACCTGTCTCTGCATCCACAGCCTCCCTCCACCATACATCCATCCACCTACCCATCCCCTTACCCACCCATCCCCTTACCCACCCACTCCTCTGTCTGCCTGCTCACATCTCCCCACCCCACCATCCATCTGACCATTCGTCTATCCACTTGTTCCCCCAGATGTCCCTCCACCCACCTGTCCATCTGTCTCCCTCACTTCAGACACCCTCCTCCCAGACATGCATTCCTGTCCTCACTCACCCCAGGGCCATTTCAGTGCCCCTCGCTGAGGTGCATCCCCCCAGCATGAAGCTCTCAGGGGTTGTGCACGGCCTCAGCCCCTTAAGAGACATAAGAGAAGACTGGGGGAGGCTGTGGGGTGGCACCTCCACCCCTGGGACCCTAAAAATAGGATGACAGAAACAGCAAATTCCAGCGAGCAGCAGCTGGGAGGTGGGGGAAGCCTGAACCTGACGGGAGCTGTTTCTCACCATCCACCCTCAGGGAGCTGTTCCCCTCCACCCTCGGCTTCACCGGAGGTGTCACGCTGTGTGACAGTCCCTAAACGGGAGCAAAGATGCCGACCTCCCCTGCCAGAGGGGCAGACCCCAACCTGGGACTGGCTGCTGCACAGGGCATGCCAGCTTTAGCACAGCTCCTGGCCTTCCAGGGAGCTGCTCACTGCACTGCCGTGGGAGAGGTGGCTGTGATAGCACCTAAGGGACGAGGATGCGGTGGGAGAGGGAAAGCTCCCATTGTCCTCCTGATTTCCCCTGGGGAGGGGACACTGTTCACCTTGTTCCCAAATGCCACTCTGCCACCTCCATTCTGCCACCCTGAGACTCACCAGTGCCTCCCCCTCATGGTGCCACAGGACCTGGAAAGGGGGAAAGGGACCCCCCCCGACTTCTCACTCCCTCATCTGAGCACACAATCCAGAGTGACTGCAGGATCCAGCTGTGCACCGAGCTGGGCAGGGCCCAACATGCCGGAGCGCAAGGATCCCCCACACGCACAGTCCTCCCAATATGGGATGACCAGCACCCCTAAGTGGGACCCCACCACCCCACCACGCTGCTGCCCTGATCCCCATAGCCGCCTACAACTCCTGCAGCATCATCATGCCCGAGGTGGGGCTGTACAGGCAGGGGCATGGGGGATGTGTAATCTGGGGAAGTGTATAGGAGTGGGGGGGGCAGGGGAGGGATGAAGATGGGGGGATGTGGAGATGTATGGGGTTGGTTTGGCAGGATGGGAATGTGGAGGTGCTTGGAGACAGCTGATGTCTGGGAGCAGGGAGGGTCTTTGGAGTGAGGGGTTTTGGGGTGTGGAAATTGAGGGACTTGAAGATAGACGTGGGGCATTGGGGGGCATCTGGGGCATGCTTAGGGTGGGGACGTTTGGGAACACAGGGGTTTGTGTCTGCATGGTGGGGGTGCTTAAGGACAGACGTGCGGAGCAGGGGTCTGTAGGGGTGCTTGCGGGGGTATTTGGGGAGAGATGAGAGGGTGAACGGGTGGGGGTCTTCGCAGGTCTGTGTTTGAGGGGTGAAGAGGGAAAGATGGGGGAGGGGGAGAGGGAAAAGAAGGAGGCTTCAAGGGGCCTGGAGGGGGAGAGGGTCAGACGAGGGAGGCTGGGATGGAAGCTGCAAGGGGGACTCCTTCACTGGCGCTGCCCACGGCGGAGGTAACCCTGGGCGGGCGGGCAGTGCCCACGCACCCCCTCGCTTCCCCACCCCCGCTCCCGGGCCCGGCGCCGCGCGCGCCCCCGCCGGTTCATTCATAAATCCGGGCGCCGTTTTTTTGTGAATGAAGCCGTTCCCACACCCTCCCCCCAGCCTGCGCCGGACCCCAGCATCCCGCTGCTCCCCGACGGGAGCTCTGTCGGTACCGGGGCAGGGGGACCCGCCCGTGGCAGCCAGCGGGGCTCCTGGGGGCGGCCCGCCGCCCCCTCCGCGCGACATGCTCCCCTCTGCCCCGGTACCTCCGACACAGAGCAGCGACATGGTCCCAGTGGCGGCGCCGGCGCGGGGCGCGCGGAGGGGGCGCGGAGGGGGCTCGGCGCCGCTCCCGCCGCCGCCCCTGTGGCTAGCGGGCGGCCATCTTGTTCCAGCACCGGGGACAGCTCCTGACGTCACCCCACCCCGCCCCCGCCCCCGCCGCCGCGTAACGGAGCCGCCGGGCACCGCCCCGCGCCGCGCCGAGGGGCGGGCCGCGCCCGACGGGCTGGGCGGGGCCGGCCTCGGTGTGTGCGGCAGCGGCGGGGCTGCGCGCGCCCTGTGCGCGGGCCCTGTGCGCGGGCCCTGTGCGCGGGCCCTGTGCGCGGGCCCTGTGCGCGGCCAGCGCCTGCCACAGCCGCATCACCCAGGGAAGGGGGCGGGGGGCTCCGTCCCACCCACATCGCCCCGAGAGGGGAGAGCCTGCCCAGCCCACCCTGCGCCAGGGGCCTGCCTCGGACAGCCCTGCGGGCTGTGGTGCTCTCCTTGGCCCTGGAAGCTGGGGGCATCTGGCTCGTATAGCTCTGGGGCACTCCCTCCTGCCTGCGCAGCCCCAAAGGAGAGCAGCGTCCACCCTACCCCCTGGGCAGGCTCACAGCCCTGGGGCAGGAGGCAGCGATGTGCCACGCTGTGCCTGTTCACGAATGGGGAGAAGCAGGTGGGCATAAATTGTTGTCGTCCCTTCCCAGGAGGGTTCCCTCCCCTCTCTCCACCTTCAGTGTCACATTCCAAAGAGATGCTCAGATCACATCTCAGGGACTGGAGAGGCCCAGGAAAGGATACAGGAGGGGTCCCACATGGGAGTTAAAGCAGAGCCCCCAGCTCCACCAGCTGGGAACATGAGCTCAGCGTGGCAGGTACGACTGTCCTGACAGACACCAAAGCCTGGCAGACACCTGAGAGAGGACTAAGGCTTGTTGGAGGCTCGCTAGGAGCCAGTTAAGATCAGCTTGGTGCCTTTTGGACATTACCTGGTGCTTCCAGGCCCAGGCTCTTCCCTTGCTTTGGTGTGGTTCTGTAAGCTTGGCCCTCCAACGAATTAGAACTGACCAGAGTGCACCCTCGACTGAGGGGATCAATGGAGTCCCACTGCAGAGACATTTGGAGTTGGTTTCCACGCAGGAAGCAGCTTGGCACTAAGATCCTTTCCCCTTGCAATGGGATCTAAAGATACTTTTGTGGATTGAGCCCTCAGCCTCCCTTTGGTGAACGTGTATTTTGGGTACCCTTTGGTGGGAGGTTCCACCTCAGGAGTGAGAATGAGTACGTTTTGGTTC
The DNA here is from genome assembly GCF_026170545.1 of Melanerpes formicivorus. Lineage (NCBI taxonomy): Eukaryota > Metazoa > Chordata > Aves > Piciformes > Picidae > Melanerpes > Melanerpes formicivorus. The sequence continues at coordinate 2,770,904 of NW_027142386.1, read as the reverse complement.
ATGCTCCTAGAAAGAATACTCTTTAAAGCCTAGGGCTGGAGCTCAGCTGATTGTGTCACAGTGTATTCCCAACTGACATCCCACCCTGTCACTTGACTGTGTTGGGAAGAGTGATGAATAATTTTGGTTACAATAAATCTACATTTTTGGGTCACTGTTGCTGTCTGCTTTGTGGGTGCCTCTGCCACAATGAATCAGGGTTTCACCACAGAATGTATCGAGTTGGAAGGGACCCGCAAAGGGCTTCTCGTCCAGCCCCCCTGCAATGAGCAGGGACACCTCCAGCTAGATCAGGTTACTCAGGACCCCACCGTGTTTGACCTTCAATGTCTCCAGCAATGGGGCCTCCACATCTCTGGGCAACCTGTTCCAGTATTTCACTACCTTCATTGTGCAGAACTTCCTCCTGATGTCCAACCTAAATCTATCCTTTTCTACTGTCAAACCATTACCCCTCGTTCTAGCACTACAAGCCCTCCTAAACAGTCCCTCCCCAGCTATCCTGCAGCTGTCTCTGTCTGCCTGTCCCTGGGTGCTTCCCTTCTTGCTGTGGAGCCAGGTGATGGATTCACTCTTCCACCCTACTGCTGCCAGTGACTCTGTAGTGTAAGCAAGGGTGGCATCATGTTACTCCCACGGGATCATCACATCTTGCAGGGACTAGCAGAAGGTGAGGTCAAGGACAGCAGGGGACAAAAAGATGACAAGGGAAGCTGAGGGACAGGACAGTGAGGGAGGATGTGCAAGGCCCTGGGTGCCCTGCTCTGGTGTTGTATAGTGCCTCTGATCACTGATCATAGTCCCAGCAGGGCAGCAGAAGCGGTTCATGGGCCCATAGCCCTGGAGTGAGCCAGCCCTCTGCATGAGCCAGCACACAGGTGTGCACACCCACCCTAGGCTGTGCATGGAGCCCAAGCACACACAGCCATGCTATGAGCAGGCAGCCGTGGGGGGATGCCCAGGAAGGTGATGTAGGGTGCTGCAGAGGTAGGCAGAGCCCTGCATGCCTGGGAAACTGAAGCAGAGCACTGAATTTCATACCACCAGATCCATGCAGAGAAGCCAGACATCCTGGGCAATGTGGGAATGCTGAAGCATTCCTGCCCAAGGGCCCTCCAGACAGAGAAGCTGGCTCAGTCACACTCCCTTCATAGAATCCCAGAATGGTCTGGGTTGGAAGGGACCTCCAAAGGTCATCCAGTCCAACCCCTCTGCAGTCAGCAGGGACATCCTCACGTTGCCCAGAGTCTAACATCCAATCTAAATCTGCTCTGCTCTAGTTTGAAGCCATTGCCCCTCATCCTGTCACTGCAGGCCTTTGGGAACAGTCCCTCTGCAGCCTACTTGTAGCCCCCTTCATGTACAGGAAGGTTGCTATTAGGTCCCCCCAATGCCTTCTCCAGGCTGAACACCCCCAGCTCCCTCAGCCTGTCCTTGCAGCAGAGCTGTTCCAGTCCCCTGATCATTTTAATGATCTCTCATCCATCAGCACCTCCAAGTCCTTTTCCACAGGTGTGCTTTCTATCACCTCCTCCCCCAGTCTGTGCTGACTGTGGGGATTGTTTCCAGGTCATCTGGTGCTTCTCTTCCCAGCAGCTCTGACCCAGGGATGGCAGAGATGGCCCATGCCAGGGCAGGAGCTAATGCCTGGCATGGCAACCAACACTGCAGTTACTTCCTCTTGCCTACCTGAGGAGGGGCTCACCCCTCTTCTGGCACATGGAAAGTAATTCCACATTCCCATAAAGTTGGGGTGATGCCCATGAGTATGGACTAGCTCTGCTAAACTGGGTGCATGGTACCACTTTAGCCCTGGCAGCATCCCATTTCCACAGTGCCCACCTCATGACCATCCCCCTGTCAGGGCTGCAGTGTCCTTAGATTCTGCTCTTCCCAACTCCACAAAGGCTGCTCCGTCCCTCAGTGTATTTTTGGGTGCTGTCTTGTGGCATCTCCTCCTTGCTGCTTCCAGCACTGCAGCCCCAGGGCAGGAGAGCTCTGCTTCAATCAGGACAAGTCTCTTCCACTCACACATCTGCTGTGTGTGCTAACATGCACACAGCACACCACGCATGCTTGTGTGCACACAGATTTGCATCCATGCACAGGCATGCAGACACACATCAGCACAGGCATGCAGACACACATCAGCACAGGCATGCAGACACACTCTGCTTTCAAACCATCCTTTCATAGAATCATAGAATCATAGAATCATAGAATCACAGAATCAATAAGGTTGGAAAAGACCTCAGGGATCATCAAGTCCAACCTGTCACCCAGCACCTCATGACTATTAAACCATGGCACCAAGTGCCATGTCCAATCCTTTTTTGAGCACCTCCCCTGGCGCAGCTTGGGGCTATGTCCTCTTGTTCTGGTGTTGGTTGCCTGAGAGAAGAGACCAAGCCCCACATGGCTACAACCTCCCTTCAGGTAGTTGTAGACATCAATGAGGTCTCCCCTGAGCCTCCTCTTCTCCAGGCTAAACAACCCCAGCTCCCTCAGCCTCTCCTCGTAGGGCTTGTGCTCAAGGCCTCTCACCAGCCGTGTTGCCCTTCTCTGGACATGTTCAAGAGTTTCAATGTCCTTAAACTGAGGAGCGCAGAACTGGACACAGGACTCCAGGTGTGGCCTAACCAGTGCTGAGTACAGTGGCACAATGACTTCCCTGCTCCTGCTGGCCATACTATTTCTGATACAGGCCAGGATGCCGTTTGCCTTTTTGGCCACCTGGGCACACTGCTGGCTCGTGTTCAGCAAGACAAACAGCAATTCTTAATCTGGAAGATTTACCTCATTCAGTGCAGTCCATCCTCATGAGGGGCCTGCAGCCCAGTGAGGCTTTCCAGCACCCTTACCCCAAAGCATCTTCCCTCCAGCCCTGCTACCCAACACTGAGTTCCTCTCATTGCTCACCTCTGGGTTTATTTCCTGCCCAAAGCCTTCATTCATATGAAAACAAATCTCATCAGATGGGGAAATGTTCATGAAAAGCTCCTGAGTCCCTTCTCAAAAAAAAAAAGCCTGGCTTTTGATTAAAAACAAGGACAAAGAAAGAATAGTATAATAAAAGAACATTCAAAAAACATCAAATAACCAAAACAACCAAAACCACAGAAAGCAATCTGCAGGCCTTGAAATTAATTATTTCCAGGGCCTCAGTTCCTACAGTCTGTCTCTCATGCTGTTTCCCTTCCCACACAGCCATTTCCTCCATCCACAAATCACAAAGTGCTGTGTCCACAGCGGAGGCCAAGCCCCCAGCGCAGGCAGTGCCTGGTGCTGCAGATCCCAGCCAGCAGGATGCTCTTATCCCCAGAAGCCTCTTGTCTAAATATCCCCAAATGTCATCAAATCCCCAGCCCGGCCAAAATCAGCTTCTCCTGTGACTCCTTGGCCTTCAAAGTCTCCTCAATACTCACATCCTTCCAGCAAAACCCTAGGCCTCACCTGCCTGCTACCAGCATCACCAATGGGTCACCAGGCTCCAGAGATGCCCTGAGCAGCTGGGCATCTCCTGACAGAGCCATGGAGAGGAGCTTTGGAGGCGCGGTGCTCTGTCAGCATGTTGACTGAGTGATTGGGCAGGGTTGGAAAACCAGCAGGCAAGAGGGCAGACAGGGCAAGGGGAAAGAGAGGGCACCCAGCGAGGACTGGAGTTTGTCCCAGTGGGCAGGCCCAGGAAGGATTCAGCTGCAGCTGAGGATAATGAAGCCATCATCAGAGGTTCAACACAGGCAAAATTGATCAACCCTAACCCAAAACCCTAAGTAAAATGTTAATTACTGGGAGGATAGGTAGGAAATGCATCTAAATTGATGGTGACCTGGACAACTGACAGCCTCGAGCGCGCACACACGCACTCCCAGCACTGTACTCATGCTGCCCAGCTGGGTGCCACCACCAGCCAGTTGTGAGTTCCCTGAGGCAGGTGGATTGTGTCCCTGCCACGCTGTATCCCAGCTTGTCACATTTTGTGTTACTCCACATAAAACAGGAGCAAAGCTTGGAGCTGACACCGAGGGATGCAGCTGGCACTCAGGCTTCACGTCAGCCCTTCCCAGCATGCCCACCTCCCAGAGTGCATCCATCAGCCACTGACAGGTGCCTGATGGATTAACCAATGGAGAACAAAATTAATCAGGTCTGAGGTAGCCATGAATTACGCAGCTAAAAATGCTCCTGTGGCATCTCCTGCCAAGATATCCTGAGCACAGCACTGAGGGGCCCAAATCTCTGCTGACACTCCATTGATCACCCCCCACACACCTCTTTGCAGGGCTGGAACCAGCATCTGCACAAAAGAGTTTCAAGGCTTTGGTGAGCCTCAGCACAGCCCATCCAGTGCTGAGCCCGAGCAGGATGCAGCAGGCTGCTCCATCACTGCCAGAGCACAAGTCCCTGGTTCAGCAGGTGTGGAGCGCAGAGTGAGCACATCCATCTCAGGGAGGCTTGGCTGCCTGCAGAGAAACTTGCCCACCAGTATCATGCATAAAAAGGCTCAACTGGGGACTGCTGCAGTGGTGGTTTGCAGGCCAGTCCTTGATGGCTACATGGCAATGAAATACCCAGCACTGCCCAGGGCACCAGTCCCTGGCAGTGTGTCAGCCCCACTGGGACAGTCACTGGTGGGTAAGCCAGGATCCTGCACTCCCACAGCCTGCACCCAGGTAGAAGGGTAGCTTGAGAAGAGGAGGTAAAGGAATGTCCAGACAGCATGTCAGCATCCAACATACTGGATAAAATACTGGAACAGGTTGCCCAGGGATGTGGTTGAGGCCCCATCCCTGGAAACATTCAAGATCAGACTTCATGTGGCCCTGGGCAACCTGATACAGTTGAAGATGTCAGTGGTCATTGCAAGGGGGGGTTGGACAGGTTGACCTTTGAGGGTCCCTTCCAGCCAATGTAATCTGTAAATCCAACGTAATGCCCTTCCCTGGAGGCTTGGTTCCATAGGTTTTGTACAATAAAAGCCTTTTTCCCCCTTCAATTCCCAGAACAGAATAACAGAATTCTTTCGGTTGGAAAAGGCCTGCTAGATCATTAATTCAACCCTAAAATTATGCTGGACAGGGCTGCTCCGGGCCTCTCCACCGCCGAGGAGCCCAGAGCGAGGGGACCCCAGCCCCCCCGGCGCTGCAGCGAGAACCACGGTGCCCGAACTCGCTGCGCTTCGCAGGTGGCTGTCTCAGGGCCGGGGCCCTGCCGCGGGCGCCGGGCTCCCTGCGGTCCCTGCGGGCCAGGCTGGGCCGGCCGCGGCAGGCGCTAGATGGCAGCAGCCGAGCGCGTAGGGACCTCTCCGGGCGGCGGCGGACCTACCCTGGGGCTTCGGGAGCCGAGGGTCGCGGCGGGGACAGGCAGGGTCTAGCCCGGGACACGCTGCCGTGGCTTCCCCTGGACAGGGCTGAGGGGCGGCGATGGAGCCGAGGAGTGCGGAGAACCCCCGAATGGCGAGGGCGGGGTCTGAGGGAACATGAGGACCCTGGTCTGCCACCATCCAGTGCGTGCTGGCACATCCAGGGTGTCACCTCCCTTGGGTGCCACGGCGCTGGAGGAGTGGCCCCTCCCACCCTGACACACAGCGATGGCTGTGCAGAGGAGCACACAGGGACACGAGTGTGCCCGCAGGTACAGCACACACATGTGCTGTCCTGCTCCCACCCACTTGAACACAGGCAAATGCACACACCTATAGGCATTCACATGCCCGTGCCCATGCCCACATCCATGTTTGCACACCCACAAGCACGTATGCACATGCAGAGGCACGTGCATGCCTGCAGACACGCACATAGCTACACGCGTGCACACCCATGCACGCACGGACACAGCTGCCTTCACGCACGCTGGCACGCTCAGGCAGGCGCCCTCGACCGCACACCTGGGTGCCCTCCCGTGCGCACACTCCCTCGTGCATGGGCATGCACATAGCCACGCACATGCATCCATGAGGGCACCCAAACACAAGTGCACATGCGTGCACAGCCCTCCCCAAGGTTGCTTGTTAAAAAGTACCCAGGTAGGTAAATAGGAGGTAAGACGGAGCCGCTGACCAGGGGGCCAGGGTGGCCACACCGTGGGGGGCTCAGCCCAGCTGCTAATGACCCACAGCCAGTGCCAGCTCTCTAATCCGTGCAGAGGTTCAGGACAAACTGTACCAATGATTATATAAACCAACTCGCCTCTATTTATTTAATTCCCTTTTATTTATTTACTGCTCAGCCAATTGAAAGCAGGGGAGTGGTTCATCACCCAGCGCTCTCTCAGCTTACCACGGTCCCAGCTGCCACCAGCCAGCACAAAGGGCTGCTGTCGACCCCAGCACTCAGCTAGGCCCCCTGCCACAGGGCTGCACGTGCACCTATGCTCCTGAGCATGCACATGGTGGTGTCCCATGGCATGTGCTGGGGGACACAGCATTGCACGGGTGTGCAAACACATGCAAGTGTGCATGCATGCACACTCATGCACACATGTGAACAGACACACAGGCATGTGCACGTGCCCACATGGAAACATGTGCGATTAAATCCATATGTGCAAGTGCATCCATGCACAAACACACCCATGTTTGCATGTCAGTAGCACACAGTGGGGAAGTCAGCTCTGCCAGTTCCTATCCCCCCACCCAGGAGGTGATACGAGAATACAAGATCCCAGTAATGTCCCCAAGCAGACCACAGCCCTCCAGGGCCCAGGATGGGAATGGAGAGGCAGCAGTTCCCATGGGTGAGGCATGGAACATGCTAGGGGTCCCCATGTCACCCTAGCATGGCAGCTGCATGCTGAGTGAGCAGGTTCTCACCCTGACACCCTTGGAGCTGACATGGGGGTGTGGATGCTGGACCCAGCCCCCTCCACATGCCAGCTCCCTGCTCCCCACACCATTGCCTGCCCTTCCCCTGCTATTACATAAAGGCAGGATTACAGGAAATCAAGGGGCAAAACATCTCACTGGAATTAATAACTGACTGCCTGCAGTTGCAGATTCACCTCCTGTGCTGTTTATACCCTCACCGCCCTGCCCACTTCAATTAGTGCTCCCTGGTGCCATTTGCCATTAACTGGCTCCAGAACCATGGGGAGGGTGTCCCTGGGACCCAGCTACCCCAGTATAGCCTGGGCAGGGTAGTGGTGGGAGCCCTGTTCCTCTGCATCCTCATTCTTCTCAGGCAGGAGTAGGGGATCTGAGGTCTCATCTGCTCTGCCACCACCTGCTCATTGCTCTTGACCATGACACCCCAGTCAGCAGCTATGCAGGGTAAAGGGCTGGGGGACACGAGGAGGGCTACAAGCCAAGAGCAGTGGGGCATGACCAAGGCTTTCTGCTGTCCACACGCCGAGGACACGGTCCCTCCCCACCCTCCTCACTTCCCCACCCCCTACCCAGACAGGCCCAGCCCATCCTATCCAGGCCCGCACAGCCTGGTGACCTCCCCGTCGTCAGCATTTCCCCCAACACAGAAGCCTCTCACTGCCTCCCATTCTGCCGTTTTCCAGTGGGAGCAAGGCCAGCTTGCCCAGCTCCGGGGCCGGGCGCCGAGGAGCCGGGGCCAAGCCATTGTGCTGCGCTGACGGCTCCGCAGGCAGGAGAACCGATGCTCCCAGATGAACCCGGCTGGCGCAGCCATTTCCTGGTGTGTTTCTTCCATATTCCAAAAAAAAAAATCCCAAAGTTCTTGTTAAACCAGTTAGGGTTGCTAAGAGACAACAATGTGCTTTACATGGTGCGTTATTGACAAAGCCCAGCTCTTAATAAGCTCGGAAATGAATGGCGAGCAGCTTGGAAAGCCTGCACGGCAGAGCCAGCAGCAGAGTGCGATGGCCGCCCTCCTGTCTGCACAACCTCCTTAACTCTCCCACAGACTGCCCCAGGAAAGGCTCATTCTCCCCCAGAGCCAGGGCAATGTCAGGGCTGGGACCCTGCTACCCACTGCCATCAGTTTTCTTTGTAGCCATAGACACCCGTGGGGTCCAGCCGTGCACCAACAGCGTCACCAGCGTTTGGGACACGCCTTCTTGGCACAGGCACGGCACCAAAAGCTGCCTCCACCTCCGTCTGCCAAACACCCACCAGCCCAGGCTCAGCCAGAGATGCTGCTGGCTTCCTGGGGAGGGGAAGAGGAGCTGCCTTACTGCCCATCCCCAGAGGAGTAGGTTGTTGGGTACCCAGCTATGGGCAATAAATCACTCACGAACAGAAGATCAAACCGTTTTGTGTAGGGCCAGGGCTGGTGCCTGCTGCATTGTCAGCAGAGCTGGGGCAGGGAGAAGGGTCACGCTGGTCTCTTTGGCATGAGGCACGAGGCAGGTGCTCAGCACACTGGGGCTAGGGCAAGGACCCTGCCAGAGGCATGTGCAGGCAGAAGCAGGCAGGGAGCAGGTGCCCTGCAGGGCTGGCAGCCAGCTGATGTGGTGGGGCAGCCTCAGGGCATTTGTGAGCAGTGGGCACCAGTCTGTAGATGGCAGGGGCTGACAGAGCGATGGATGGAGGAGGTTGTCCCTTCTGCCACTCACCTGATGTGCCTCATGCACCACCACCCCAGCCTGCAACTGCACAGTGTCCCCAGGGGGATGACTCTTCCCCTCTTGGGCAGCTTGGCCATCAGGGACTCCAGTGAGAACAATATGGGGGACAGGAGATAGCTGAGATAGAGGGACAGGACACAGGCAGGAGGTAATGAAGGCAGTGAAGTCAGGTTGCTGGTTGGGAGGAGCTGGTTGGGGGCTCAGCAGGAAGCTTAGGGCACCTTGGGCTGAGGGTGCTCCAGTGTCTGGCTGTTCTGCCCCTCCTTTGCTGCAGCTCCCAAAGGAGCTCAGCACCTTCATTTCTTCCTCCACCAATGATGTCAGTGCTCCAGCCTCCAAGGTGGGGTGAACCAGGCCCCAAGCATTCCCATGTCCCCAACTCCAGGTGCTGTCTCAGAGCCCCAAATTGTGCCAAACCCAGCCTCAGCCCCGCCACAGCTCCAACCCCTGAGAAAAGGTAATGCTGCAGTCTCCTGGCTGCTTCATAAAGATTCCAGGAGGAAAATTGGTGCAGGAGCACATGTGAGCAAGAGGAGGATTGGGGGAAGGGGAAGCAGCACCCCACTTAACACAGGCCCTTGGCACTCGCTCGGGTGTTCCTGGGCACAGGGAGCCTGGCAGCAATGATGGCTGCATTGACTTTGGCTGGGATGCCCAGCTCTTGGCTCATGCTGCCAAGAGTGGCTTCCCCCAGTGCCAGCCCCTGTGACCTGGAGAGGGACAGCACCCTCACTGCCCCCTGCCTGCACAGTCCCTCGTGGGCGTGAGGGACACAGGCAGCAGGTGGGGGGAAGCCACCTTCTCAGAAAGGCCTCAGGTACCACTTCTGGCTGTTGCGGGGGCAGCTGGAGGCCACAGCCAGATCTGGGTCTGCCTTGGCCACATCCCCAGCTTTGCAGCTTAGCACTCAAATCAGCTTGCGAGGTGCTGGCTGCTTAGCATCCAAATCCCCAGCCAGGGCTAAAAATAGACACCCCCCCGGGCTCGGCAGGTGGCAGCTGGCACTGCTCAATACTGCCTTGGCACGACCAAGGAGGGGCCCTGGAAATGCCACTAGGGTGGGGAACAAGGACCAGGAGGTGGAAGCTGGCTCCATTGCTTAGCTGGATGCCCTCACCTGCTACAAGGGCACCTCAAGTCTCTTGCCACCAATTCCTCCCACTGGCATGACTGGGAGCGGTGCCAGGCAGTGCTGGCCACTCTAGCAGGGCCAAGGATTTTCACCTGCTGGCAGAATATCTGCAGTAAACCCAGGAGGCTGCTTCAGGGGGAGCATTTAATATTCTCTTCCTCACCCTGTGACACTGGCGCTGCCCTCACACCACCCCTGATCACCTCTGTCCCTGGCACAGCCCCAGTGTCTAGCCTGACAGACAGCACGGGGCAGGTCCAGCTGCCTGCCATGAGTTTGTGAAGCCTCAGGGGAGGTGTTTGGGAGTCGCTGGTGTTGGGACTCATTGGCTGTGGAGAGGAGCAGGGGGTCACTGCCGCCCTATCAGAGGTGGAAAGCTGAACTCGGGAAGCCTCAGACCATGTCCCTGCAAGCCATCAGGAAGAGCTGTCACCCGCCCACACACTGATGATGAGGCAGCACCTTCACACCTGCAGGGCCAGGGACAGCGTGCCCCCAAGCTGCCTTCTGGCAGCTCCCAAGCACCTCGGCCGCGCTGTGCCTGCCTGCAGCACACTCTCAACATCACCGGAGCTGTCACCAGGGTAAAAATAGCATCTCAGCAGAGTGCAGCCATGCTCCCTAAAAGCCATGTGGTTCGAGTTAGAGATTAATTGGAAATGCTTATTTTGATTTGCAAAGTGATTGGATTTTTCCAGGGCATTTTGAAAGGAAAAAAGTCTGAATTTAATTATCACTATTCCAAAAAGCACCATGGGACAGAGTGTTTGAGGCCATCTCATGTTTGTTTCACTCTCCTCTCCAAAACGCAGGCAGGCCATGGGGGACTGGTGGGGATGCATCAGGGATGCCTCACTGTCCCCTTGCACCCACTCGCAGGCCAGGCCCCAGCTCCCAGCAGAGGGCAAGGCACCGGGGCTGTGCAGTGCACCAGCAGCTGCTGGCATCAAGGCAGTGAGCCCCAGGGGCACCCTGCATACTGGTGCAGCTCAGGCAGGAGAAGAGCCCAGGGGGAACTGTGTCAGTGCAGGCCAGGCCCAGTTCTGGAAGGGTTTTCTTTCAACAAGTTGCTTTGTTTTTACCAAAATGGATTTTCAGCAATGGCCTTTTTCTTCTTTTTCTTTTTCTTCTTCTTTTTCTTTTTCTTCTTCTTTTTTTCTTCTCCTTTTTTTCTTCTTTTTTTTTTTTCCCTATTTTTTCCTCCATTTTTTCCTCCTTTTTTTCCCCCCTTTTTTTCCTCTTTTTTTTCTCTCTCTCTCTTTTTTTTTTTCCTCAGGGAAAACAGAAGTTCCAATTACATTTCTCTGGGTTTCTATTGAAAAATGAAAAGCAAATGCTCTTGCATGCTGGCAAAATGTGGAAAAATGTCTAGGAACATTTTTTGTCCAAATGAAAACAGTTTCAGCTCTTTTTTTTTTTTTTTTTTTTGAGATCTCTTTTTTTTTTTCCTGAAAAGAAACCACAGTTGCCTTCCCAGTTATTCTAGTCAGACTGGTTTCAAGACAGACTTCCCAGTTTAGAGCTGTAGCTGGGCTTATGGTGCCACAGGGCAGGCGGCCTGGGCCTCCCCAGCAACCCCAAGCCAGTGCTGCCATGGCACTTTCCACCTCATGTAGAAAGATGGGGCAGGAGCAGGGTGAGACCTGCCTGCAGCCAGTATGGCCCTGCACTGGTGTGTTGGCAGGTCTGGGGTGCACCAGGCTGGAGACCCCCAGCCCCATGGCCAGAGATGCTCCATACAAAAGGCTGGGGCTAGTGGAGTCCTCCCCAGGGCTTTGGAAATGTGACCTGAGCTCCACATTTATGGAACAATTTGGGACCCTGTTGGATGTGGGAGCAGCACAGCCTGAGGACTCCTCGTCAGTTTCTTTTCATGTTGACAGGATGTTGGGATGGGGAATTGCTGCCCCTGCTCTGTGTTTTGCACTCAGCTTGATTTCCCTCTGCATTTGTGCCCTGTGCACCGTGGCAGCCAGGGGCCAAGAGCCAAGGGCAGGTAACAGGTCCAGTACCCTGGGGGCTCTTCTGCAAGCACAGGAGGAAATGAGCACACACAGAGGGCTGGAATTTCAGGATGCATACTCACATGGTGCCTGGCCACAGCAAAGCACCTGCAGAAGCCTACCCTTGGCTAAAGAAACCCTGAATTCAAGGTACCTCCATCTCTCCAAACCACCTTGTATCTGGAAGGCTCTTTCTGCTTCCATGCTTCTCAGTCAGGATCTCGGAGCCAGGGCAGGATGGAGGGGACACACAGATGCAGGATGGCCCCATGGTGAGTAGGCTGTGGCTGTGAGAACTGTTGGCTCTGCAAGCACCAAAGTCCTGCCAGGCTATAGGAAGGGGAATATAAAACTGAATGTTAAATGTAATCTCTGGGCTGAGATTTGGCTCCACTTCTCCACCCATGACACTGCCTTCTCTCTCTCAGTCTGCTCTGGGCACATAGCCAGATGCCCAGGCAGGTGTGGTGTGCCAGCACTGGCATTTTGGTGAGCAGCTGCGAGTCTTGTCTTGGTTCCATGCTGTAGTTTGTCAGGGCTAGGCACCTTCCCCACTGCCCTGCTGATGCTTGACCTCAGTGATGTCCCTGTAATGGTGCTTGCCCATGCAGCCCACCATGGACTATGCACTGAGCTGGGAGTGGGGTGCAAGACCTCATGTCTCTGCTGTGGCAACAGCACTCATCCCAAAAGGCATACAAATGTTGGTTTAAAAAGACTGAGGATCCAGCTGGAAAATCCTCCTCTGCAGGACTGATCCACTCCTGCTGCCACCAACAGCTAAAAGCCACCAACAGAGCCATGCTTCATTTTCCCCACTTGTTGAACACGGGGGGGAAGTGGTGATTCTTCTGCAGCTCCACAGGAGTGGGATAGCAGGGACAGATTCTGCCTCTGACCCCAGCAGGCAGCCCAGGGAGGGGACCAAAGAACCCCTTCTTAACCCCAAAACAGCTGGAGGCCTGGTCCCTACCCCAAGGCAGTGCTTGGGGAGCAGCAGACAGGAGGCTTGGTCCCCATTCCTGCAGGAGGGAGCTGGGAGCTGCTGGAGAGGGAGAAGAAACTGCCCCAGCACTGGCAGGCAGCAGAAGGATGTTTGCTGCAGTCACATGGAGCACGCCACATATTTACACACCGGAGCAAGGCAGCCTCGGTGACAAACACGGTGCCACTTGGGTAAACATGGCCCCTCTGAAGAAATGCATCTGTGGCCAGCACAGGAAGAGATCCAATGTATAAAAAAGCAGGGAAGATGGGGGAGATGGAATAGGAAAGGGGGAGCAAACCCAACAAAACGATGCCAAAAACCTCAGCCAAGCAATTGCATTGAAAAAAATTATTAGTGGTTTGGTTTTTTTCCCTCTCACTGCAAAGAGGCCTGGGAGAAATGCTGGGAGCCAACTGCCCTGTTTTCCATGTTTCCTCTGAAAAAAAAAAATATAAAGAAGAAGAAGAAGCAGCAACAACAACCACCAGCCTGAAGTGAAGATACAAAGTCCACTTGTCACCCGCCAGTTGCAGCCTCCCTGCCTGCGGCGGCAGCTGGGTGCTTGCATGGGGTTGCTGCCGCACAATGGTGCCTGTTGTTGCTAGAGCTGGGATCTGGCTGCGTTTCAAGGCCAGGCAGAGCATGTGCAGGCATCACTGCTGTTAACTCTCCAGGCCCTTCCCCGAGATCCCCCATCAGCAAAATGGATGGAGTCAGCCACAGTGCGCGGTTGGGGAAACTGAGGCACGGGTGCCTTCTGCAGCCTTTGAAGGTGCCACCCCCGGCCCTTCTTCCTGCAGTAATGTTGGGTTTACAAGCCAAGCCAGGCCAGGACTGTGAAATGTTGTTGTGCCCATATGCACCCTTCCCAGGTCTATCTGAAGTCCCCACCACCTGCCTTCTCCACCCTGCAGGGAGGTGGTTGGCCCCCAGCACCACTGTCTGATGCCACGTGGCCGAACAGCACCCATTCACCTGCTGGGATGCTGCTGAAGCATGGTGACACTTCCTCTGGTGATTCCATGCCTGCAGGGACTGCCATGGCAGCCAGCCCAGGCAGTCGTCACCCATGTGTCCATCGGGTGCCACCACATGCCTCGGAGAGCCTTGGGCAGGTAGCACGACATCCCTCAGCACCTGCTCCATGTTCCTGTGCTGGTCGGCTCCTAGGATGCCACCCGGCCTCAGACTGGGACACCGCGGTGAAGCTGCTGGTTGTCCTCTGCCACCACCCCAGTCCCCTGCTCACCACCCCGGGATTCTGCAGAGGGAATGACCTCAGCATAGCACCACAGCAAGCCAGGGCAGCAATCTCCCATCTGCCAGCACCACTCGATGCCCCGTGCCCAAAACGCTTCGGGCAACACGCCCCTCACCGAGCCCCAGGGCTGGCAAGCATGGGTTCCGTCACCCCCTGCGCCTGGCGAGCGCGGCCCCAGCGCCATGCAGCTCACAACTACTGCAACCACAAAAGCCATTTTTTCCTCCCTGCTCAGCCAAGCTGCCCAGTCCCCACTAATTAAAACAAAATAAAAATACATAAAAAAAAAAGGAAGGACACGGAAAATTCTATAACATCCCTTTCCAGCTCCTTGGATTTGGCTTTTGCTAATTTGAAGCAGACCCTGGAAGAGGAGGGGGGGGGGGGGGGGAGGGGGGAAGGCAGGGAGAGTCTAATCAAACCAGAATCATGGCACAAAAAAAAACCAAACCCAGTTTGCACCAAGAAGGGGAGGAAAAAAAAAACCACCAAGCCAGCAACCCCAACATTTGAATGCAGCAGGGAAGAAAGAAGGGGGGGTGGGGGGGGGGTGGAGGGGGGGGAAGTAGTTTAATGTGTGCTTAAAAACAAACGAGCAGTGGTATCATTTTTAATTAGGAGCCTATTTTCAAAGCCCTTATTACTTACAGTACGCTCAGCATCCAAGTAATTTTCCTCTCTCGTAAAATCGTGGCAAAGGAAGGGGGGAAGCAAACCCTTTGTGCGGCCGGAGAGCTTTGTGAGGCAAATACTCAGCCAATTTGTCTGCAGTAATTGGTTTAGCTATAGATGAAGGCTGGCAACTGATCCTGTGAGTTGCTAAACTTTTCCCGGAGCAGGGACTCTGCCTGCTTTGACTTTTGTGTGCCTCCGGTTTACGTCGCCTTCTGGAAAACTAATACAATTCTCTGCCGTGCTCTCCAAACTCTCCTCTTGCAAATTCCAGCCCCGTTTTCTCCTCTAGCAAACAAAAAACCATTTCCTACTGCGGCAAACGCCTCACCCAAAGGGCTGCCAGAGGTACCAGGGCCTGCTCTGGGCCCCTGTTGTGGCAATCGTGGGCATAAGGGCTGTGCCAGCACCGCGAACCCCACACACACCTGTCCCTGGGATCAGAACTGTGATTTTCTTTAGCTGCTGCAATTTGGCCGCTGGTATTGCTTGCAGCCCCGATCCCCAGCACCACCTGCACAGAGAGAATAGGGGCTCAGGGCTGGGCTCAGGGCTGGGCACAGCCTCACCGCTGTGGCAGGCGGCAAGGTGGAAGTGCTAGAGCAGAAGGCAGGAGCAGGTAGCTCACTACCTCCCCACACTTCTGTTTGCTTTGGCAACTGATTAAAATTCCCCCATGATTCCCTGCCTCGGGCTCCAAAATGCCACCAAAGGGCACTTTCCTTCCTCCCCAGCAGCCGGGGAGTCCCTGGCAGCTCCCAGGGACTGCAACCCAGTGGACAGGGATGCCAGCTGTGTGCCAGGACATGGAGCTCCAACACTTAGGTTACGCACTGCCAGCCACTTTCACTTTCTGCTGCCCAACGCCAGTCCGAGGCTCCTCTGCTTCTCTACGCTTCCCTCCCCCACCCCCAAGAAAAGGCATGTTTGGGGTGATTTTTATCTGCCCCCACCCCCCCTTTGAGTGTTGTTCCTGTTTCCACCAGGGTGTCTGGGGGGGGATCCTGCTGGGTGCAGCGCAGCAGCAGCCGCCCGTGTGGTGCTGTTGCAGA
Organism: Melanerpes formicivorus; assembly: GCF_026170545.1. Taxonomy (NCBI): domain Eukaryota; kingdom Metazoa; phylum Chordata; class Aves; order Piciformes; family Picidae; genus Melanerpes; species Melanerpes formicivorus. The sequence goes on along the minus strand of NW_027142386.1, from coordinate 2,755,261 downwards.
GCCACAACGAGGAAGCCATTAGGGTCACGGCACCCAGCTGCTCCCGTTCCCAAAGCTGAGCCTTCCACTGCTGCCGGGGCCAAGGGGTGCCTGTGGCAGTTTGGAAGCTGTGCCAGGGGGTGCAGGGATGATGGCAGCAGCCCCTGTCTGCCAGGCTCATCTGCCGGGAGGGTTAAAAATGTAAATCTGGATGCACTCACTCTGAACAAAGAAAACAGGGCTGCATAGCTCCCAACTCCTCACTCCAGAAATTTCCCTACATGCCCCCAGCACCAACATGACAAATCAGGCCCAGGAGAGTGGCTGCACTTTATTTATTTCCTTTTGTGGAGAAAAAAAATAATAATCAGGTGAGGAAACATTTCCTGGTTGGGGTTTGGTTGTCGGTTGTTTTTTGGCGTTTGGTTGTTGGTTGGGTTTGGGTTTGGGTTTGTTTGGGTTCCCCCCCCCCCCAAATGAGTGAAATTTGGCATCTGCAGAGTTCCCAGCACCTCCATCCACGCCCCTGCAAAAACTCCGACAGAGCTCTGCCTGCCTCAGCCCCTGGGTTGGGTTGGGCAGCAGCCCCGTGGCTGGACTTCAAGCTGTTTGGCGGCAGCAGCAGCAGCAAACCTGGCACACACAAGGAAAAGGCAGGAAAAATTCTCCCTTTTGATGTAAGGAAACAAATTTTAGGGGCAATTCAGGGGAGAGTGGCCCCAGTGAGGTGGAGCTTCCCAGTGCCGAGCAGCATGGAAGCAGGGGAAAGGGTTGCGAAGGGTTGCAGAGGAGGTGTCTCACCAAAGCCACAGATTTTGGGGGGCTGTTTTCCAACAAATCCAAGAGGAAGAGGTGAGTTTGAGCTGATGGAAAAAAATACAGAGGAGGAAATCTGGATATTTGAATTTATTGATTTTTTACATCTAACCTGTAGCCAAGAGGGTGGGGGGAAAGAAAGGAAAGGAAAGAAAGGAAAGGAAGGAAAGGAAGAAAGAAAGGAAGAAAGAAAGAAAGGAAGGAAGGAAGAAAGGAAGAAAGAAAGGAAGAAAGGAAGAAAGAAAGGAAGAAAGAAAAGAAAGGAAGAAAGGAAGAAAGGAAGAGAGAAAGAGAAAGAAAGAAAGAAAGAGAGAAAGAGAGAAAGAGAGAAAGAAAGAAAGAAAGAAAGAAAGAAAGAAAGAAAGAAAGAAAGAAAGAAAGAAAGAAAGAAAGAAAGAAAGAAAGAAAGAAAGAAAGAAAAGAAAGAAAGAGAAAGAAAGAAAGAAAGAGAAAGAAAGAGAAAGTAAAGAAAGAAAAAGAAAGAAAGAAAGAAAGAAAGAAAGAAAGAAAGAAAGAAAGAAAGAAAGAAAGAAAGAAAGAAAGAAAGAAAGAAAGAAAGAAAAGAAAGAGAAAGAAAGAAAGAGAAAGAAAGAAAAGAGAAAGAAAACCACAGCAAAATTTCTACCCCCCCTTGAAATTCTTGCAGAATAATGAACTGAAATCTGCTAGCAATTTTTAAAATGAAATCCCCCCCTTGTCAGCAACAATTTCACCAGTTAAAAACTTGTTTTATAAATAAAAAAGGAGGGGAAAAAAAATCTTTCATTGCATGTTTTGGCTTTGAATTGAGCAGGGCCAGACCTCTGCCTGTTTAGGACCCAGGCCAAGAGCCATATGCAGGAATAAAGTAAATAAATTCTGGTCAAAACCAGAATATTCTCCTTAAAAGTTACTTGAAAAGCAGCAACAAAGCCATCTGAACATGGGTTGGTTATTTCCCTTTCTCTCCCTCTTTCCAGTGAGGGATGCGGCTTGGCAGTGCTGGCAGCACCCAGGACTGAAAGCAGCAGAATGGGACCTTTGAAAACACCCTGCAAAAAATGCTAGAAATGAAGGCAAGGAAAAGGCTGCTGAGGCTGAGGGATATTTCCCCTGGCAATGGCAGGGGCTTACGCAGCCCTGTGCTGCTCCACGAGTATCTGCACCCCCGGCTTGGCTGAGCCCAAGACTTGGCATTGAGGCATTTTAGCAGCACAAAGCAAGCATGAAATGCCCTTTAGAAATAAAATCTAGCTTTGGGGAGGGGGCGAGCACAGCTGTCTTGGCCACCGGGACTTCAGGTGGTGGCCATCTGGCACTGCCGGACAGGGCCTCTTGCCCACGAGCACCAGGAAGGGTAGGGGGCATGAGGCAGTGGGGAACAGCCTGAGCCTGCTGGCATGGGATTTCACTGGCTTCTTGCAGCAGCGGGTTTCAGGGGAGAGGGGAGCAAATTTCCACTTGTTCCCAGTACTGATTTTATGGATGGGTGGTCAGAAGCCTGCAAAGGGGTTGGGATATAAACCTAAGGAATGAAACAAAGGGCCTGATCCAGTTGCTCCATCTCCATGCCAAAATAGAAGTAACTCAGCTTCAACCCTTGTGAGAATCCACTAGGAGAAAGAAAACTGGACCCCAAACCCTCCTGCTTCTTTTGCTTTTTTTTCTTTTCTTTTCTCTTTTTACTTTGTTGTTGTTTTAGTAAGGCAGCAAGGATGGGTTTGGATTTCCCCCTCCTCAGAATGCTGTTTACAGGCAGCCTGGGAACAAAATCAAACAAACAAAAAACCAAACCAAAACAAAAACAAGCCAAAAAAAAAAACCAACCCAACCCCAAACAAACAAAAAACACCAAACACCACCAAACACAAACCAAAGCAAGCAAACAAACAAACAAAAAAAAGAGGATTATTGTCATTTTAGTGTTTTTCTGTCTGGGGTTTACACTAGGAATTGAGATTGAGGCTGGGGTGGCTGCAGGGTCTAGCAGTGGCTCCCCAGCTCTGCACCCCACAGCCTGCACCCCTGGGCAGTGAATCCCACCTGCAGCAGGGCTGCCAGGACCAGAGCTGTGGCCTGCTGAGACCTTTCCACTCTGCCCCAGCCCCATAGCAGCAGAGTACAGGTGCCACTTGAGGCACTGAGATCATTGCCACCCTAGGCCATTCTATTGTGGTTCACACAGGATTAGTCCTTGGGCTCAGGGAGATCTGACAAATGGGATTAATTCAGAGGGACGCCTACATGTGCTTGTAGGCCACTGCCAAACCATGGTGGTGTCTCAGAGACGAGGCCGGCAGCCCTTCAACCTTGGCTTTGAATCATCCAGAAAGCACTTTAAAAGCATTACAAAAACAAGGCAGGCAAAGCCCCCTTGCCCACATTCCCACATCCCAGGCCCGCACAGAAGTGGAAATAAAACCCCAGGTGAACTTCTCCCCCTGCCATCAATCCATCAGCCCCCCTTTTTTCTCCTTGCCCAGCAAGCACTGGCCTCAGCAGCTTGGCACTGACAGCCTGGCAGAGCTGGGCACTCTTCCACAGCACTGAGACTGAAGCTGAACAGCCACGGCCTCCCCAAAGCACAAGGAGCCAGGGGAGCCGAGGAATCACCACAGCAAAATAAAAGTGCTGGCGAGAGGGAGGGGAGCTGCCAAGCAGGCACCGATAGCAGCCCCTAGGAGCAGTTAAAAATTGACAAATGCTTCTCTTGGCTGATTTTTGCGCTGCCTCTCATCTGGTGTCAGGCAGAAAATGAAAACTCTATCGTGTGGGCAAAGTTAGCACCGAGTTTGAATTCCTCCAGGCTTCTGGAGCTGGGGTGAGGCAAGAGAATGCTCGTTTCAGCCAGGAGCCTTCTTCGCAGCCTTCAAACAGGGAAGTGGCTTGGGGTGGGGGGGGAGGGTGGTGAGCAGACGGTGATTTAAAAACAAACCAAAACAAAGCAGTTCTAGACTGTGTAAAAACAAAATACATATATATATATAAAAAATCATTAGGGTTTGGCTGTTTTAACAGAAAGCTGGAACAAAAGTGGCTGGCATTTCCATCGCGCCGATGGCCGCGCTTCGGTGTCTTCACGAAACAACTTGCGTGGCAGTAAAAATGTGCCCTGCGAACGCACAAATTATGGCGTGTAACATCCAGGGCCTTGGTATGTGCACGGCGGGTTTAGCTGGCAAAGGGGATCCAAGGATGGATAAAACAAACCTTTGGTCTTTGCGAAATCCCTGTTAAAATCGAGCTGATCCCTTGTAAAAATGATCAGGGCTCGCTGAGTCCTCTCAAGGAAGAAAAAAAAAACCCCAACAGAGAGTCATTCGAAAGAGGGAGGAAAACGCTGAAATGAAAACTAGAGGAACGGCAGCACAGCTTGCTTTCATTTTATTTAAAATACAGATAGTAAATTATTTAGCATATTATTTATCGCACTGAAATAATTTGAGCACAAGACAGATGGGGATTGTGTTCCTGTTTGTTCAAGACTATGGAGCATGCCTAAAAATAAAGCCGTGCAGCGCGCACTTCAGCCCTTAATAAACTAAAGGGAGGCGAAATCTAGGTTTTGTTGCCTTCCTGCACAAAAAAATGTGGTTATGGTAAAGGAATGAAAAATTAAAGGATTGGTCGAGAATAAGGGTTAAAAGTCCAGATGCAAAAGGGGTCTATGGAAATAGACCCCAGACGCTGCTCCCCGACCAAACCCAGCTCCTGCCCGCTGCCAACTTTCTGCTGGAGCCTAGGGAAGGAAGGCGAACCGCAGCCCCCGCTGGTCCCGATGCTGGAGCCACTGCTCTGGCTGCCAAGCGGCCTGGACCCGTGGAGGGCAAACAGGGGGCATCTGGGGGGGAAACTGCTGAGAAGGATGGCGGGGCTGCGTGCGGGTAGCACAAGAGAATTTAAGGGACAGAAACGAGGTAGCCTGGAGGGGCTGGGGGAGCAGGGCCGAAGGATGTTCGGGGAGGTTGGAGTCGGGGGGGTGGGATGACCATGATGTGTCCGTGGGGCAGGGCTGGGAGTGTCTGCTGGGGGTGCTGGGGAAATGTCTGCAGAACAGGGAGAGGATGTCCGTGGGGACAGAGGTGTGCGGGAGGGGGGAAAAGGGGCGTCCGTGGGCCGGAGATGGCTGGGAGCAGCGGGACTGGGGGCGTGCGGGGCCGCGGGTGACCGGCCCGCCCGGTACAGGGGCGGGCGGCTGGGCCCGGCGCTGCCCGCGGCTCCTCCCCGCTCTGCGGTAGCTCCGCACCGGGGCCGCGCCCCCCCTTCTCCATCCCAATCCGCCCACCCCGCGCTCCCGCGCCGGGCAGAGCCCGAGGGCGGCCCCGCGCTTCCCTCCTCAGCCAGCCGGCCCCGGGGGGGCCGCGCCGCAGCCCCCGCCACTTACCAGCATCAGCCGGGGGTCGCCGTCGCGCTGCAGGGCGAAAGGGGCCGGAGCCTTTCTCCTCCCCGCCCCTGCACCGGGAGCATCCCCTCCGCAGCGCCGCCGGTGCCCCGGGCGAGGGGAGGAGGCAGAGGCGGAGGCGGCAGCGATGGGGCCGGGGCGCTGCGGACTGCGAGGAGGAGCCGTGCCCGGCCGGAGTTGGGCTTCGCTGCGGGGGGGCGGGGGCGATGCCAGCTTTGCTCTTCCATAGGCGCAGCCCAGCCCTCCGCCGGCCCTCTCCCCGGGGCTCATTTTTTATTTCTTAAAAACAAAAATATATATTTTTTTTTTTTCCCCCTTGCTTTGCAAAAATAACCATCGCCCCGCCGCCCCCCAGCTCCCCTCATCCCCGTCACCCCCGCGGTGCATGAGGCCGGGCCGGGCCAGGCCCGGTTCTCCCACCGCCGCCCCGGAACTCGCCGCTGGCGGCCGCGGGCCCCTGCCTCCGGCCCCGCGTGGGGGAGCGCGGCCCGGCCTGGCTCCCGGTACGCGGAAGCCGGAGCATGGGCCCCGGCAGCGGGACCGAGCCGGAGAGAACGTAAGCGCTTGCCGGGGACACTTTGACGTTGCCTGTGGCCTTTGGGAGGGCTTTTATTCTTATTATTATTATTCGACTTTTAATTTTTATTATTTTTGAGGGCAACGATTTTTTTTTTCCCTCCACCGTCGGCTGGGTGGAAAACACACGTTTTAGAACAAAATACAACAACAACAAGAAAAAAAAAAATCCCACCCTCTTTGCTTTGCTTTCCGCAGCAACTTGGAAGCCCGTTAATTGCACTTGGCTATGGTAGGTCCCATAACACTTTCATTTTCCCTTCTACTTTCCTCCTCTCCCCACCCCCGTGTGCGTGTGTTCGCGTGTGCACCCACCGGAGCCGGGGAGGGGGGCGGCGGGGCCGGAGCGATGCCACCACCAGACTTGAACAGGATGCCCGGGGGGGAGTGTAGGGGCGGCGGTAGGGAGGGTGCGGGCCAGGCGGAGGGAAGTTGCCGCTGTCTCTCCTCCCCTACTTCCCCCGCGCGGTGTAAGGGGGGGGCGGGAAGGTCGCGGCACGGGGTTGGGGGGGGGGGGGGGGACGACTCCGCAGCCCACGGAGGGCTGGATAGAGCTGAAAATGGCCGCTAAAAAAGGGGCGGAGAGGTTGCCAGCCGCACCGACTTGAACTTGGAAGTGACGGCCGGGAGGGTCGCGTTCAAGTCCGCAGCGCGGTGCGCGGGGCCGCCCTGCGGAGGTGGAGGACGGGGAAAAAAGGAGAAAAAAAAAAAAAGAGGAAAAAAAAAAAGCGCCCATCACCCCTCGGCTCGCCGTGCTGGGCTTCTCCCTCTTCGCTTTCTGCCAGGCCCCAGGGCGAAGCGGAATCTTGCGCCCCCAGCTCCCCTGGAGCAGCGGCGGCGGAGAATGCGGGGGGCGGGGGGAGGGCGGTGGAGAGCGGGCCCGGCCGGCGAAGTTTGCGGGGATCCGCACTGGTGCTGCCGCATGTCACGGAGCGGGGCTGCCTCCGGGGCAGGTTTAATGCAGAGGAAGGTGGGGATTAAACCCCTAACTCCCCGGGCGGAGATCGTCCTCCAGGGGCTGGCAAAAGTTCAGAGTGAAAAAATCAGTTGTGCGGGGAGGGGATCTGCGGGACGGGGGGAAGAACGCTGTTGGAGAGAGCGAGGCTTGGCTGGAGCTGCGGCCTCGCAACTCCCGGAGCAGCCCCCGGCGGTCAGCGGGGTCTCTGCTGCGCTTCAGGGAGAATTAAACCATGGCTGGGGTGCAGCGAGCGGGGCCGGGATCTGCGGCCTCGGCGGCTGCCGTCCGCCCTACTGCGTAGCTAGGACTGGCTTCCACAATTAGGAGCGGGGATTCCCTTTGTTTTTCTATAAGTGGCTCTCGCCCTCGCTAATTAGGTTTCATTAGAGCCTGCAGAATGGGTCGGTGGCAGTGGTGTCTGCAGCGAGAACTTGCTGTTTGGAGTTTGCCGGGCGCGGGGCTCCGCTCGCTTTGTGCGCTCGGGCGGGGGCGGACGCGGGGCTGCCCGAGTGCGGGGCTGCGCGAGTGCGGGGCTGCCCGGGCGCTCCCCCCGCCCGCCCCGGGGCCGTGAGTCGAGACGCTGCTGGGCGTTAAAGCAGGAGGGGGAGCGACCAGAGTCGGGATGCGGCGGGGCGGTCTCTTTGGCACCGGGGCTCGGAACGGGGCGGGGGGGGGGACACCCCCTGCCCGTGCCAGGCCAGCGTCTCCCGGGGCTGCTGCCCAGAAGTTGCCTATGAATCTGCAGATAGCTTTTTTTTTTTTTTTTTCCCCTCTCCTCTGGCCGTATCGGCTCCGTCTATTTAAAAAATAAAAACTTAAAACCCCGCAAAACAGCCCAAAAAGGGCGAGCCCGCGGGGGGAGGGGGCCCGTCCCTCCCTCCCTCGTTCGTCTCTGCCCCGCAGCGCCTCGGCCCTGGAGCCAAAGGGGGTTCCTACATCTTTAAATGGGATGTAATATTTTGGGATGGGCTTTTTTCATAACGTCACTTCATTCCTCGCCTTTTTTTTTTTTTTTTTTTTTTTTTTCATTTTCTCATTCTTTCTTCCCTCCCTCCCTCCGCTGCCCGTGGCTCGGATGGAGCCGCTTCCCCTCTAACTTCCCCGCTGCTCGCCGGCTCTGCCCGCAGGCTGGGTGCGGGGCCCCCCCTCAGCCCCCCCTCCCCGAGCAAAGATGAGCCTTTTGTCTCTTTAAAACGGCGGGGCCCCCCCTCCAACCACACAAACAACAACAAGAAAAGCGCTTTATTTTCCAAGGGGGGGGAATAGTTAACGCGCTTTTTCTTCCCTTTTTTTTTTCCTGTTGTGGTTGTTGGTTGGTTTTTGTTGGGTTTTTTTTTTTGGGGGGGGGGTGGAAGTTGGACCCTTTTTTATTTCCTCCTCGGCCCCCCCTTCCGCGGGGACGCCCGCCTCTGCCCGTCCGTCCCCCCTCCCTCTCCCCCCCCCCCCACCCCCCCCCCCCGGGCCCCGCACAGCCGCTCCAAAGGAGAGAGAGAAAAAACGCCCGGACTGCTCCAGCCTCCGAAATGACTCAGTAACTTTTACGCCTCGAGTCTCAGCCCTGCAATTAGCCACTTTCCCAGCACGGCTCGGGATGTATTCGTCTCCTCTCTGCCTGACCCAGGTAACCAGACCCCTCGCGGGCCCCCCCCACTTTTCCTTCCTTCACCGCAACGGACTTTCACAGTTGTAATGCAACAAAAAAAAAACCAAAAGTAAAACACCCCCACCCCCCCCCCCGCCACCCACGATTACAAAATAATGATCGTAGCAGGGAGAGGGGCTTCTCAGAGCAGTCGGGTTTACCTCTTGCTTACCCCCGCACCTTTTTTTGGGTGGCTTTTCGGTGTTTCTGGCATTTGGGGGAGGGGGGTTCTGCGTCCGCCTTCACTCGGGGCGCGGGAGGGGAAGGTTCCTTGTGGTTTGGGTTTTGTGTTTTCGCTGCGCCCGGGGGTGGGTGGTGCGGGGAGGCTGCTGGCTTTGGGGCTGCAGCGGAACACGGCGAGGTGCAGGGGGGTGCCTAGTTGGCTTTGGGGAAGCTGGGGGGGCTTGGCACTGCGAGCTCGGCCTTAGCCACACCACCTTTCGCATAGCGTGAAACTTTTTCCTTCCTTACCCAGCCGTCCGTCCCCCCCCCCCCCAGCCTGGCGGCACATGGTGGGGTGCAAGGAGGTGGGGGTGGGGCCGGGCAGTATCGGCTTTTTCTTCAAAATCCTGCAAGTTTGGGACTATTTACAGTAAGCTGTGCCATGCCACGCTGGCGGATGAGGATGGTGGGGGGTCATCCATGGCAGGATGGGGGGGCACCCCCTCAGTCTGCAAGGTGAGGCACTGTGCTGGCCCTTGTCTGTGTCTAGGGGGGTCAAAAGGCGGCCCTGAGCCATGTGCCTGGGGATGCTGGTGTCACTCCAGGCCACACCAGTGTGGCATGCGGTGGGGTGGCTGTGCCAGGGCCCATGGCGCAGGCAAGGGGGGGCATCCCCGAAGTCACCCAGCTGGTCCAGTTGTGGCTGGGAGGCTTTCAGGAACACTCCTCCTGCCCGCACCACTGCCACTGCGGCTCTGCCTTTGCTCTGTCCTTATTGATCGCTGATATTTATTTAATTATTGAGCAGGCAGCTTCCCCCCCTCCACCCCAGCTTGTAACCTCTTCTCTGCTGGCAGCCGCTGCCTGCTCCAAATCCAGCCTGTGCCGCACCCAGCGCGGGCTCAGTTCTGATGGGGAGGAGTGCTGCTGCTGGACCCCTGCGCCCACAGCACGGATTCTCCTTCCAGGTCCTTCCCTTGAGCCTGAGGTGCAGGCAGGATCTGGCTGCACCTCAGAGGTGTAGCTGTCGTGTTGGGGTTCAAGGGGGTCCCATCAGCAGCACTATGGCACCTGCATTGTGCTGGAGGGCAGCACAGGGCCTGGCCTTGTCTGGGGCTCTCCCTGGATATGGTGTAGCCATATGAGGCTCTTGGCAGCACAGGCGCGGGCATGGACAGTGAAATGGGCACAGGCATCAGCACAGATGGGCAGCACTGGGGCTGTTCAGAGACCCTGGGTATGGTGCTCCCATCATGTGGTTGACTTGGTACGAGACACACCTCAGTCTGCCTTTCTTTTTTATTCTTTTTTTTTTTTTGCCTCTATATTAATATTTTCTATTTTAATTTTTTCTCCTTTTTTCTCTTTTTTCTTGGTTTTTTTTTCTTCTTCTTTTCTTCTTCTTTTCTTTTCTTCTTTTCTTCTTCTTTTCTCCTTCTTCTCCTTCATCTTCTCCTTCCCTTCTTCTTCTTCCCTTCTTCTTCTTTTCTTCTTCTTTTTTCTTTTCTCCTTTTCTCCCTTTCTCCTTTCTTCCCTTCTTTCTTCTCCTTTTTCTTATTTTTTCTTCTTTTCATCCTTCTTTTTCCTTCTTTCTTTCCTTTGTTCCTTTTTCCTCTCCTCTCCTCTCCTCTCCTCTCCTCTCCTCTCCTCTCCTCTCCTCTCCTCTCCTCTCCTCTCCTCTCCTCTCCTCTCCTCTCCTCTCCTCTCCTCTCCTCTCCTCTCCTCTCATTCTTTTCTTTTGACCCTTCCTTCATTTTTTCCCTTCCTTTTACTTTTCCTCATTTTCTCTTTTTACTTTCTTTTGTTTCCCTGCTCTCTCACTCCAACTCCATCCTTTATGGAGGGCCCACCACCTCCCCACTATCCCAGTATCCAGCTGGCACTGGGTTGGCAGAGCCTGTTGCTGCCAGCTAACAGAACTTGGTCTGATGTGGGAAGCTGTGTGGTCGCTGGTTGGTCAGGCCAGGGCCGGCAGGAGCCATTCTGCTCACAAACCCGAGCTGTTCCCAGCGCTTTGCCCAGGCACCAGGCAGGAGCTGGATTTTATTCCACGGGTCTCAGCCTCCGCTCCACCACCTTCATGCGGGGAAGGCTCCAGTTCCTCTCCTTTGCCCTGGCTTAGCCTCAGCTGCAGCCCAGCCTGGCTGGGATGGGATGAGACGCTGTCTGCACCTACCAGATCCAGCCCCCCCGGTGCTCCCCCCGCCGCCAGCTTGGTCGTTCCCATCCAACCCGCGCGGCAGGGAGGCTCGCCCGGCCTGGTTGCCACGGATGGTGATGTGGATACATTGGAACGTGCGCGGGAGCCGCCCTGTGCTGCCTTCACGTCTCCCCACCGCCAGCCCCTTGAGTCCAGCACAGCCACTGGGATCCCAGCTACTGCTTGGGAAGCCACCCTTCCCAGCCAGAGCTGGTCCAAGCTGGGCCTTGGCAGCCCAGCAGCACCAAAATAGCCCTGGCAAAGGCATCTGTAACATGCTCCCAGCTGGGCCCTCAGCCGAGCCTCTTGTCAAGCAAGGAGGGTCATTTTGTGCCCTCCTCATCTCTCTGTCCCTGCCAGGGGACTTTCACTGCCCTAGCTCACCTCTGTCCACTTTCAGGGACAGGCTGGGAAATGAAGAGGGAGCTGCATGGATTAGCAGGGAAGTGACACTGGCAGTGTTGCCATGCGTGAGGCTTCTCCCTGCCCATGGGGAACCAAGGGGAGCTCCGTCTGCCAGGGCTCTGGAATAATCCCAGCACTGAGCACCACTGGCCATGCATGTGTGTCCCTTGCTACACAAGGAGCTGTTGGCATTCTGAAGCCATAGCAGTTACCCCTGGCTTCTGGATCTGCAGTAGGGTGGACAGGAGCGGATTTGGGATGCTCCCAGAAAGAAGATGGATAAATTTTATGACTGGTGATCCTCTTGTATACCTCTGGCTTGTCTCTGGCACTCCGTGAGACCCCCACCCAGGTACTCAAAGGCAGAGAGCAAAGTGAGGTGGGAGCCAGCCTCAAAGGCAGCTGGGAGCAGTGGGAGCCAGGCATCCTGCTGGGGTCTGGCCAGGGACCCTCTTCTGGGCCCCTTGGGTCTGCTGGGGCCCAGGAGAGGGTCTCCGGCTGGCCCCTGGCGGGATGCCGGGCTCCCAGTACTGTGCAGCCTCCTTGGAGACTGGTTTCAGCGTGGAGGCAACAAGCCTGCACCGCCTGCCCAAGAGCCAGCATGAACCTCTCTGCACGTGCCATGACCAGTGGCACCCAATCCTGGGGGCATCAAGGAGCAGCCCAGCCAAGCTGGCCAGGTATAAACCTCTGTACTGGCAAACACCGTCATTGCCTGGGGAAAGAGGCTGCAGTGCCTGAGGGACAGAGCCCTGCTGCAAGGGGCACCACAGACATGTGGCTTGGTCGGAGGCACCGTCTCCTGGGTGCTGAGGGGGATCTCAGCCTCTCCCCAGACACTGCTGGTTGACTGCGCGTCACCCAGCTGCCACTGCTGACTCAGGCATGTGGCCATAGCAGGGAGCTCCCTGCTGGGCACATCTCACTGGGGCATCTTTTGGCAAATCTCCTCCCCAAAAGCACTGCAGCTTTCCAGTTAGAGAGGGGAGTGCTGGTGCTCACCCCCTTAACCAGTAGCTCTGGTGAACTGGTTTCCAGCCGGGAGCTCAGATCGCCTGCCAAAGGATGGGAGAAGCAGGCCAGGCACGGCGGGGGGAGAGAGGGAAGGTTGCAACACACTTTCAATTCTCCCATCTGCTCAGTATTGTTTGGGAAAAACAATGAGGCTGTTCTTTAAAGGAAACCTTCGGGAGAGCCTTGCATTCCCCACGAGGCGCCTGCCACGCCGTGCCCGCTTGCCCTGGCTAGCCCTGCCCAGCTGCTCACGCCGGCCGCACTGTTGAGGACCCTGCTGCTTCTGCCTGATCTGATCTTAAATCCTCACCTGGAAGAAATAGATTTCAGTTTAAACGCAGTGTATGAAGCCATATTGGAGAGCTGGGGTGGGCATGTGGGGCAGTGGGCAGGATAAGGCATGCTGCACAAGAGACAGCGTTGGCCAGGTGGCTGCTGCTTGCACTGTGCCACTCTCCATCACATCACCTTGAACTTGGCAAGAGCCTCACACAATAAATCAGCCTCCCTCCTGCAAGCACGCTGAGGCGCCCGCCAATAATTCACCTTGGGCAGCTCTGCCCTTGCCTGCGCTTTCTTCCCTGCCTACGATTCCCTCCCTGCCTGCGTTTCGCTCTGTACCAGGGCAGGGAGTGAACCCGCTGCATGCCCAGTGCTGCAAGCACGCTTTTGCAGCTTACAGAACAAAGCCCAGACACCAGGGCCCAGCTCACTGCCCAGCTATCCCAAAGCAAATAGGGAATAGCTCCCTGAGCCCAGGAGGGCTTGAGGACTGGTGCTGGGAGCCATGGTCTAAGTCTTTTACCCGGCATTTTTTCCCCTCTTACAGGGGTATCGGTGGCAGCGGCCGTGTGGCAGAATGTGAATGGGGCGGTGGCAGAGCGGCAAGGCTCAGCACCGTGCCAGGGACAGATGAGCAGCTCCTTCGAGTGCCCTGGGCAGCAGCAGCATGAAAGACTTGAGAACCCTGAGGGGAGATGTGTGCTGGCCTGGGGCTGCACACAGCGGGTCTTGCACCCAGGGGGAAGGGGGGACAGTGTCCCCTGCTTCTCTGAGGCTGGCCAAGGATGGCCCTGAGGACAGGAGCAGCTTGTGCTGCCTGCTTGCCAGCTTCCCTTGCCCGCATAGACATTCCCTGTGTCTGGCTCCCGAACATTTTCCTACAGCCTGAGAGGTGCCCATTGTTCATCACTCCTGGCATAGCTGCAGCTGTCCTAAGCACAAGCTGAGCCCTGGACTGCAGGGATGGGGGCTGTGTGGTGGCAATGGGGAGTGTCCCTGGGATCCCTTGCTGGAGAAAAAAGAAGGCTGGCAGGGAAGTTAAAAATCCCCTTGTGAATCTGGGTCGTTGCCTGTCACCTCCGGCTGTGCTATGGCTCTTCTTGCAAGAGGATGGCAGTGCTGGCACTGAGCATTGGCAAAGGGGGCCAGGTACTCACAGGAGGGTGTCTGGCTCCTGTGTGCACCAGTCCCTGCACCCAAGACAGAAGTGCAAGCAGGGCCTCACGGTGGCAGGGGTGCAGTCTGCCCTTTAGGGACCCCCAGAGTGGAGATTTCTCTAGTGGCATCTTAGGGTGTGCTGGGCAGATTGGGGCAGAGTGGCAAAGGTGATGGGGAATAGCCAGGGTGCTCAAGCCCTGATGAGTTGGGCTAATAGTGTGTGGCATTACCAGTGGTGTCCCCATGGCATGGCTGGGGGCTACTGGTGGCTCTGAGCCTGAGCCTCAGCAGGGCCAGAGGTGGCCAGTACCAAACGCTTGTGAGTTTTGGGTACCAAAGCACCTTTGGAGGCTTTGGGTGTACCAAATGGGCACTGCAAGAGCCTGAGCTCAGCTTTTCTCCCAGCCCTGCCTGACTGGGCACCCTGAGGTGGTGTCACCCTCAGGGAGGGGATGCATATTCCTGGGATGTGCCAGCTGCAGAGTGGGGATGCCCAGAGTCCCTGCAGGCATCCTGGGGCTGGCTCACACACACGTGGGCATCTGGGCTTTTCATCTGTCACATCAGCCGTGGGCAGTTATCCCCCCGGCCATGCCACACTGTGCTAGCTTGGCTGGGACCCAGCACCCTGCACCAGGTGTCAAGGCACAGTTCTTCCCAGGTCCTGGAGAAGAGCTGGGAAAGGATCCTGCGGTTCAGGTGCAGCAGTGCTGACACACTGGGGGATTCACCGGCCAGCCCCTGCCAAGGATTGATTTCTCAGTTAACTTGCTGCTGCTGTAGCAGTGCATTCAGCCTCCCTTCCCTGGCCAGCAGCCAGCTCTAATCAGCATTTTGGGCAAAATCCCCAGGTCTGGGCCTCGGGCTGCCCACTGTGAGCATCGCCCTCCCGGCCACTGCTGCTGCTCAAGATGGGGCAGCAGTGCCTGGCATGGGAATGTAAGGATCCAGCCCCCTTGCTGACCCCTTTTCCCTTCCCTGGGAGTTTGAGTTCGTGGCCAGGTGGACATTTTAAAATATTGGTGGTTTATCTGGTTTGCTGTGAAGGTTTTTGCTCTCCTCACAAAGGGCCCCTGCATTCCCTTCACAGGGAAATGGTATTTGACCGGCTGCTGTCCAAAACAAACCCCCAACGTGTTTCTGATCACGAAAAACCAAGAAATATTTTTGCTTTCATAGGAAAAAAGAAAAAAAGGCGGCAGCCCAGCGAGAGAAATGTTGATTTTCCACCCAGACGTTTCCCCTTTCGCTGCACCAGCCCCAAAACGAGAGGCACCGCTGCTCCCTCCTCACCCCAGGATGCCGTCCTGAAGGCACAGTCCTACTGGGGATGCAGCGGGTGCCATCCGGGGCTCGCCTGGGCACCGGTGGCATGGGTGATGGCGATGCCAAGCTCTGCCAGCTCAGCTCGTGTCCCCCTCTGCTTCCTGCTCCCACCTTGCAGCAGGCATCGTGGACCACCAGGGAGGCTGGAGAGTGCCAGTGCACTGCCAGCTGTCCCTGGGGAGCCACCTGTCATGCTGCTTGCTGCAAAGCTCGCCGGTGCCCACATTGCAGCCCGCCTCACCCTGAGAGAACGGGTGATGGAGATGTTCCATACTGTGATTGCTTGGTGGGAGCTGTGATGTGCCAGATCATGCCCACCCCTACCACCGCGCCTTGGCTCGTGGAAGAAAGTGGGGCTGTAATGTGCCCCACCTCCCCAGGCTGTGCTGCAGAATCTCCTTTAGTAACCTGTGTGCCAGGGCAGGCGAGCAGCACGGCGTGAATACCAATGAGGTGCTGCTGGCAAAAAGTGCAGAGTAAAGGGTTTGGGATGGAAATGGCAGTGCGTGAGAGAGGGAGGGAGCAGGAGCATGCGCCTGCAGCCTGCACCTGCCTGCCAGCCAGCGACTGGGTGCTGCGCAGGGCACACGTGGGCAGCGTGTAGGGCACACACAGGCACTGCACAGAGCACACATGGGCACACATAGGTGCTGTGTAGGGCAAAGGTATTGCACAGGGCACACACGGGCACCACCCAGGGCATATATGGGCACACATGTGGCCCGGGAGCCTGGCGGCCGCACACACTCACAGGACAGGGTGCCAGGGCCGTGCCACCCCGTCAGGTGCGAGGGCAGTGGGATGGAGCGAGCAGAGTGAGGTGCCATTTTGGAGGTGCACGGGCAGGGCACGGGTTTGCCACGGGCAGCGTGTCCGCAGGAGCTGAGGCTCTTCCTGTGGCACGGGGTGGCCCTGGCTGCAGGAGCCGCTCCTGTCCCCCGGTGCAGCGCTGATCAAAGCCGCGGGTGGGGAGGGAGCAGGGCCTGTGTGAGCAGCGCCCCTGGCCGTGTGCCACCCCCTGCCCGCACTGCTCCCCTGCGAGTTTGTTAAACAAATTTCTCTAATTGCACAAGCCAAGGAGTTTGGTGGAGAAAAGAGCTGGGAAATTCCCCTCCTGTGGGCCACCCCTTTTCTGCTCGCCCCCGGGGCAGTTGGTGGAGAGCAACCTCGCTGTGCTCCCCCAGGTCTGCGTTAGGCGGCGACCCCGACACCTGTGGGGCACAGCTGTGGGATGTCCTGAGGTCACCTCTGCTCACACAGAGACGTGCCCCACTCGACCTTCTTGGAGACAGGTCACCCACATTCCCTCTCATCCAGCCCCCAGGGCTGGACCTTGTCAGTTAACTCAGGAGCACCCAGCAATGGTGTCTGCCCTTGCCAGCTGCTGTTCTGCCTTGCTGGGCTGAACCCCCCCTAGAAACAGTCTGCATGAAGGGCCCACGGGCAGCCCCTGACGCTGAATCCCCTCAGACTAGTACACGTTTGGGGTGAAAGCCCTGGTGAGGCAGCAGCTCTGACAGGTGAGGGCTGTGGTGGTGGCCCTGCCAAGAAGGGAGGACACGCGACCAGGTGCCTGCCCCAGCACCCACTGAGGTCATGGCTATAGATAGCTTGTGAGTGCTCAGGCCTGAGGGCAGGATCTCTGCACGCTCTTGCCAGCTCCACCGGGAGCCCCATGGGCACCCACTGCCTTGGTGGAGGTCCTACCAGGGGTTGCTGGCTGGGAGAAGGTTGGCTGAGCCAGCCAGTGGCCATTGCCAGGTGCTGCAGGATGTGACCCTGCACCTGCAGGGACATGCTGCTGCTGGCATGCTCAGCCCCACTGAGCATCGCCTGTCACCACCATCCCCTCTCCAATCCTCAGTGGCAAGTGCTGGGCTCCATGGGCAAGGCAGCAAACGGGAGCAGCTTTGCCTGCTGTTTCCCACCAGGTTTCCTTCTTCAGCTACTCCTAAGCAAAAGCCAGGCTGGGGCACACCACTGTCACAGGACACCCATGTGTTCTGGGTTAGGGATCATGGGGCCAGGGTTTGGCCCCTGCAGGCACCCAGTCTTGGGGCAGCTCAACTCCCTTGAGAGGCAGGTGCCTGCTTAGGGTGGTCCTGCCAGCCCTGTGGGACCCTGGATTTCCAGGGTAACTGGGGAAGGCATTTTTGATGAGAGCACTAAAAATAGCATGGAACTGGGACCTTAATGGGACTTTGTGGGAAACCTGGAAACATTTTCTCATCCCCATAAATGAGTCCAGATGCATTAGCGATGACTGCATTGCATCCTGAGTTACTGCCCTGGGGAGCCAGGGTGCTCTCACCAGCCTCCTTGCCTTGTGCTGAATTGCTTGGAGAGAGGAGTTGCCAGCAGTAGTGTCAGGGGCCAAGCTGTGGCCTTCCTGTGTCTGGTGTGAGGATGGGGACAGGAGCTGGCCAGCCAGAGCTTGCCTGGAATGACCATGGCGAGGACCCTGCCCTCTCAGCCGGTCCTTGTTTCTGGGGGTTTTGATCCCTGCAACCATGGTGGCATGTGTGGGCACCTGCAGCTCCACATGCAGCAGGGAGCTTGAGAGCATGTGTGGGCTGTTAGCAGCACTGCAGTCCCCGACTTTGGGGCTTTCCAAAGCCCTCCGGGGACAGGAGCAGGTAGTAGGCAAGGGTTGAGGTCATGCAGGAGGCTTCCCCAGTCCCAGGGCCAGTTATGCTGGCACCCCAGTGCACCCTATCATGGCGTCAAGCTGGCAAGATCCAGCCTGGTGTCCTGCTCTGCCGTGGAGCTGGTGGCTGGAGTATTGGCTCCCAGACAGCCTGTCCCTGCTCGGGGACCTTGGACTCCCCCAGGGCATGGCTCAGGGCCAGCCTGGGCAAGTAGCCCAGGGCAGGTGGTTGGTGGACTCCACATCACGAGGCGGGTTGGCACAGCCATCTCCACAGTACGGCAGTGTCACTTAGCAGTTACAGCGGCAGCCCAGGAGGCAAGGACGGGCCTGCCCTGGACCTCACTTTGCCTCCAGGTGGGGGACAGCACCCAGCACAGGAGAGGGGCACATTCCCTGTGCCCCAGCCCCAGCTTTTGACTCATCACACAAGGGACAAGGGGAATGGCTACGGCCACCAGCCTCTGCGCCAGGCACCGCTGGAGCCCAGCATCCCAAACAGAGTCCCTTTGTGCAGGCCAGCCCCCACTGCTGCCGCTTGGGAGGCATCCAAAACCCTCCTGAAATAGGACCCGTCCAGGGAGGTTCTGCTGAGCTGCTGAAAGCAGATGAACCTCCCCCTGCTGCCGTTGGTCCTTCGGCTCTGAGGGAGCCGGATCTGGCTGTAGTCGAGCAGTGCCGATCCTTTGGGGATACCCTTGTCTCCATTTGCCTGTCACTGCCCCGTGCCTCGATATCCCCTTCCCTGTGTGAAGGGTCTTGGCAAGGTGTCCCCAGCCCCAAGGGAGCCTGTGAGGCGCCAGAGCAGAGGCTGAACTGCTGGCATGTCCATGGGGTGGCAAAAATGATGTGGCTATGGCTGGGGGGGAGGCATGAACGCTTCACCCCCAAGGCTCCAGGGGCAGCTGATCCTCCTGCAAGGTCACCAACTCCTCGGTGAAAGGCTGGGGCTATATTTAACCAGTGATTTGCTCCAACCCACCAGGGATTGGATTTGCAGCAGGGAGAGCACTGTGGGCCCATTGCACCACTCCCCATCACAGCATGCAGAGATGATGCCACCTATCCTTCCCCAGCAGACACTCCTGGCAGGGAGTTGGAGGCCCCTCTTTACACCCCCAGACCATTACACTGTATGATCAAGGGGAGGAAATTAATCTGGTTTAGAAAAGCCAGGATGGACCAAGCAGGGCTAAAAATATGTTGGGAGAGGAATCTCCTATGTCAGGGGCTGGAACCAAGGCTAGAGCCCTGGGCTTTCTCCAAGGAGGCTGGGGAGTTCCTGGCTGATGCTGGGTGCGATGCTGAAGTGAGGTTGCCTGCTGCCTTCCCTTACACAGTGCTGCCTGCCCTGAGCTGTCTCCTGCCTCAGTTTCCCTCTGTGGTTCTGGAGGTGCAAGCTGCTGCCATACCTGCGTCGTATCCCAGCATCTCACAGGCTGGGCCTCTGGGGTGGGCGAAGTGCTGGGTGCTGGGTGCTGATCCAGCCCTGCCACCACCATAGCTACGTTCCCCACTGTGTGCTGGGAGCAGGGCCGTGGGGAGTAGGCTACCCCCAGAGCCCTGCACTGACAGAGGGCTGGGTGGAGGAGCTGGTAGTGCTGGGGCCTGTTGAGAAAGCCTTTTTCATGTTTTAATCCATAAAACATTTCTCTTCCTTGGATCCCCAGAGGGATTTTAGCCAGGGAGCCATGTGGCTGATGGCCACAGGATGATTCCTAGGGAGAGGGGCCTCTGCTTGGCTGCAGGTTGGGTCCTCTCCATGCTTCCCCTGTGCTGCTCATAGGGTTCTTCCCAGATCTCAACAGCCATTGTTGCATCCTGCAGGCTGACCTGGCCAGTGCCACACTTCAGTTTCTCCATCTCTGGGCAGGCAGAGCTGCATGCTGGGGGCAGGTGGGGTTACCCACATGGAAAAAAAAGCTGAGCCATTGACTGCCATACCCTGAGGGGCACAGGTGCAGAGTGCACCTGGGGCAACTGAAGCACTGGAGGATCCAAGTGAGTCTGCAGAAAGGCAGTGAGTGGCACTGGACACTCACTGCCAGGTCTCCCTCCCCAACACCATTCTGGTTTTTTCCCCCACCAGTGCTGACTGAGGACAATCCCCAGGACATCCTTACCTTTCCCGTGCACCCTGAACACACTGCTGCCTGGGTTGGGTCTGCTGAGTAAAGCCACAGACAAGGAAGGCCCATTGTTGCTGGAAGTGCTGGTGCATGCAGGCAGACCAGAAGTGGGGTGATGGGCAAAGGGTCGGGGCACAAAACTGTGCCACTGGGAGAGCCCTCCCCAGCTTCAGCCCACCTGAGCCACCCCCGGTGGCTGGCTGCCGGTGGTGCTGGCTGGCCAGGAAGGGCTGTGCCAGCTGGTGCAGACCCAAGCAGTGTTGGCACCTGAGCCCAGAGCCGCACAGAGAGCTGCTTCTCTTCCTGCTGTTTTCCAAAGCAACTGGCAGGTTTGTTGCCTGCTGCGGCCTCCCATGACCTGCGGTGGCAGCCTCGGCGCTCCCTGCACCCCCGCTTCCAGCTGCACCACCTGCAAGGGCAAGCGTGGGCACCACCTCGCGTCGCAGCACGTAGGCACAGGCAGGTGGGCACCAGCCTGATGGAGAGTGTTTGTGGCACCCATGGTGTGGTAGAGCCCTGACTGCTCCAGGATGGCTCAAAGGACCCAGTGGGATAGTTTTGAGCCACACTGTGCATGGGGAGACCAGGAGAGCTTGGTGACAGGTCTGGGGCCACCATGGCGCCAGGCACATGGTTGAACACTGGGTGCTTTATTTGCTCATCCACCATCTCCTGGTCTGATCCTGAGTGGGGCTGAGCATTAAGGCAGCAAATGAAACATGGAAGCCTCTTTCTAGCCTTGCATCCATCCTGGCTCCCGTTGGGAGTAACAGGGTGTCCATGTCCAGAGCAGAGCATGCTCTCCAGCCCATAAGCAGCCTTGGGCTGTACATGGAGATTGGCTGGAGGATGCTGTTGGCTCTGGGAGTAAAAAAAGCTCAGGGGTGTGGGGAGAGGAGCTGAGGGGTTGTTGCACCATGTCTTTCACTTCTGCCCTCGCTGTCAGCAACAGCCAGGCTGCTGTAGGCATTGGAACTCTGCCCCAACACAGGCTTCAAGAGGGGTTTTGCAGGGCTGGGGCTCAGCCATCCCCACCCCAACTCAGCTGCCTCTAATGGGAGTTGTGTGGGGTCATGGCCCTGACAGCCTGGCTTGCCCCACCAGTGGCCCAGGTGCAAGGCCAGATTTCAGCCTGCCAGGCCAGCACAGCTTCTGCCATCCCCAGCTGCTTTCCCAGGAGCTCCAGGTGCCACTTTGCTCCCTCCTTCCCACTGTCCTGTGCCCAGCGTGCCTCAGTTTCCTTCCCTCCCGCATGGCAGTGCCACTCTGCAGGGCCAGGGAAGCCTCATTAGGGTTTTCTGAGAGGGCTGGGAAGCCCGGCTGTGCCATGCTGGCAAGCAGCAAAAAATGTGAATAGGCTCTTTTTAATAAATACTTTATGATGAGTCCAAATAGATTTCCTTCTCTGGAGCAATTATTATAAAATGGGCTCTAATACAATGCAGGGCTGGCCCTGGGAAGGGCTGGGTGCTTTTCAGGGCCTAAGTGCCTCTTTCCATCCCCTGTAATGAGCACTTCCCAGTCATTTGCATCTGTCTCGGCAACAGGTCTCATTACCAGGTTAACTTATTATCAAGAACCACTTCAGCAAGCAGTTAAGCACTGGCTACCGGAGGCTTTGCTGGGGCCACACAAGAGCAATTTGTCGTGCTGAGGGCGCCTGTAGGCTCTGGCAAAGGGGAATCGATGCCGGGGCAAGGAGCAAGTCCCCTCTGTACCCCTTTCAGGTACCAGGGTTTTGGGATTTTCAGGATTATTGGAGCCTCTCTAGCTGCATCCCCCCAGCTGCTGTGCCAAGACTTCCTGAGGCCTGGCGCCAAACTTGCTAGCCCCTGCCCAGACTCGCTTGGCTGCGGGGAGTGGGAGCTGGCAGAAGCAGCAGCCGTGGGAGCCGGCAGCGGTTGGGAGGTGTGCGGCTCCTTGGCAGGGAGCCTGAGCATCCTCTTGTCAAATAAACCCTGTGTGGTCCCCGCAGGGCCGGCAGGGCTACTCCGTGTCACTCCCTGCCCATGGCAGGGCTGGCATCCCTCTCCTCTATGGGGCCGGGGCCAGGGCCTTGCTGGTGGGGAGCAAAACCCCTTGCGAAGTATCTGACCCTTCCCATCCCCTCCCCCTATTCTTTTCCCGACTCCCCTCCCCCCACGCCCCAGCCCCCTCCCGGGAAAACTGCTCGGGAATTTCCTGAGGAAACATTTTTTCACTGGAAAATTCAGGCTGATTCGCCAAGCCCAACCTGTTTGGACAAGGCACTCGAGTGGAGGATGCTCATAGGCCCGGCCAGCACATGCTGCAGTGCCCAGCCACTGTCTGTGCTTGCTGCTGTGTCCCTGTGTGGCAGAGATCCCACACCCTCTCCAGAGCGGAAAGACACCCACGGCAGCTGAGCAGCCAGGGTACAGAGCCCCCACACCAGCTAAGCCAGTGAGGATGGGCACGAGCGTGGCAAGAGGCAACACTTTGGCTGCATGCCCACCAGCTCCCTGGCACTGCTGAAACCCAGGCTGCCAGAGGAGTTAATTCTGGCATGGAGTGTCTGGCTGCACACAGAGCATCATTCCTTCCCCTCCCCTCTCCACAGCAGGTCTGACACCAGGACAGAGCCAGGCTTGACCCATGCCTCAGTTTCCCCTCACAGCATCTGGCACAGAAAGTCAGCACTTCATCAGTTTGGAAGGGGGAAACGAGGCCAGGCCTGGCAGCACCCTGACGCAGGCATGATCCTCCCTGGGTCTCGGGGCTTTACAAGCCTGGGCTGGATGAGGCCCAAGCACAGGCTCTGCTGCCAGATTCCCATCCGGAAATGCCCCGGGTGCAGCCTCGTCTGGGGTATTGCAGCATGTCTCTGCTTTCCAGCCCCACAAAGGGAAAACAGCAGGAGAAACACTTAACCAGCCCTGTGCCAGTACTCTCTGCTGCCAGCTGTGAGGGGCCCTGCAGGGATTGGGGACAGAGAGTGCCCCCCGCCTGTAATTTCTGCAGTGGAGCTGGGCACGAAGCTGGCTGCCGTTAGCTGGAGTGGTGTGCCCAGCTGAGGGGTTCACTGGCTGCATGGTGCCAGTCATGTGACAGAGAGGCAGGGACACAGGGAAGGTCCCCAAGTCCTGTGCTTGTTCCCTCAGCACCCAGCTGCATCCATCCTACTTGTCGCACCATCTGGTTCTGGTGCCCCCCAGCCACCCTTGCCTGGCCCCACTAAAGCAGCTTAACTGTGCTCAGCATCTTGGCGCAGCATAAGCTGGGCGGGAGGGAAAGTTGGCGAGGGGCTGATTGGCTTTCAGTGCAGCTCCCATCCTCCTGTAATCCTGGGGAGGGGGGGGGCCCACAATAGCTTCAAAAGCACTGAGCACCACGGGGCCTTTTGCACACTGTGGGTTTTTTGGGGGTCCCAGACGTGGGTTCAGGTGGGATCTGAATGTCCTTGGCAGTGTGGTAAGGGAGAGAAATCTGGCGTCAGCTCCCAGCTCCAGAGAAACTGGGAACTGCAGCTGTCACCCCTGTGGCCAGGCACTGAGCATCCCCTGGATCTCACAGCCAGGGTGAGCAGCACCCAAGGGTGTTGCCTCACCCAGCTGGGAAAACCTGGTTCTTGACCAACTCTTCCACAGCGGTGCCTCCACCACCCAGCAGGACAGCAGGGACAGGGACAGTGGCTTGGTGTCCCACTTCCCCAGCCCCGTGGCCAGCCCTGCCTGGGAAGGGTGGCAGGGCTAGAGTATGGCATCAATTTGTAGATCTTTCTGTATCTCCGGCCACCAAGGAAGATCAACCACCCACTGCCCTCACCAAGTATTGTTTTTGGAGCTTGCTGCTGCTTTTTTCAGCTCCTGTCTTACTTTTCTTTGACCTTCCTTCCCGATTTAAGACACATGCCCAGCCCTTGCCCAGCTGTACTGAATTAGTAGCTGCTGCTGCTGCGGAGCGAAGCAGACCCTGTGGGTCTGTGCAGGGCTGCAGCCGCCCTGGGAGCAGCTGATGGTGATGGGTCCCCCAGACAGGGATGGGTTTCCCAGCAGGAAGATTGCCCTGGCATGGTTAGGTCCCCATGGATGGGATGGGTTCCTTAGCAAGGGTGGGTCCCTTGTCTCTTGTCGGCTATGGGAGGACGCTTGTGGAAATCACCAGTTTGGTGAAGCTGGGTCCTGAGCAGGGGCTGTTGGCTCCCAGGGGCGGGGAGGTCTGTGGCAGGGGGATGAGTCTGTGCTGGCAAATAACAAGCTCTGTTCCTGGGGGGGCTTTTGCAGAGTTACTGGGGCTGTGCTGGTGGTTGGTGCTGGCTGTTATTGACATCTGTGCCAGGTTCAGGGGATGGGGAGGTCTGTGCCAAGATGTCTGTGGTAGATCACAATGTAGTCTGTGTAAGGGACACTGATCCAGGGCACACCAGAGGCTGTGCCAAGAGACCTGTGCTGGCTGTTAGCAGGGTTTGTGCCAGGGGAGCAGGTTTAGGGTTTCACAGGGGCTTGTGCAGGAGCTGGCTTGGGGTTAATAGGGTCTGTGTTGGACTTGGGGCCAACTTGCACTTAGTACTGAGTCCATATGGGGCCAGTCCAAGCTCAAAGCCTGCCTCAAGGGACACTGTTTCGTCCAAGCAGGGTCATTTTGGGACACAGCTGCTTCAGCTGGGAAGTGCCATCACTGTCCTGGGATGTGGGGCCAGCCACCATTATTAGAGCCACTCACCCCATCCCACTGCCAGGGCTCAATCCTTCACTGGCTCCTGCCCATGGCCACCTCAAGTTCTCTTTCTAGAGCAGTTCCTGCCCTTGGCACCCTCCCCAGGGGAGGATGACCCTAACCCAGGCACAACCTTGTGAATTGAGGCTGCAGCACAGTGGTGGCAATTGCCACCAGCCAACTGCCAGGCTGCCTGCAGCAGAACTCAAGTGCTGAACTGGGCTCCTTCCTCTACATCATCATCTCTTCTGAGGGACTACAGGGCAGCATTTGGCTTGGGATGCTCGGACCTTTCCCTGCCATTTTCCAAGCTGTGCTGCTCCCTGATGGGATGGGTCCTAACACCTCTCCATCCTGGCTTGTGTTTGCCCCCACCAATCCAGGAAGCACTGATTTCCCAAACTGGGAAGCAATAAAAAATGTGCTGTGGAAAAGAGGGACTGGGAAGGGGGATGCATTTTCTTTGTTTTCTTTTGGGGCTGGACTGGTTCGGCAGCACTCCCCAAGAGGAGGCAGAGCATGCCTTGTGCACCAGGCTGGGTGCCAGCTGCTGCGCTGGCCTCAACTGGACAAAAGTGGGGGAGTTTACTGCTGATAGAGAGGGAGCAGAGAGGTCCAAGGCACCTGCAGCCCATGTGGGAGCACCTGGTATGCTGGGAATGTGGGGGACCCATTCTTTGGGTGCTGCAGTCTGGCAGT
This sequence comes from Melanerpes formicivorus, assembly GCF_026170545.1. Taxonomy (NCBI): domain Eukaryota; kingdom Metazoa; phylum Chordata; class Aves; order Piciformes; family Picidae; genus Melanerpes; species Melanerpes formicivorus. The sequence goes on along the minus strand of NW_027142386.1, from coordinate 2,730,213 downwards.
GCCTGGCACCAGCACGGTGGCTCTGGCAAGTGCGATCTCAGGTGGGATTCCTGCGCCTCTCACCAGCAGATCCAAACACACATGGGTGGGAAAGAGAGAGGCTCCAGGTGCTGCCAAGGAGCCTGCCTCATGCCAACGCCTGCCTTTGCAGAACCACTGTTCAGGTATGCCCCAGCCACCCTTAGAAGGTTTTGGGCCTGTGAGAATTGCAGCCAGTGGCACTTACAGGAGGCTGCTGGGACAGGACCCTGTGGTGTGGAAGGGGTTCCCCATCCCTGGCAGGCAGCCACCTCTGCCACGACTCTTTCTGCTTGGTTGTCTTGGGATGTGACCCAATGGGGAAGCCCCCAGCAGGTCCCTGCAGGCTCCCCAGCCATCCTGGGGTTGGCTCGGAGGGGAGGCTCAGCCAGGAGTAACTGCCTGTCCCTCTGCTCCCACAGGATGAGTTCCACCCCTTCATCGAGGCGCTGCTCCCCCATGTCCGGGCCTTTGCCTATACCTGGTTCAACCTGCAGGCCCGCAAGCGCAAGTACTTCAAGAAGCATGAGAAAAGGATGACAAAAGACGAAGAGAGGGCAGTGAAGGACGAGCTGCTGAGTGAGAAGCCGGAGGTGAAGCAGAAATGGGCCTCGCGCCTCCTGGCCAAGCTGCGCAAGGACATCCGGCCCGAGTGCCGCGAGGACTTTGTGCTCTCCATCACGGGCAAGAAGCCCTCCTGCTGCGTCCTGTCCAACCCCGACCAGAAGGGCAAGATGCGCCGCATCGACTGCCTGCGGCAGGCCGACAAGGTGTGGCGGCTGGACCTGGTCATGGTCATCCTCTTCAAAGGGATCCCGCTGGAGAGCACCGACGGCGAGCGCCTGGTCAAGTCAGGCCAGTGCACCAATCCCATCCTCTGTGTCCAACCCCACCACATCAGTGTCTCTGTGAAGGAGCTCGACCTCTACCTGGCCTACTTTGTTCGGGAGAGAGGTGAGTGCAGGTCTGCCTGTGGGGCAGAGCTGGGATGCATCTCTGCTGCTAAGGGATGGGGGAGGTGGGGGTGTTCCAGCTTTCCTGTCCCCTCGACGTCCGTCCCGTTCCAAAACCGCTCCAAACTGCTGCCCAAGTGGGTGACCCCCACCCTGCTTATGTGGCCTCTCTCCCGCAGCTGGCTGCCCTGGGAGGCATGTGTCAAGGGAGAGGAGGGGGCAAGTGGTGTTTGAAGATGCTTCCGGCGCTGCGCATTCCCAGGGAGGGGACCTGGGTGGGGTTAACCCCACATCCTGTGCCGGCCTGACTGTGGCGTGGGCAGGGAAGGGGCAGCATGTTGCTGGTGCGTCTGCCAAGGGCTGGAGCTGGCAGCCGTCTAGCAGTGCTGGCTTGCCGTGGGCTGTAGTCCTGGCCCTTCACCCAGCGGGCGGCCGAGGCAGGGACAGGAGCAGCCAAGGCTGGCTGGGGAGGGCTTAGCAGTAACACCAGCAGTGGCAAACCCCAGCAGCTCCTGCTGCGCATCGAGGGGATGCTGCTGCCCTGCCCTTCACTTGCCCAGACATCCCCCGGACCCCCTGGGAGAGCTGGACTGATTTCACTCCAGGGAGCAGGGAGGGGCAGAGCTGTTTGTGAAGCCTCAATGATCAAAGGGGGAAACAAGCCGTGGGCAGGGTAGGCAGTGATTTCCAGGCTCGGAGGATTAGGTCCCTGAACTGTCCTTGCTGCTGGCTCACAACCATTTCCCTGTGTGGTTGGCAAGGAGAAGCTCAGGCTGTAGCTCAGGTCAGATCTTATTTTATTTGGGCAGGTTTGCCATTCCTAACTGGTGGCATGCTGACACACACACATTCATGGCAGCCAGGGTGCCTCACAGACCCTGACCATCACTCAGCACCTCTGGGCAGGTGAGCAGCCTGTAGAGATGCTTTGTGATCCCTGTGGGTGAGAGCAGGACTTGGTTTCAGAGGGATGATGCAGAGCCAAGTGGGTCTGTGACACACAGCCCCAGGGAGTGGTTGTGGCACAGGCATGGCCAGGCCAGGCTTCCCAGGTGTGTGGGAACCAGGACATTAGTCCCCTCCTGGCAGAAACTCTCTGCTCACCCCCACAGCACTGGGTGATGCCCTTAGCTGTGCCCCCTGGACATATAAGCCTGGTCCCGTTGACGCTGCTGCAAGGGCTGATGGCATCTTGCCCAGCTCTGGCCAGGGCCCAAGGATGGAGAGTGACACCATGGAGGGAACCACAGTGCCAGCAATCCCAACAAAATGGGTGCCAGTGCCATGAGTCACAGTGGGCATGGCATGGAGAGACAGAAACAGCTCTGTCCCTGCCTAGGCAGTGGTGGGATGCACAGAATATTACTGGGGAAACTGAGGCACAGTGGACACACAGACCACATGCTCCCCAGGGAGCTGCATGTCCCATGGGAGATTATGCCAAGCCCTCATGGCTGTGTGGAAAACAGGGCACATCCTTAGCCAGTGAATAGCTGGGGCCAGCTCCCATCCCAAGGCCCAGGTGGGACCCCAGGCAGGTGGAGGGCATGGGATATCAGCAGGGGGGGTGGGTACAGCTGTGTGGTTGCACACAGCTTGTGTGAATGCATGGTGCTGTTCCCCCTCTCAGAGGCAGGATAGGGCCTGGCTCTGCTGTTTCTCAGCAGTGCACTGGGAACTGTGCACTGGTGCTGTGCTGAGGGTGGCTCTGTGCACTGGCTGGTTTGGGAGTTTGGGTGCCTGGTGCAGGATAGGGCAGTGGCTGCTAGGCAGAGTGTGGGGGTCTCGTGTACTGGGCTGAGATGGCTATGCTGGGCTGAGCAGGGAGGTGGCACAGGGCTTAACTGAGCTGCCACATGCCACCTCACAGCGGTTGGGAGGGTGGTGCTGCCTACTGGGCTGGACTAGGGGCACCCTGCACTGGTGGTGTAGTGTCATGATGTTAGGATACAGGGTACCCTGTACTGGGCTGGACTGGCCTGGGAGCCCTGTGATGGCCATGGTGATGGCAGAGACCAGGATGCCCAAGGCAACAGTGCTGGGGTCTCTACTCTCTAGCAGGAGATGTCCCTGCCCGTGGCTGGGGGGTTGGAACTGGGTGTTTGAACTTTAAGGTCCCTTCCAACCCAAAGCATTCTAGGAGTCTATGATACATTGGTTGGTGTGCCCCAATAGGGGTGTTTATGCCAGCAGGTCCCCTGGCTGTGCCACAGCCAGTGGGTGTCCCAGAGGAAGTAGCTGCCCCTCTTTCACCTCCCCTCCCCCACCCCTGCAGGCGACCTTGACCCCCACGTCTGGGACCTCAGCAGCCGCAGTCACCTGACTGTCTAATTGGGAACACAGCGGCTGTAAATACTCCCTGATAAGGCCTGGCAGCCGCTCACTTTCCCTGTTAAGGTCGCTCTTTGCCCTGGTTAAGGGGGACCAGGACGGCCAGCAGCACCATCTGCAAAGGCCATGAGACCCCCTGGGCTGCTGCTGGGTGCTGCAGTGAAGTGGGTGCTCAGGGTTCCCCCAGCCTATGGCAGGCACTTTCTGTGGGGCTGTGGCTAGCAAGGGCTTACCAGGCCTGCCTCATCGGTGGGGCAGCTGCGGCAAGGAGGGATGCCAGGGCAGCCACACCACCAGCGGGTCCCTGTGCTATGGGGCCAGGCCAGGCCAGGCAGCAGCACCGCTCTGGGGTGTGCTGGGTGCCCCCACAGCCTTGCTCACTCGTTGGCTTCTTCCCTGCCCAGCACGCTGCCTGCTCCTTTGCCCCAGGCCTTGCCCCTTTGCAGAGCTCACCCTGCAGCATCCCCACCTCGAAGGGCTTGGGGTGAGCAGGAGGAGGCTGGGGGAGGTCAGGCCTGCGTGGGGCGCTCCCGGCCGGGCTGCCCGCGGCCCGCAGCTCTCAGGCCGCAGCACGTGGGCTGCCTCTCGCCGCCCACGCCCGGCCGTTTCTGCTGCTGTCAGCACAATTCCCCAGCGCTGCTCTGGCAACGCCGGGGAGGGGAGGCGGTGGAGGAGCCCCCAGCTCTGCTCTCCCCACCCAGCGGCAGGAGCACCTCGGCGGGGGGAGCCGGCTCCTGCCCGCGTCTCCACTCCGGTCTGGTAGCTGGGGCCAGCTCTTCCTCTCGCCGCGTTCTTGCCCCCATCCCTCTGCCTGGGAGACCCGCCCGGCTTTCCGTGCCCGCGGGCACACGCGGGGAAACTGAGGCATGGGCGGTGCCAGGCTGGAGGAAGGACCCGTCCCAGCCGTGCTGGCCCTAGGCAGGTTGCCACGGGGTGCAGATCAGTGCCGGCCACCTGGGTCTGCTCCCCAGTGCTCAGCAGTGCAGCAGTGTCCCCCAGTGCACCCTGCACCGCAGCTGCGGCCCCTGGCACCCCTGTGGGCAGAGCAGACTGCGGCTGGGTGCAGGGTGGCAGTAAGGCTGGGTAAGGGCTGGGGACAGGGGTGGCTGGTGGACTGGGAGTGCTCGGTGGGAGCGGGGCTGGGTGCTCGGGGCTGGGTGCTCGGTGGGAGCGGGGCTGGGCTGAGCACACCGCAGTGGGGGAGGGGACGGCGCTGCAGCCCAGAGCTGGGTGTGCAGCTGGGGGGGGGAGGAAGGGGGGGGGGCTGGGAGGGGGGAGCTCGGAGGTCGCTGGTGAAAGTCAAAAGCATTGCAGTAAAATGGTAATCAATCTCCCCAGTCGATGGTGCCAGGACCTTCGAAGCATTACAGAGAGATTCCTCCCAGCAGCTCCCGACGGCAGTAGTCAGTCTGGGGGAGGGGGAGGAGGAGGAGGAGGAGGAGGAGGAGGAGGGGTGCCCCAATCCCTGTACCTTCACCTCAGTACTCCCCACCTCCGTGGGTCTGCCTGTGCCCTCACCCTTGTGCTTCCATCCCTGTATCCCCATCCCTATGCACCCATCCCTGCATGCCACATTTCTGGACCCCTACCCTGGCACCCATATCCTATCATCCCCTTTCCAACACCCTCAGTCCCTGAACACCTCTCCTTGTACCCCTGTATCTCATATCTGCATCCTCATCATGGTCTCTCCCCACCCCTGAACCCCATACACATCCTAGTGAGGCTCCACAAGCTGGGGGAAGGCAGAGTAGTGTCAGTGCTGGTCCCTCACACCCTTTGAGGTGTGCTGGGGCTGAGAGTGACCCCACAGCCAACATGCTCAGCAAGGTGGCAGGGGCGAAGCTCTGCCCTGCAGTGAGCTTCCCCTGGTAGGGCCTGGTAGCTGCTTCCCCCAGGGCTATGCAGGGTGGGAGCAGATGAGTGCCCAGGGAAAGCAGGCAACAAAGCCACGGTGACATCCTGCTCCTGGCACCCTGGCACGCTGCTGTGTGCAGTCGGCCACCCCACTGCTAGTGGACACCGCCTGAGGAGACACAGGGACCTGCATGCGGCAGCAGCATCTATGTCTCCCACCGCGTGGCAGACCCTTATCTCCCCTCACAGCCTCGCCGCTGGCTGAGGTGCAAGGCAGATGGCACCAATCTGCTGGGGAGCCCGTGCCAAGGCTCTTGTCCTGAGCACACTGCTGGCTGTGCCAGGCTGGCCGTGCCAAACGGCTACGTGGTCCCTCCAGATGGAGGAGCAGGCATTTCCCCAGGCGGCACTGCTCCACCAGCCCCCGCACAACTATTCATGAGCAGGATTGCGAGGAGAGTGATGGGGGGCACAATGTTGGGGCTGTGCTGTTCACAGAGCTGGGCAGGTGAGCCAGAGCACCCCTCCCAGCACAGATAAACATCTGCAAGCTCCCCTCCCGTTCCGGGGGTCTCTCTGCTCCCAGCCAACCAGTGAGGCTGGGGCTGAGGGGAGAAAGACAGAGAGGCAAGACCCACCCGGGAGAGGACAGGAGACACCGGCGAGGGGCTGGGTTCCTGCCTCTAAGAGCTGTGTGCTACAGAAGTGGGGTAAAAGAGGTCACCAGGGTGTGGTGAACCCAGCCATCCCAGTGCCCTGTGGTGTCACTGCCCAGGGGACCCACAGTCCCTGTTCCCAGCCCCACCATGAGCCTGGCAGTGGCAACAGCAAGGGCAGCGTCAGCGTGCTAGAGCTGTCTGGATTGATGCACCGCTGACCTTGAGGAGGTCAGGGCTTCCCCAGCGCTCCCGCAGTGCGCCGAGGTGGCGGTGCCTGGAGCCAGCCAGCTTCCCCACCATGCCCCAGCTCTGCCTCACCAGTGAAGTGAGTGCCCCAGGCTCAGCCCCACAGTCTCAGCCAGCAGTGCCTTCTGTGGACATGGCACAGGGTGCCACAACCTGTGGTGTCCAGACTGGGGGGCATGGAGCTGGAGTGCCGTTCGGCACCCAGTGAATAAAAGATGAGTTCTGTCTCACAAGCACCTGACATCCCCCCTTGCCATCACTGTACCCCCACACTGGCAAGTACTGAGCCTTCCCCAGAGCTGCAGTTGCCATCCTGGCCATGTGCCCAGCTCTGTGCTACACTGGCAAGGGACAGCTGGAGCAGCAGATGCTCGTGGCACTCCCTCCCACCGGCAATGGTGGGCATGAAGGGAGGAAGAACAGATGCCACCAAGCCCCTGGCATGCCACTGTGCCCCAAAGCCAGGTTTGCACCACCAGCTGGGGCTCAAGGTCTCCTGCCATGCTGGCCCCCACACTGGGGTCCCAGCCAGGCCTGGGGGACTTCCTGGCCCCTCCAGTCCTGTATGGCTTTTGACCTTGTCCCTGAGGTGGGAGATTCCCACAATGCACTGGGAGCAGTGCCTGCAGGCAGTGTGGGGATGAAATGGGGATTGGGAGCAATAAAGGTGTCTGTCTGACTCTTCTGGGGAGCTGGCTGTGCCACAGCCAGGGGCTGTGCCCTGCTGCAGAACCATGGCATGCTGTAAGGCCATGCCATGCTGTAAGGTTGTGCTGTGCCATGGGGCTGGGGTTGGTGAGGGAGTAAGATGATGGCAGTTCCCAGCAGCTGCCCAGGAGCAGGACCATTGGCAAGGCAGGCAGGAGCCTACCAAGGAACCATTCAGGAGACCCTCTGGCTGCACCTGCAGAGCTGGGTGTCCCCACACCCCCCTCAATTGCCTTCTTCCTTTCTACCTTCTTTTCTTCCCTCCTGCCTTTCTTCTGCTTTCCCTTACTTCCCTCCCTTTCAGCTCTTTTCCTTTCCCCATAGTTTTCTTCTTTCGGTTTTCCTCTTATCTTTCTTGGCTTTCTTTCCCTTTCCCTTTCCCTTTCCCTTTCCCTTTCCCTTTCCCTTTCCCTTTCCCTTTCCCTTTCCCTTTCCCTTTCCCTCTCCTTTCTCCCTTTTTCCCTTCCTTCCTCCCTTTACTTCCTTTCCTTTCTCTCCTCTGTCCCATCTCTTCGCAGTAGCTGCCCCCCACAGAGCCCCCAGTCTCGTCAACCCAAAGCACAAGGGCTGGATGCCAGCACCTCATAGGGAGGGGGGACAGAGGGGGCTCAGCCATCCCTTTGTCCGTCCCACACTCGCCTGTCCCTTTGTCCTCTGCCATCTGTCCCCGCTTGCCTTCACGGGCGCCAGCAGCTCTGGATGAGGCCCAGCCCTGGCAGGGCTGAGCGAAGGGGCAGCCAGGCCGCCCTCCTGGGGGGGTTCCCCCCAGCCGCTGCCGTCTTCCCGCGCCGGCCGGGGTCAGGCGAGGACAGGCCCCGCTCGCAGGCTCCCGCCAACGTGCGCGCGCCTCCGCCAGCTCCCGCCCAGGCCAGCTGGGCTGCGGCCCGCGGCCCGCGAACGTGGCAGCGGGGAGCGGCCCCCCCGCGCCACCTAAGGGCTTGCCTCCGGCCGGCACCTCCCCCGGGTTTTGCTTCGCGGAGGGAGGAGAAACCGCCACCCCCGCGGCGTTCTCGGGCGGGCTGAGACCCAGCGAACTTGTCTCATGCCCTTCCACCACCGCAGCCCTCCCGGCGTGGCGCCGGGGGCGGAAGGGGGAGCGGAGCGTTCAGCGAGAAGGCGGTGGAGGGATGCAGCGCCCCGGGTGCGCCGGCTGGGCTGGCTGAGCCGGGATTTACCCGGGACACACGGCGCTTCTCGGGGTGTTATATAAAAGAGGTTACACAAGTGGGTCTGTTCCGGGTTTTATGTAAGGGCCACCCAAGCCTGGCCAGCAGCAGGACAGGCAGAGCCACTCAGACCAGTGGGGCCCCTATGGGGTGAGGGATGCTGGGGGTCTGGCAGGGAGAGGGCCTCAAGTCATGCCACGCTGCAGGCACAGCCAACCCTAGCCTTTGGAGTCGGGCTGCTGCCCCACAGCACTCAAGTTCCTTCAGGTCTCCAGGTGTCCCCGTCCTGAGCAGCCCGTTGGCTCCGGGCCCTGCATGCATGCTGCGGGGAGAGGCAGCCGTTGGCACCCAAGGGAGCTGTGCATTGCTCCTGGGTAGGTGCTGGGACTGCACCACCACTGAGGAAGAATCAGGGGAGCCCTTCCCCAGAGGACTTAGTCCTGGCCCCAGGGGATACTGAGGTACAGGGCAGGAGTCTGCAAGCAGCAGCGCTGATCTCTTTCCCGTCTTTTGCACTGCCACTAGCAGAGCTGAGGGTGGAGGATTCCCGCTGCCCTTGCAGAGGTGCCTGGGCCGTGCACACTGGTGCCAGTGCCTCCACCAGCCCCTGGCATCCTCCAGGCTCTGCGCCTGCGCCCCATTGCACTGCCAGTAACACCGTGCCCTGTTACCGGCAGTGCTCGGGCACAGAGCCAGCAGTCTCCCGCAGTCCCACCAGCGCCAGGGGCACCCATCCTGCAGGGACAACCCCCATCCCGCTCCAGGGCTGTCCCTGCTGCCCGGTGGTCCTTCCCACGTGCCAAGGCTGTGGGCAAGGAGTCGCTGTGGGGTCTCTGGCACCCTGCCAGCCAGTGGGGCCAGAGTGCTGGGGATCCATAATTCAATGTGTGGCATCAGTCCAGGCTGCCAGCATGGCTGGAAGCCCGGGCAGCCCTTGTCCCTTCTGGGCACACACTTTGCTATTTTTAAAAGTGATCGAATAGACCTGTTTGGGCACTGAGCACCCTCCCCCTCCACACCAGGGGGGACTCTGGTACTGAATCTCCTCTTCCCTGAACTCCCTAGAGTGTGGCAAAAGCCACCCCCCTACTCCCCACCCCTCAGGGCATGTAAGGGTGCGGGATGCCCTCCAGCAACAAGGCTGGTGTACCCAGAGGGAGTGCCCAGGCTTCTTCTGCCACCCTGGTGTGGCTAAGCATCTTGCTGGGTGCTGGGTTTGATCTCCCCAAAACGTCCCTTGTGGGGAGTGAGGCCGCAACAGGAGCCTGGCAATCCCTTCGCCATTTTAGTGTGAGCCAGCCACAGGCAGCCGTCACATGGTGGTGAGAGCAGCGTTTGGCCCAGCTGCACTGCGCCGCAGCGGGAGGCAGCCAGAAATCTGCTGGCGAGCTCGCTTGGCCCAGCCATGAGGATCACCGACACAGCTGGAGGGGTACCAAGCCCATGGGCCCCTGCCCTCTGTCAGTGGGTACACGAGGTTGCTTGGAGGGGACAGTGCTACTGCCAAATCTTGAAGCTTGAGAAAGTCTCCAGCGCTCCATGGGATGCTATATCTAGGATCTTGGGTTGAGGAGAGGCTCCCTGATTGTCCTGCGTCGGAGTGATGTAGAGGTATAGGGACACAGGCACCCAAGGGGGCAAGGGCTGCCCACAGTGAGCAAGTGGCCCCACCTGGTGCCCTGGGGGAACAGGGTCCAAGGTGAGGCAGATTCAGGAGGAGCAAAGGACTGCACCCGATGTTCCAGGGGAGCAAAGTGGTGCATCTGAGGGTGAGGAAAAGTCTCTTTGGGTTATCTTGGGGCAAGCAGGCTGCGCAGGGTATCTCAGGGCAAGCCCTTGTAGAAGGTCCTGTGGGCCAAACCAAGGCCCATCTGGTACAATTTGAGGCTGCTGGATGAGGGCATGGCCCAGGGGGGCTACCCAGTGACCAAGCGCCCCAGGAGTGGGCAGCGAGGAGCCCCAGGGTGTCGGCAGGGAGTGGGGCACGGGGAGCCAGGCTGGCCTCAGGGCTGTGACCATGAGACGCCGCCCGTGCCTTGGCTGGGCTCCATCGCTCACTAACCACTTCCAGAGCCGCTGCAAGATTTGTTGTTTTAAGAGGTGAGGAGGGGCCATGTCCGGCCACGCAGCGTCCGCAGGCGCAGGGGGTCCCTTCTGCTGCTTGCCCCCTTCCCCAGCTTGTGTGTGCCCTGCTCACTCCTACTGCCCACTCCCACACGCTTGGGAACGCAGCTGCTCTCAAAGTGAAGGGAAAAAAGGGAAAAAAGGAAAAATGGAGTGAAGGGAGGGGAAAAAGCCCTGTGCTGGTTGCTGGGGGAATTTCTACTCCCTAAAATGGCTGCCTGTAGGAAGCTGTGTGCGGGCAAGGGCACGGGCAAGCGCACGGGCACGGCGCTGGCTGGCAGCAGAACGTGGCGTTGGGGCGGGATGCCGTGGGGCCACCAGCATGGAAAGGCTGCCAGGCCGGTGTGCATGGAACGAGCCGGGAGAAACCCTGGCAACTGGGGAGGAAGACAAAATGGCTGCGCTTGGCATCGGCGTGGAGTGGCCCTGGGGGTGGCGCAGGCAGCGTGTGGGGGCGTCAGGGCTGGGGGCAGCGCAGCCACACTGCCTGCACAGTTTGGCCGGTCTGGCCAAAAACAACGTCTGCCAGAGGCCTGTGTGCACAAGGGACTGGAGGGGAGCACAGGGCGGGGAGCGAGGGAAAAGGGGGAGAGAAAAAGGAAAGAAAGGGAAAAGCCCCAAGGTGTGGCTGGTAGTCTGGCCCTGGTGGCTGCTGCATTTGCACAGTGGGGGTTGGATTGTTGCAGCCCTATCCTGGCATCAGCCAACTGTGAAATGCCAAAAGCAGGGTTGGGAAAAGCAAGAGGAAGGACAAGGCAGAGGGGGAATATATGGCAACAGTTTTGGAAGGGCTTTGGGAGCAGCCAGGTGAGGGGCACATGGCCAAGCCTGCATTGAGGAGGGAGGATGCTCACAAGTGCAGCTCAGGCCCTGGAGCAGGGGGCATGCTGCCTTGCCATGCTGTGCCATGCTATTCTAGAGCATTCCAGAGCTGCTGAGCTCAGCATCTGAGTCAGGTTATTTTCAGCTAAGAAGGAATGGGGATGGCAGGGCCTTTGAGGATTAGAGAGGTGCTGCCATGAGACCCTGCTGCCCTCTGTGGGGCTTGGAAGAGGCAGGATGAGGTACCATGGGGTGGGCCAGGGTGATGCCTGGCCTTGCTAACACTGCCAGGTGGGGCAGTTGGAGGGAGAAGAGGAGGCAGGGAGGCCAAAGCATGCCCAGGTGACTGTCACCCTGTCTCGAGGTGGGTCAAGTGCCATGGGTTACCCTCCTGCACGGAGCATTCTGCATGCCAGCATGGAGGCGTCCCTGTGCCAGTTGCCAGTGGGAAGGCCACAGGGAGGGATTCTCAGTGGCTCTTCCCAGTGGCTGGAGATGCACTGGCTCAGTCTTGACCCTCCTGCTGGGTAGCAGGCACTGGCCCAACCATGCCTCAATTTTCTCCCAGGCAGCAGGGGAGACTTCCAGGGCAGTGAGCCAGCAGGGCCCCCACGGCTCGTACTGGTGCAGCGTGGCTCAGCACAGCGGATTTTGTCTCTTGCAGATGCAGAGCAGAGCAGCAGCCCTCGGACAGGCATCAGCTCGGACCAAGAGGACAGCAAACCCATCACGCTGGGTGAGTGGGGCAGGCAGGGCTTGGGCAAGGGGTCAAGGGGCACCCAAACTTGTCCCCAGGGTCCCTGCGGCAGAGGCAGTGCCCCTTAATGGGCAATAATGTCCCCTGCACTCACAGCTCCTGCAAGCTGCTCTGGTGCCCCCCAGCTCCAGCCAGCCACTGCCTAGCACCTGCAATGAGCTAGCCTCAGCCTCAGCCCATGACTGGCAGAGTCCCACTAGAGCCATGTACCGTGGGGACAGCAGCTGCCATGGAGGTCCCAGGATTAGGAGTGCAGCTCCGAGCCCTGCAGTGCTTCGAGCTGTGTGGAAACTCAGGTTCAGAGCAGTCCCAGAGTGTCCTTGCCACAGGGGACTGGTCAAGGTGGTCCCTTGCTGGTGGAGGAGGGGAAACAAGTGATGTTATTGGGGATTTGGGGATGTTGAGGTGCCCTCAAGTATCACCACAGGACAGTGTGGGGCAGGAAAGGTGGTCCTGTCTCCACCCCAACACTCCCTCCTCTCTCTTGCACAGATTCAACAGACTTCCAGGAAAGCTTTGTCACCTCAGGGGTGTTCAGTGTCACTGAGCTCATCCAGGTGTCCCGAAGTGAGTGCTACATGAAGCCTCCCCCCACCTCTCAACTGCCTGGTCATGGCAGCATACAGACTCATCCCCCATCCCAGCTGCAGGCTGGGGCTCCCCTCCCAGCTGGGTGGTTGGTAATGCTGGCCCCACTGATTCCCTCTCTCCTTGCAGCACCGGTGGTGACAGGCACGGGGCCAAACTTCTCCCTGGGGGAGCTGCAGGGCCACCTGGCCTATGACCTGAACCCCTCCAGCACTGGCATGAGGAGGACACTGCCCAGCACCTCCTCCAGCGGGTAAGTGCTACCAGGGTCTTGCTGGAGTAATGCCAGGGCAATGCTGGGATGATTCTGGGGGCCATGCCGGGGCCAGCCTGAGCATTACTACAGGCAGCTGGCTGTGGAGGGGGTGAGAGGCAGCAGAGATCCTGCTGGGGGTTGGTGCTAATCCCTTCCCTGCCCACCAGGAGCAAACGGCACAAGTCGGGGTCCATGGAGGATGACATTGACACCAGTCCTGGGGGCGAGTACTACACTTCCTCCAACTCTCCCACCAGCAGCAGCCGCAACTGGACAGAAGACATGGAAGGGGGTAGGTGCCTCCCTGCTGCTGTAGTGTCCCTCAGACAGCTTCCTGATTCCCTACAGACACATGTGCAGCACAGCCTGGCCACACTGTGCTGCAGTGCTGCTGTCAGGCCCTCACTTCAAAGCAGGGGCTGCTTGTGGGTGCCATGGTGGTGCTGTGGGACCCCTCTGCTTGGGCACAGGGTTTCTGTAGATGCCCCTGTGTTGCTACAGGACCCTCCCCATACAGGCATAGACTGTCTCTAGAGGTGCTCTCTGTATGGCCCACCCCAGCTCAGACTGCTCTCTCCCAGCCCCACAGCAGCCGCTTGCTTTCTTGCTTGGTGTTTTTTTTTCCTTTCCTGTCTAGACAGCTCCAATTAGCTGTTCATTAAGAAGAAGGGGGGCTGGGCTAATTAAAGTGATGCTGCAGGGCTGGTATGCAGAATCCCACACTCCAGGTCGAAGGAGCCGCTGTCTTTCTCCCTCCTTGGCTCCTTCTCCCTCCTGCCTCCCTGCACCCTCAACGGTGGGACAGGATCCATCCCTACACCCCCCAGCCCTTCCAGAGCCTGAGGGCTGCTTGGCTATGGGACTGAAGGCACCAATCCTGTCAGAAGGAGGCTTGAGCAAAGCAAGTCCTGCCCCAGGATGGTGCCCCACATGTTCCAGGGACTGTGCCCCACCTTGCTCCACCTCAGGTCCCATGAGATCGTCACTGTAGGGAGCAGGTGGGAGAGCAGGAGGGCTCCCAGTGGAGATGTAACCTCCTTCCCTGAAGTACTGCAGACATTGGGGTAGGTGTAGTGGGAGTCAGGCAGGGACATCCCTGTCACCTACTAGCGGCCTGATCCTGATCCAGGACGGGGGGGGCAGCAGTGGGTGCTCAGCTGCGGGTGGCAGCAGTTCTGGCAATCCCGTACGGGATGTTCCGGGAAATCCTCCTAACCCCCGGCTGAGAAGGGGCTAAACCCATTACGGACCTAGACCGGGCGGTCAGAGCTAAGGCCACGGGGGGGCAGGGATTAGCGTGCCCAGTGCCCCCTCCCGCTCAGTCCTGCCCCCAGGGGTGTCCCTTGGGAACCCGGGTGTGCAGCACTCTGCTGGGGCTGCAGCCTCCTGGGGGGGTCAGCCCTGGAGCCTGCACTTGGCAGGATGTGATCCCCAGCCCCACGATGTCACGGGAGGTGGGTACCCAGTGGGGGCAGCAGGGTCGTGGAGACACCTATGTGGGCACCCAGTTTTGCAGCTGGAGTGGGCAGATGCACAGGCTCAGAGCTGTGTGCAGGGGCATGCACATGCTGCAGCCCGTGGCTGTGCATGCACACAGCTGTGCAGATTCAGGCAGGCAGGAGTGTGTTCACTGAATCAAATCACACCATATTCTGAAGTTCCATGTCTCTACATTCTTTTGAACACCTCCCAGGATGGGGACTCCACCACCTCCTTGGGCAGCATCTTCCAATCCCTGGTCACTTTTGCAGGAAAGAAATTTTTCCTAATGCCCAACCTAACCCTCCCCTGGCACAATTTCAGGCCATTTCCTCTCACCCTATTGCTAGTTAATTGGGAGAAGGGACCAGCCCCCACCTAACTCGGGCCTCCTTTCAAGCAGTTGCAGTGTCTAGGCTGAGGTCTCCCCTCACAGAATCACAGAATATTAGGGGTTGGCAGGGACCATGAAAGGTCGTCCTATCCAACCCCCCTGCTAGAGCAGGATCACCCAGGGCAGGTCACATGGGAACCCATCCAGGTGGGTTTTGAGTATCTCCAGAGAAGGAGACTCCACCTCTCTGGGCAGCCTGCTCCAGGGCTCTGTCACCCTCACAGTGACAAAGTTTTTCTGTTCCCGTGGCAGCTCCTCTGCTCCAGCTTGCCCCCAGTGCCCCTTGTCCTGCCCTTGGACATCCCTGAGCAGAGCCTGGCTCCATCCTTCCCACACTGCCCTGCACACCTTTATCAATAGCAGTGGGGCAGCTCTCAGGCTCCTCTGTTCCAAGCTACAGAGCCCCAGCCCCAGTTTCCTCAGCCTGGCCTCACAGGGAAAGGCTTCTTGGAGTGAGGGCCCCAAAATGGAGCCCAGTACTCAAGGTGTGACCTCACCAGTGCCCAATCACTTCCCTGCTCCTGCTGGCCACACCATTCCTGATCCAGGCCAGGTTGCTGGTGGCCTTCTTGGCCACCTGGGCACACACTGGCTCATGTTCAGCTGCTGTTAACCTGCAGGACAGTTTCCAGCCACTCTGCTCCATGCCTGGAGTTTTTGTGAGCCCCGTGCAGGACCCAGCACTTGGCCTTGGCCCATGCATCCAGCCTGGCCAAATCCCTCTGCAGAGCCTTCCTACCTCTGAGCAGATCAACACTATCACCCAATTTAGTGTCATCTGCAGACACTGAGGGTGCATTCAGTCACTTCATCCAGATCTTTAGTACTGATATGAAGCAAGACTGGCCCCGGTGCTGAGCCCTGGGCTGTGCAGGTGCACAGCTGCAGGACGCTCCTAGGGATGCCCACATGTGTGCCCTCTCCTGTACACGCACAGGCTCTGGGGTTCTGCAGGAGCTGCTGGGCTCTAACACTGCACTCCCCTTTCTCCAGGCATCTCCCCCACCGTGAAGAAGACTGAGATGGACAAGTCCCCTTTCAACAGCCCATCCCCACAGGACTCCTCTCCCCGGCTGAGCAGTTTCACACAGCACCACCGTCCTGTCATCGCAGTGCACAGCGGTGAGTGTCCCGGCAGGGAAACCGAGGCAGAGTGAGCAGGTGAGCAGGTGGGGGACTGTGCCGGTGGCCAGCTCACAGTGACACAGGGGACCCCTTCTGTTCTTGCCCGCAGGTATCACTCGAAGCCCTCACCCGTCGTCTGCTCTGCATTTCCCCACCACCTCCATCCTCCCCCAGACAGCCTCCACCTACTTCCCCCACACGGCCATTCGGTACCCGCCTCATCTCAACCCGCAGGACCCGCTGAAAGATCTCGTCTCGCTGGCCTGCGACCCGTCCAACCAGCAGCCCGGACCGGTAAGGACCCACCCCATCACAGACCTCGCTGCGGGGCGCCAGGGGCTGCTGTTGGCTGGGCTGCCAGAGGGACGTCCCCTGTATCGTCTGCTGCGACCGCCGTTCATCGCCACCACCGTCACACGTCGGGGGTCAGGGTGCTCTGGTGGCACCCTGGTGCCAGCAGCCAGACTGGTAGAGTGTTCCTGTCACTTCATCTGGGGCTGAGTGGCTCCAGCTGGTGCCTTACTTTGTTTCGGGTGCGCCGCTGTGCCTGGTTGGTGTTGGCATCTCGTTTCTCCAGCGATGGAGGTGTTGTCCCCTGGCTCAGCACAGGGCACTGTCTCTTAGGGAAGACAGGGTGGCAGGATGCCAGGGCTGCGGCTGTCTGGTGGGAGTAGGGCATGCAGCGGGGGATGTGTGACCGTTGCCAAAGAGCCACCATCCACCAGCATGCCCAGGAGAGCGATGTGCCCTGCGTGCCCTGTCTGCCCATGCAGCTGGCAGGTGACCCATCACCCCTGCCACTGCTTCGTGTCCCTCAGCATCCCCATGGGAGTGGCAGGGCCACACCATGCTGCCATGTGATCTTCCTTGCCCCATCACTCAGCAGTCCACCCAGCACCTCACACACCCAGCACCCCATGCACCCAGCACCTCACACACCCAGCACCCCATGCACCCAGCACCTCACACAACCAGCACCCCATGCACTCAGCACCCCACACACTCAGCACCCCACACACCATTCACACTGCACACCCAGTGCATACAGCACCCTGTACAACCATCATCCCACACATCCAGCACCCCATGCAACCTGCACCTCACAACCTGCACACCTGGTGACTCAGTGAGGCTGGATGCCAGGGTGAGGATGCTTTTCATCCATGCAACAACTAAGTGCCAGGCTGGCAGACACTGGATTTGGAGCAGCCTCCCGCTGGGTCAGGCACAGGGAGCTGGTGGTACAGGAGTCTTTGAAGGCCAGCACTGCACTACCACTGCAAGGTGCCCCTTCCCAGCAGAGGACAGCTTCAAAGGCCTCCTGCTCCCATGGAGAGGAGGCACAGCGCCTGTACTCTGGCATGCGCCGCTATGGCCCCTGACTCCCCACACCCCCCAGCCCCGCCGTGATTTCCCTGTTGCCGGCGCCGACCATTCAGGGCTACTCTGAGACCCAACAAACTCATGTCATCGGTGAGGGATGCTCCATGCCCATGCCAGGTGGCACTGGGAGCTCACCAGGCCGGCCTTGCCGGTGCTGCACGTGCTTCCTAATGGCTTGTGCTGTTTGTTTTTCTGTCTGTGTTGTGTCCCCAGTTAAATGGAAGTGGTCAAGTGAAAGTGCCCAGCCACTACCTGCCCACGCAGATGCTGGCGCCGCCACCTCCCCCCGGCATGCCCCGCTTGGCCGTCTCTCCTGACACCAAATCCACCACGACAACTACCGAGGGAGGGACGACCTCACCGACATCACCCAGTAAGCACCCCGCGGCACCCACCCTCTCCCCGGCCCGGCTGGCCCCCTCCTCCTGCAGCCCCCCTAGAGTCCCTCCTCAGAGCTGCTGGGGGTGTTGGTGGAGGTGGCCTCCCCACAGCCGGGGAGAGGATGGCAGCTGGCACGCAATGAGTTTGCTGGGTCTCAGGAAGGTCGGAGCTGGCAGGGTTTGGGCAGACAGCTGTTGTGTCCTTCAAAGCTGAAGGGTCCTGGGCTGGTCCCAGGGACCAACCGACCCCCGCATCCTGTTGAGACAGCCAGGGGAGCAGGAGTGGAGCCGTGGCAGGGCTCTCCCATGCCAGTGTCCTGCCCAAACCCTGCCAGCACAGGCAGGTCTTTCAGGGAGGTTGTTGCCTCTCTGTGCCTCCGTTTCCCACCACCCAGCAGTGGTGGTGCTGCCGGTGGTGCGGGGAGCAGCCAGTGTAGGCATGGTGCTGGAGCCAGGGGCAGTGTGCTTGGCTGTGCCGCATAGGGCTGCTCTCTTCTCGCCTCGGGGATCCTTGGCGCTGGGCACCCCAGTCTGGTCAAGAGCTGGGAAGTGACACAGGTGCAAGGACTGCAAGCTTTGTCCTCCAGAGCCCTTGGCAGGGGGCGCCTGGGGAACTTTCATTAGCATCAGCTGTTGATGAGCTTGTCCCCCTCTGCTCAACCTCAGGGGGTTTTAGGGCCTTGGCCAGGAGGATTTTGGAGTGCTGAGACAGAGTCTGCAGAGGGGAGACACTGGCATTACGTCCAGGCTGGCATTGAGGCTCGTGGCACTGTGGTGGGATGCTGTGCCATTACAGCACTCTGTGAGGCGGTTGTCCCTGTCCTTGTCCCCCTGTACTCACTGGATGTCTCTTGGTATGCCGAAAGGCTGCCATGTCCCCACAGGGGACAGGCCATTGCTGGGTGCTGCTAGTGGTTTATGTGGTGTAAAGAAGTCAAAGCCTGGCTGATCTGGAGGGGAGAGCACAGAGTGGCATCACCTGGCTGGTGATGGGGCTGCAGCCGCCAGGAAGATCTGAGCAGTGCCAGTCCCCCATCCCTGGACTCAGGGAAGGACACATGCAGGGGACACTGGCTGTCCCCAAGAGGTGCCGAGGCCAGGTGGTTACGAATCCCAGTGCTGGACTCTCAGCTGGAAAATGGATGTTGCAGCAGGGCGCTGTGGCTGAGTGGAGGTGGTGGCTCCCATCACATCTAACCCATGGCAGCTTGGGAAGTGTCAGCTCCAGCAAGGAAGTGCAGCATCCATCTGTGCCTGCACCCCGTGGCACATTGTTCTCCTCAGCCTACCCTAGCAGTGCACAGGCACAGGTGGCACGGCGATGTCCCCAACCTCCACTCACTTGTTCAGCCAGGGCTGCTGCCCAGCTGCCAGCTCTGGGTGCCTGGGACGCTCATCCCAGCAGCGCCAGGGAGCAGGCTGGGCTTGGCCTGAGGGGGGGCAGTGGCAGTGCCTCCGGCAGCCCTGTTAATGAGCTCTCATTTGTTCCCCAGCCTACTCTGCACCAGGCACGCCCCCTGCGAACCGTTCCTTCGTGGGATTAGGACCAAGGGATCCTGGGAGTATCTATCAGGCACAGGTGAGAGTGGGGATGATGCTGGGGGGACCCTACTGCCCTCATCCAGGGCACCACCACCGTGGCGTCGCCGTGGGTATCATCACTGTAGGCATGGCTGTTGTAGGCATCACCGTCATGGGTATCACCACCATGGCATTGCTGACATGGGCATCCTTGCCATGACATTGCTGCCTTGATATTTCCATCATGGGCATGGCCACTGTGGCCATTGATGTGATGGGCTTCACCACTGTGGCATCGTTGGCATTGGCACTGCCACTGTGGCCATGGCCGTTGCAAGCATTGCCATTATGGGCACCACTGCTGTGACATTGCTGATGTAAGCATCCCCACCGTGGCATTACTGCCATGACATTTCTGCAGTGGCATCACTGCCATGGGTCCTGTTACTGTGGGCATTGCCACTATGGGCATGACCACTGTGGCATTGCCACCCTGGTATTGCCACTGCAGGCATTGCTGCTGTGGCCATCATTATCTTGACATTGCTGCTGTGGGCATGACACCTTGGTATCACCACTCTGGTCGTTGTCACTGTGGGCATTGCTGTTATGGCATCCCCACCATGAGTGTTGCCAGCTGACACTCTGTGCTGGGACCTCGGGCACTGCCGGTGGCTTGGGGCCACTATTGGTCCCCCAGGACAGAGGGGAGTCACTGCTGTGCCTGTGGTTGGCACCTTCCCCTCCTCTCACCAGGCTTCAGCTGTTCCACTCATGGCACTGTGGCACAGCCAGACTGCCCAGGTGCCCACAACATCCCATAACAAGGGCACTGGGGCCGTGTGCCCCATCACCAGGTGGGCACAATCACAATGTTCTCATCCAGTTGTGCCTGCCAGGAGGTGGCTTGCGCCTTTCCAGGGCCTTCTTACTAGTCCAGGGGAATTTTGAACCAGTCATTCATGAGCCGGTGCCAGTGCTGTTGGCAGTGCCATGAGGCTAGGGCACGAGCTCCAGCACCTTGCCTCACTTGTGCTATGAGTTGGCTGCTCCCAGTGGTCCCAACAGGAGCATCTTTGGGAGGCAGATGACACCAGTGCTGGGGCAATGAGATGGGTATGTGGAAGCATCGTGCCAGGGGTACCTTGGGTTGCTGTGCCCACTGGGTGTGACACTGAGCGGTGCCGTGAGGGCAGGGACTGTGTACTGGGACACTAAAGAGTGCTATGCCGTAGCAGGGGGCAAACATCAGACACCTGGCTCTGAGTACAGCCCCCTGCCTTGCCTTAGTTTCCACAGTGGTGGACAGAGTGCAGTGGGGTGTGCACCTGGAGGCCTTTGGGTCCCTAAAGAGGCAGGGTGGGGCAGCACTGGGACAACCCCTGGGACAATCTGGGGGATCAGAATGCCAGGGTCTCTGCATCCCCCAACACCCCAGGGGTCATGGGCACTCGCAGCCTCAAGCTCCCTGTGAGTCTGCCTGGTCACACTCCAGGAGCCTCCCCAGGGATGTTGTGCATGGGGACACTGAGGGATAGGGTAAAGGAAGCGGTGCCTGTGTCCACAGGAGGGCAGCTAAGACCTGCTGCTCTCAGGTCATGTGTGGCAGGGCAAGGAAGGGTTAAGGGAAGCAGCAGCACTGAGCTGTCTCGTTGCCAACGGAAACCAGACATGAGGTAATGGGGGATGAACTTGAACTTGGGGCTTCAGAGGGGAGACAATGGGAGGGAGACAAGGGGCCATCCCATGGGGTCCCCAGCTCTGCCACCCACCACCCATCCCCAAGTGGAACCATTCCCTGAGGAGCAGCATAGTCACCATGGAAGTACAGAGGAAACAAGCCACAAAGTGGGCCATGGGTGGCTTTGGTGCAGGGCACTGACAAACTCAGTGCCGGAGTTGGAGACACCGGCCCCATGCAGGGCGACAAGGCGAGCCAAGCAGGGTGGCAGCGTGGGGGAGAGCTGACTCGGGGGGCACAGAGCACTAATGCCACTCTCTTTTCTCTCCCGGCAGTCCTGGTACCTGGGATAACCACCGCCGTGCCGCCCCTTCGCTTCCCTTCTCCTCTGCTTTAGGCACCCCCAGAGGAACATCCCTGTCCTCGAGCACCAGGCCCAGCCTTGCGGTGACAACGGAGAGTGAAGACTCATGACGACGACGACGACAACAAGCAAAACCCACAGCCGAAGGAATGAGCGAGGGAAAGGAAGATGGAAAAGGGTCAAACTGTTTTGAAAAGGAAAAAAAAAACAACCAACCAACCAAACAACAAAAAAAAAACCAACAAAAAAAAAAGAAGAAAAAAAAGGCAAACAAAACAACTATCCCAGGAGGACCGTTCCCCCTACCCTGGAGATGCAGCAGAAAACAAAGAAGCAGGAAAACAAAACAAACAAAAAAAAAACAAAAACAAACCCACACCAAAAAAAAAAAAAAAAGGAAAAAAAGAAAAAAAAAAAAAAAAGAAAATCTTTGCCCTGTCAACAGGCACCACGCCGAGACCTGACACAACTCGTGCCAGCGATGCTCCCAGGAGTGGCAGCGGGGCCGAGACGTCAGAGCCCTGCCGGCCGCTTGCCAGAGGGTCAGATATGCAAACAGGTCTCGACTCTCATTCTTTCCTCTATGTGAGTAGAACAAACCCTTCCTGTCACCTCTCCTTGGCCCCATGCAGACTCTCGGGGGGGGGGGGCCGGGGGCTGGGGTGGGTGCAGTGGGATTGGGGGGATGGGGGGGGAGTGGGGGGGGCCATACCTCCGCCGTGGATTCCCGCCTGACGCGGCCGTGCGTGCGCTGCTGGGGCAGCGGCAGGCTCCTTGCTGTGGAGGCACCCTGGGGATGGGCAGCGCCGTGCTGCGGTGGCACAGTGAGGTGGTGATGAGGTGATGCAGCGACGTGGTGACATAGTGGCACGGTGCTTGGCTTGGTTTGGCACAAGCAGATGCAAGACGAGGAGGGGGCTTGTGGCCACAAAGGGTCTGTCGGCACAGCTGGAGATAGTGGCGGCAGTAAGCAGGGACCAGTTCCCGTGGGGACGCAGCATGGGGGTGCTCCCACCATGGCCCCAGCAGGACCCAGGCTGCCACTGTTGGGCAGGGGCACCAGCTGCCATCTCTCTGCAATGCCTTCCTCATCCCCCCTCCCGTGTGCATCACCCAGCCCCTGCGTGTCCTCGCGTCCCCCTGCATGGCCGTGGGGCCTGCGTCTGTGTGTCTGAGCTATGCATTCCTGTGGACAGGTCGCGGGTGGCTGGGGAGCAGTGCGCTCGTGTTGCACATTTTGTAGGAAATGCACTTTCAAGAGGGAATTGTCATTAAAAAAAAAAAAAAAGAAGAAAAAAAAAATCACAAATACAGAGGAGAAGGAGGAGGAGGAGGAGGAGGAGGGGAGGAGGAGGAGCCCCTGGCACTAGCTTGCTGGGACGGCTGGTTCGGTGGGGTTTGGGTGTTTGCTTTTTTTAACACAAAAGGATGGTAAAAAGGAGCCCGAGCGAGGGCGGAGCCAGACCCACGGAGCCCCCGATCTGTGTCAAGTGCCTGAACTGTGGCGGGGAAGGGCCTCAGGACCCCTGGAGGAGCCCCTGGCTGGAGGAAGCACCCAGTGTCCCACATGATGGCAGTGTGGCCAGGAAGGGGAAGCAGAGACATGGCAGTGCCTTAGATCAGAGGGATCCATGCAGCAGCCAAGGCAACGAGGAGGAGGAGGATGAAGGCACCCCAGCATCTCCAGTGAGATTGTGGCAGCCACAAAGGAGGTCCTAGGTGTGTCCCCAAAGGTACCACAGGGAGCCCATGCTGCAGGGGAACATCTCATGGGTGATGACAGACAGCAGCCGCCGTGGGATGTCCTGAAGCAGCGGATGTCACCAAGGCCACCGCTGCCACCCACCTGGTCCCCAGAACTGTCCCATGGACCACCAACGTGACAGCCCCATCCCAGCAGGTCCCCACTATACCCCCCGCCCCCCCCCCCCCCCCAACTTTCCATCCCTTTGGGATGGCACAGCAAGGCCGGATCCTGCCCGCCCGCGGCATGGCACTGGGAGAAAGGGCTGACACAGAACATCCTGGGAGACAAAAACCAGAAAAACCCCAACAAAACAACAAAGAGTCCAAAAGGATGAGAAAAGGAGAAAAATCCACCACCACCACAACACAAAACAAAACAACACAAAACAAAACAAAACAAAAACCCACCACCAAAAGCGCTTGCCAGAGAGGGGAAAACCTGGGGTGTTTTTTAAAAGATCTGAGAAAAGAAACAAAAAAAAACAAAAGGAAAAAAAAAATTTAAAAAAAGGAAAAAAAGAAAAGAACTTTAAAAAAAAAAAGACGGAAAAAAAGAAGAAAAACAAAAAAAGAAGAAAAAAAAAATTATAAAGACAAACTGCATGGTGCTTCAACAGGATCTGGTGACCTGGCTCACCCCAGCCGCAGATGGCTGATGCTGTGCATGGCAGACTGTATTAACCGGCTCTACCTTCCCCCCCCCCCCCTCCCTCCCCTCCCCCTCCCTCCAACCCCCTTTCAGCAAAAGAGAAAAGAAAAACCAACAAAACAAAAAAAAGAAAAAAAGGAGAAGAAAAAACAAACAAACAAACCAACCACAACAGCAAAACAACGACAAAAAAAAATCTGTATTAAACAAACAAAAAAAGGTTAAAAACAAAAAAGACACGTAAAAAAAAAAGATACAAAAAAAGAGACAAAAAAATACACAAAAAAAAGACACAAAAAAAGACAAAAAAAAGACAAAAAAAAAGACAAAAAAAGAAAGAAAAAAAAAGACAAAAACAGGAAAAAAAAAGAAAAAAAGGAGAAAAAAAAAAAATCCATGTTTTCCTAATTTGCACGAAATTTTATACCACATGATGTGCCTTGCCTTCGAAGACTAAAGTATTACTGGACCCGATATCAGTGCGAGGGAGTCGCTGCATGCCCGGGGCTCCCGGAGGCCCGGGGGAGCGGGGGCGGCTGCCCCCCCCTCGCCTCCTGCATGGCTTCTTCTTGGCCGGCAAAGTCCCTTTGCTCTCTTGTTGTTATTTTCGTTTCTCTCTATATATATATTATTATTTTTTTGGGTTTTGTTTTTTGTTTTTGTTTTCCCCAACCAATTTTTCCCCTCGGAAAAAGTCTTCCAGTTGGTAATATCGATGCATCCTCTGCGCCAACACACCGGAATATGCAATAGCCGCTCGGCTGCGCCGGCGAGGGGGGGGTCCGGCTGGGGGGGTCCGGCCACCCCTTTGCTTTACCTCTTCTTTTGTTTTGGTTTTTCTTCTTTTCTTTTCTTTTCTCTCTTACTTTTTATTTTTCCTTCCCTTTTGGGAGTTTTGTGTTAGTTTGTTGTTTGGGTTTTTTTATGTTTATAGCAACCAAAGGCAGTGAGGCGGGAGGCAGTAGGGACCCCCCTGGGTCAGAGCCCCCTCCCCCCCCCCCCTTTTAATGCTGGGAGAACCTGGCCGTCCAGGCGTGGCAGGGTGGAGGAGGACACGGTCCGTGTCCCCGTGGGGAGGACCAGGGATGGAGACTTCTATGGCTGTGACCTTACAGGGGTCACAGCATCCCGCACACCCTTGGGGACGCTCCCCTCCCCCCCCCCCCCCCTCTTTTTAATGGGGTTTTTGTGGGGCGCAGGGCTGGGAGGGCTGAGCGCAGCTGCTCCCGTGACAGTAATGGACCCGTCTGAATGTAGCTGTGCCCATCCCCCTACGCTGGTGTCAGGGCGGGTCGCAGCCCCCCTCCCTCTCCATCCCCATCGGGTTCATCTCCGGGGGTCCGGCTGGCACAGCAGGGAACAGGGAAAGTCCCGACAGGAGGATTTCCCCTCTCGCCGACGCTTTGCTTATTCCTTGCTGTGCCAACCCCCAAAGCAGGTCACAACACCCCCCCCAAAAAAAATCCAGAATTTGCCTTAAAAACCAAGCATCCCGCCGGCCGGAGAGAGAGGTGAACCCCCCCCTCCCCAGCCCGCCCTAGGGCTGAGAACTGACACGGGTCATGACACCGATGGGCGGGTGGCACTGTGTGTCGCTGCTGCTTTGTAACGAAGAAACGCCACCAACGTTTGAATATTTTTTGTTGGTGTCCAGAAGTGCTAGCGGGGGGGTTACGGGGTGGAGGGGGTCGTGTCCCGCTGTAAGTCTCGCCCACCGCTGTGATTTGCTGGGGCTACCAGAGGGCAGGGAACATCTTGGGAGACTCTTAATGCACAGTGCAGTGTTGATTTCTGCAAGGACAATGCAACGGAGGGAGAGGGAAGGGAGAGTCCAGTGTGGGGGAAAGGAAATTTTTTTTAATAGAATTAAAAAAAAAAAAAAAAGGTAAAAAAAAAGAAAAGTTTTTAAGGATAGAAAAGAATCAAAGAATCAGCTCCAAGCGGGAAAAGACAAAGGAAAAAAAACTAACATTGCAGAAGGTATTTCTGAGCAGAGTGACAGCCAGCGGAGGGGAAGCAGGGGGGGCACCCAAGGCAGCCCCCCGTAGCCAGCCCCCCGGCGAGCGTGGGGCCCAGAGAGTGGCGAGGGGCGCTGGCGCCCCTCGGGCCTGGGCCTCCCACCCTCGAGGAGTCCTCGCTCCACCAGTTGCACCGAGCAGGGTCCCCCCTCCCGCCCCCTCTTTTGCCGCCTTCACCCCCGGAATCCGCAGCGCGTCTGGCAGGGCTGCTGCCGCAGCCTCCCCAAAACCCGCCCTCGGCAAGAAAAGCACCTTAAAATGTTAAAAACAAGGCAAAAAAAATCATCAACTCGACATCCCCCAGCCCAGAGTTCGGCAGCGGGGGGGAGGGGAGGGGGGGGGGTCGAGCTGGCGGCTTCCCGTTCGGGGGGGGGGCCACACCCGGCGTCTTTGCACTGCTCGCCCCGACACACACCACCCCGGGGCCGCATCCCCCCGGCTCTGCCCAAAGGGAATATGCAAACTCTCCCCGGATTTCCCCCCTGGGGGGCACCGGCTGTGCGGGGACTTCGGGGGACGACCACTAAATTTTTAGTTGATATTTTTTTGTTTGTTTTTAAATCGTTCTCCCTTCTTCTTTCAATTCTCTCGCGGCCTCTGGGCTCAGTGGTCACAGTCGGGGTGGGCGAAAGGCGGAGGGAGACCTCACCAGTGGGATGCTCTGGAATGGGGGGGGGGGGGGGGAGGGAGAGAAAAGCCTTGGCCGGATAGGGATGGGGGGGCGAAAGGGAGGTCCTCTCGACAATCACCACGCCCGGGGCTCCCGCGGGGGTTTCATGCACTACAGTCTCTCCTAGAGGGTTTTTTAAGTTGGGATCGTCGGCTTAAAAAGTAATTAAAAGTAGTCCTTGTGACGTATAAAGAAAAAAAAATAACCTGTACATATATATATATATATATATCTCCACATATATATATATGGGGCTGCAGGGGCGGAGGTGGGCACGGCTCCCTGATGGCCAACACATAATTAAGGTACTTTAAAGTGCAAAGGAATATATATATATATATATATATGCACATATATATATATATATATATACACACACACCTATATATATATATATGTCTTGTTTGGTGGTGTTTCTTGTTTCTTTCTTCTTTTTATTGGTTTGGTTTGGTTTGGTTTGGTTTTTGTTTTGTTTTGTTTTGTTTTGTACAATGACTTTGGAATCGCTGCTTTTCTGTCCCCCGGCCTCCCGCCGCTGGCTGGGGCGGGCAGCACCCGCGGGTGCTCCCCCTGCAGCAGTGCCCGCGGGTGCTCCCCCTGCAGCAGTGCCCGTGGGTGCTCCCCCTGCAGCAGTGCCCGTGGGTGGCCCCCCCTGCAGCAGTGTCCGTGGGTGCTCCCCCTGCAGCAGTGCCCGTGGGTGCTCCCCCTGCAGCAGTGCCCGTGGGTGCCCCCCCCTGCAGCAGCGCCCGTGGGTGCCCCGCGCGATGCCCACGGGCAGGAGGGAGCGGAAGAGGGGGACAGGGAGCTACCCAGCCCCGGGGCAAAGAGCGGCAAAAGGGGAGAAACTGCCCCAAAAAATGCGCTGAGGCGGCAGCCGGCAGGACCACGACTCACCCATACCAAAAAATCCCGCCGCAGTGCCTCCGCGCCACCGGCTGCCCTCGGCCGCCTTTTCGAGGGGTCCCCGCCGGCGGGGGGGTGCCCCCTCCCGCAGTTATATTTTACTATTAGCCGGACTTCGCTTCTCGCTTGCCGCAGCCGTTACACACCCGCCGAGCGCACCAGGGCCGCGGGCCGGGGCCGGGACCCTCCCCAACCCTCCCTCTTCAGCTGTGCCCCAACCTCCCCAGTCCCTGCATGCCCCCCCGCCCCCCGCTCCCCTCCCTGGTGCTTCACGATATTGATTATACCCATTGTACGCAGCCATTACCGATAGCCGCCGCTCCTGCCTACATACCAGTTACTGACCCTGACTATGGATTTGGGGGGTTGAGTTTGTTTTGGTTTGTGTTTTGGTTTTTATTATTTTCTCTTTTTTTTGTTATTTTTTTTTTTGTGGGCCTGTTTTTTGGGGGTTTTTTTGTTTTTTTTTTTCGGTGGGGGTGTTGTGGGTTGGGTTGTTTTGGGTTTTTTTAGGGGTTTTTTTTGTGTTTTGGTTTTTTTTTTTGTGGTTTATTTTGTTCCTTTTGTTTCCTTTTAGGGTTTTGTTTTGGTTGGGTCGTTTTGGTTTTTTTGTTTTCTTTTATTTTTTTCCCCCTCCCTCCCCTATGCAAAAAAAAAAAAAAAAAAAGAGAGAGAAAAAAAGAGACAAAAAAAATTAATAAAACCACACAAAAAAAAAAAAAAAAGACACACACAAAAAAAAATAATAAAAAGAAAAGAAAAAGAAAAGACAAAAAAAAATGTATAAAAATTAAACAAGCTATGCTTCAACTCCATCCTGCCTCTGCCCTTTTCCTTCCCTTCGTGGCCCTCAGGAGGGAATTGGTTGTGCCAGCTAGGGAGGGGGCACTGGGGTGTACCCGAGCAGAGCTGTGCTGGGCAGTGGTTGCCCATCACCCTGGATGCTCTTCGCCCAGGTGAGGAGGGTGGCAGAGCCAGGAGCAGCAGCCCCCCGAGGTACACCACAGCCCCGCTAGATGGCCGGGAGGTGGTGCCGCGGCAGGTGAGGAGGGGGGACACGCAGGAAGGGGGACACGCAGGAAGGGGGACACAGGTGGGTGCAGACGTGGGATTATTTAGGACACAGTGCAGCTGCCACCTCCTACAGATCAAGACTTTGGCCAGGTCTTGACCGCTCACGGGACATGGTTGGCCAAAGCTGTGCATTACCAACGCAGTCCCCATGTCCCCATCCCGAGGCACTGCTCACGACAGTCGTGGGTGCCGAGGCCAAATTCCACCCCCCTACCCGGCTCTCCATGATACCCACCCCCCGCCCCCCAAAAGCCCCCGAGGTGCGGGGCAGGACGGCCGGGTCCGGGCCATATCGAGGGACAGAGGATACCGGCTCTTGTCCACTGCCGCCCGGCAGCTTGTCCCCTGCCCGACCGGCCCCAGGGGTGCTCCCGCACCCAGCGCTCTCGGCGAGCAGCGAGGCAGCAACGTCGGAGCCACCCTGGCAGCGCGGAGCCACGTAGAGGCCGCCACGCAGCCCCACCCCCGGCACGGTGACACCAAACGCTGCAGGCCGGGTCAGGATGGGGACTTTTACTGGGGTACAACCGGGGACAGCCGCTGCCCCACCCCGGGTGGGGCCGCCTGCAGGCTCCGAGCCGGGGGATGCGGGGCGGGGGCCGCGACCGTTCTCCTCCGCCACCCCTCCCGCTCCGCGGCCGCCCTGAAGCCGCCCCGCAAAACCCGGCGTGGATCTGCGCCTCGCCGACGGGGCCGCAGGCGTGGTGCCCATGGCCAGGCCTCGGGGGAACCAGGCGCGATCGCGTCAGAAGGCTGTGATCTTGCTCTGCTCCTCGCCGCTCTCCTCGGCCGCCGGGTTGGCATAGACGGCCTGCTTCAGCCTGCCGGGAGGGTGGTGTCAATGAATAGGGTATCCCAGCCTGGTCCCCTGGCACACCACCACCGCCTTCAGCCATGCCAAGGGCACAGTGGACCACGCATGGCACCGCCATCACATGGCCATCCCCATCGGGGAGCCAAGGTCCAGTGCCACCCCCGAAACACCCGGAGCTGTGGTACCTGTCACTGCCTTGCTTCTCCTGGAGGCCACTCCGCTTCCTGTGGGGGCAGAGAAAGGCTGAGCTGTGCCCCTGAACAGCCATGGCCCCACTCCACACCACCCTCTGCCAGCCCTGGCCACAGCAAAGACCCTGCAATTCCTTGGCCAGCACCCCCGTGCCAAGGCAGGTACTCTGCCACAGCAGCCCACCTGTGCATCCTGATCTTCCAGAGCCGGTTGGCAAGTAGCAGCACGAAGACGATGAAGAGGAAGACAACAACAGCCGTGAGGCCAACCAGCCAGGGCTGCAGCTCCTTGGGGCTGGTGCCTGCACATCAAGGCACAGGGACAGAGATGGGGATGGAAACAAGGAGGGGGATGAGGGCAGCTTCAAGGGAACCCCATCTTGCAGGGGACAGAACCCCCATCCCATGGTGCAGGGTCCTGACTGTGCTGAGCCTGGCACTGGGGATGCTGGGGATGCCAGGGAATGTTGGCAAGTGCTCATTGCCACTTCCCCAAGTATCCCATTGGTGCTGAGGAAGCCACCCTCAACACAGACAACCTGTCCCTGGGGGTGTTTGGCATGGGGGGGAGCACTAGGGACAGCAGGCAAGTGCACCCAAATCTTCTTGCTCTGCCCCCAGACTGATTACATGCTGGGACAGGCTGGCCCTACTGGGAAGGGCTCCCAGGAGCTGATCTGATGCCCAAGGGCAGGCACAGCCACCCCTCCCCTCAGGGTAGTCCGGGGCACAAGGATTTGGGGGACTTACCAGCCTGTCCCTGGGCAGTCGTGGCGAGGATGAGCAGGACCAGGAGTGAGAGTGGCTGCATTGCCCTTGGCGTTTTCAGACAGAGGCTGGCAGAGGGCTGAGGCATGTCTGGATCCTGCACTCTGAGGTGGGCTCTCCTCTCCCACACACCACTGCTGGGTCCAAGAACAGGTGCTGTGCTCTAGACTCGAGGCCAGCAGTTGGCTTTTATTGGGTTCAAGAGGACAAGTGCGACTAAGAGTCAAGGCAACCAGGCTCCAGTAATTCTTGGTAAGTGGCACCTCTCCAGCTCTGCCAGCAGAACCCTGTGACACCCATTGGCCAGCACCTCGTGGGCTACAGCAGCAGCCCTGTGCTCAGCGGCCCACCCCTACAGCACTTGAGTAGATGAGGAGTGAGGAATGGAGGGACAGACGGATGGGTGGGTGGGCAGATGTGTGGAGGAGTGCCCACTCTGCGTACTGTTCCACCCCAGTCTCTTCCCTCTGCTTGTGGGGCACTGCACTCCCATCCCCACTGGCAATGCTGGGGCATACCAAGGCCAGTGTCTCAGCCCCACAGCTGGAGCCCCTGCCCTGCCACATCATGGCCTCCCCATGGGCACATGTGGCCTAGTTTCCACGTCCATGCGTGTGCACATCCGTGTCTGTGCCCGCACCCAGGCTGTGTCCCTGTGCTAACAGTTTGCACCCTTGAGCACCCACCTTTACATACCCACATATTTGTCCATATGTGGACAGCTGCACATGCCTGGGGGCTGGCACAGCTCCAGGGAGGTGAAGGTTGGGGTGTCCCACCCCTGCCATCTACCCCTGCCCACACGTGGCTAAGGGGCACATGAAGGAGGATGGGGTAGGCTGTTTTATTTGAGGCAGCTGTATCAGCCTCACGATAAGCATGTGAGGCTGTGCCAGGGATGGTGAAGCCACGTGCCAGCACCAGGCAGTATCACCCCTGAACCACAGTCTTAAGTCCATGCTGTGACCCAATGGCTGGGTACAGCTCCTGGGTCCTGGTGGCAGCAATGTGGTCACCTGGCCCTAGAGCCTCCCCTCATGGGAGTCTGTGAAGGAGATGGAGCTGTGCAAGGTGGTGCTGAGCTGTGCCAGCAGCCTGGCAGGGCACCAGTTCCTTCACCTTCTGCCTTCCTCTCTGTTGGTACCCCATCCTCTTCCAGCCACTCCACCTCCAGCATGGTCCCCTCAACCATCACCATCTTCTCCTCCATCTTGGGCCTGACTGCCCAGTCTGAGGGGCCAGAGGCAGAACAGTCAGTGGCACATCCATGCCATGGCATGGGTTTGAGGGACTCCCCTAGCCCCCCCCCAGCCCCAAATCTCTATTCTGCTCTGGGCAGCACTCATCAGCAAAGCCATGCGCCAGGTCCTTGATGAGGTGCCCCACAATGGCATATGCCACCACCAGCACCAGGGTGGCTGCCATCCCCAGGTAAAGGACATAGCAGGGTAGGTGGATGCTGTCCAGGGTCAGGGGCTTGTAGTCCACATACAGCACCCCACTCTGAAGGCAGGAGACTGCAGCAAGTGCCACAACCTACATGCCCCCCGGTGCTGGAGAGTAGGGTGCCCTCTACAGAGGCCATTGCCAGCTCCCCACACACCCCAGCCTGAGCCACCAAAGCCTCTGCTGCACAGGAAGCTGCAGAGAAGTGGCATCAGGGTCTGTGAGGCTCCTGGGTGCTGGCAGCTCATGGGGACAGCGAGATTCTCATGAGCAGTGTAAGTGCCACTTGCCCTGCCCTTGCACACACACTGCCTTCCAAAGGACAGAGTGTCTGTGGGAAGCAGTTTAGCCTTTGCTAATCCAGGAACAGCCCCAGTGGGCTTGGCCTGGGGATTCACCAACAGGTTCCAGCATGGCAGACTCCCCAGAATCTGCCCTTCCGCAGCACTGCAGGTACCTCCAAACCCCCAGGAGCAAGGAATGATCCACAGCTGAGGAACCTCCAAAGGCAGGGATCCATCCCTCAAGGCTCAAGGCTTCCCCCCTCCTCCTCCCAGTTTGGTTAAATCCCTCAGCCAGCCCTCAATCCCTCAAGCAGATGGTGTGAAATCCCAGCAGCTGCACCCTTCCCCAGAGGATACAGCACCCTCTGAGCTGGGAACCGATGAGCAGAAGGGATGGCGGCTGCTGCAGCCTCACACTGAGGGGTGTCCCACAAGGCTCCCTTAGCTGTAGCATCCAGCCATCATGAAGCAGCCCACAGCAAGGGGCTGCCACCTTCCCAGAGCAGCCTCAGAGGGGTGATGGGTCCAGGTACCCCATGAAAGCAGCTCACTCTCCTCCAGGAGGGTGCTTGGCTTGGCCCAGACCAGCAGCAGCCTTGGCCAGGGAGGACTGTTTGGTGCCAAGTCAGGTCTTAATGGCCAGGCCCTCCTCCACCCCCGGCACACATCCTGGCTCTAGTGCACCCAGGTCGCCCCTGGCAAGATCCTGGCCACAAAAATGCTCATTTTGTTCCAGTTTTGGCTTAAAAGGCCTTTGGGGTAGCAGAGGTAAAGGCCGGTACAGAGAGATTTGAAACAACTCTGCGTGGTCTGAGTGAGTCACCTGTGGAAATGCCAGAGAACAGCAGAGAGCAAGGGCTGGAACAGCTGGGGTGATAAGCAGGTACAAATGGACGGGCAAACACCTGGGAACGGCGCTGGCAGCGCGCCCTGAACCGTGCACCAGGGAAGTCCTGGTGTGGAGTTGTGAGCTGCCTTCCATGACAATGCCAGGGGGAAACGACACGACCCACTGCCCTGCCCCTCCACCCACAGGGCACAGAGATGGGTACAGAGGCACTCCAAAGCTTGGCAGTGCCCGATGGATCCTACTCATCACCTGGGGTCCGTGGAGAATGAGGGAAGGGGGGCAAGAAGCCTGGTAACAGCTGCTGACTCCAAAATGGTGTGAAAACATCCTGTCTTTGTCTCCAGCGCTGAGCTCAGTGGCCCTCACTGTCCACATCGCACAGAAGCCCACCCACAGCCATCAGGCATGCATGTCTGATTGCCAGTGAACTGCACAGGTGACCAAAATTGGTCACGTCTCCAGTTTAAACCCCTCCCATGGGGTCCTGAACTGGGCCAGACGAGCCAGCTGCCACAGTGGCCTTAGGGACTAAGAGGATTGAGCCTGGGAACAACTCCTAAGGAGACTATGGTTAGGAGAAAAGCCTCTTCGTCAGGATGCCTGCAGCACAGCAGGACCTCACTGGCCCCTCTGTGGGGCAGCACTGTGAAAGCTCCTGATGCACCCCACAGACAGAGGTAGGGGGGGGTTTACCCCAAACCATTAAAGACCCCACCCTGTGTTCTCTCCTCCCATTACAGTTGGACTTGATCTTAAAGGTCTTTTACAACCTAAATTATTGTGTTCTATGATTCCATTATGGCAGCCCCAGGGCTCCCCACCAGGGCCAAACCACGCAGCACTGGGTGCACTCCACATCTAGGCAAGAGCTCAATCTCAGCTCAACTCACATGAGAGCTCCCTCCAAACATATTACTGCCAGATAGCTCCTCTGTGCCAACACTGGGCTGCCCAGGGGCTTTGGGTGCTGGGTGATGGCAGCAGACAGCAGCCTTAGCCTTCCCAGTTTTGGTTAGATGTGGGGGAAAGTCTGGGCAGGCTCTGCCTCACCCTCTAAGCCCTAATAGCAGCGCCGTTCCCTGAAGGAATCAAAAATGCAGCCAAATCTTCCAAATTTTGTCATGAAACAGCCCCCATCCCAGGGCAAAGCTGCCACAAGCACAGCCCTGGCCTGCCCCAACAGGAGAGACCAAATCCACAGCAGCTCCTCCACTGCAGAGGCAAGAAGGGATCTGTCTCAGTCCAGCACCAAGGGCGATTTTGAGGCATTGCACTGGTACAACCCTACAAGAGCAAGCACCCAAAGCCTGTCCTGGCCCCCCAGCAATGCTCGAGCAAGGAGAGCAGAGCTGTTTCACAACAAGCTGCCACAGCAGCACAAGCCCAGAGCAGGCCCAAGACCTACACAGCTGCAACAGGCTCCAACGTGCAGAGCAGAGCCCACCCGGTTCAAGCTGCAGGCCAGGCTGTGGGCAGGCAGTGCTGATGCTGGCAGGGAACAAGGGCAGATCCAGGAAACTGGGGGGTGGGGTGTGGAAGTAGCAGCTCAGTCTATATTTGGAAGAAGGTGGCTTTAATTGTTCCAGAGAGCAAATCCAGGTCCTCCTCCACCTCCACTGCAGTAAAGACATGGATCCACACTGAGAGAGGCCGCCAGGGAAACAGAAGGGGAGCGGGGGTGGGAGGCAGCGTGCTCAACCTGTGCCCCCCCCTTCCCCAGGCAGAGCACAGGCGGCGGCCTGCAGCTTGCAGAGCGCATCGGCGTACTGGAACTGGGCACCGTTCTCATACTCGTACATGTCCAGGGCCACCTCGCAGCTCTCTCGCACCACCCGCTCCTCATCGCTGGCGAAGGCGCGCAGGGTCTCCAGGCAGGCCGGGCGGGCGATGGCGCCCAGCGCTTCGGCGCACTCGTGCCGCACCATGGCGCTCTCGGAGCGGCTGCGCAGCGCCGCCGTCAGCTGCGGGACGCAGGCCTCGTCCTGCATCTGGCCCAGCACGTAGCCGATCTCGTGCCGGAAGAGGGCGCTGCCGCAGCGCAGCCCTGCGGAGAGGAGGCGAGAGGGAGCCGCCGCTGCTGCCGAACCGCGCCCTCGCTGCGGTCCCCCAGCCGCAAGGCGTGCGGAAGCCACGGGGCAGGCTGGGCCGTGGGTTATTGCTGGCAGTCACCACCCCAGAACCACAGCGGCTTTTGGGGAAGGGGACAAAGCACCTACAGGAAGGGCTGTCCCACTCTGACCCTGCACAGCTGGAACAGTCTCTGCACCGCACACCCTCCTGGCAGAGCTCACAGCACCTTCACCTGCTCTAGAGAGCCCATGCTGCTCACAGGCCCTAACCCATCAGTGTGATGTGCCTGGGGCACACTGGTAGCACAGCCACAGCCTCAAGCCCTCTCGTGTTGGGCAAGTGAACAGCAGTAGCAAGTGCTCACTGACCCCTGCATACCCTCAGCTCTCCCCAGGTGGTTGAAGAGCCTTATTCACTTCCCTTGGGCTGTGTACAAACAGTTCCTGGGCTGCAGTCTGCCCCTTCTTCACTCAGGAAAAATTAGATCTCATGTCCAGAGCTGTTCCAAAACTGCAGGATGGGTGACAGGACCTTGAAACCCTGGGGTCAGGTCCCACCAGGAGACACCAGGTTAGACTGCTTGATCCCAAGCTAACAATACAGTCTGTGCCCTCTCCCACCAAGACCCACAAGGAAA
The DNA here is from genome assembly GCF_026170545.1 of Melanerpes formicivorus. Lineage (NCBI taxonomy): Eukaryota > Metazoa > Chordata > Aves > Piciformes > Picidae > Melanerpes > Melanerpes formicivorus. The sequence goes on along the minus strand of NW_027142386.1, from coordinate 2,695,281 downwards.
GGGGCCCTGGAGGACAGTGAGGGAGCTGTGAACCACCAGAGAGCTCAGAGAGCTTTGCAATGTGGCTCTTGCAAACACGCAGGGGGACAGCAGCTCTGTAAATGAACCCATTAAGAGTCCAGTAAGAGCCCCACAGCCCCGGCACTCCTGGATTTGGGATGGGCTAATGCTGGATTAACCTGTACAGACTTAGAAGAGGCTGCAAGCAGCCCCACACTGCTCCTTACCATCTGCCAGAGCCAGCACAGCAGCCTGGCCCCCCAGGTTTCGCAGGGCAAACATGGCTCGGTAGCGGTCAAAGAGCGGGCACGACTCGTCCAGAAGAGTTTGGCGCAGTTTGGCAACGTCCGTCTCCTCAGAAGGGGGAGCAGGATCCACAGAGTGGTAGGGGCTGGTGCTCAGCTCCTGCTTGTTCTCCTGCAGCCACTCTAGCCTCTTCACTGCCAGATGACATGTTTCTGCCACCTGTGGGGACCAGAACACAGTTCTGGCTGCGGGATGGCACCATATGGCACTGGGAGGGTGCCCAGGGCTTCCCAAGAGAAGCTGGGTGCCAGCACACCGCAGGAAGCAGCTCATGGTGTCCTCATCCACAGTCAGAGACTGCCCAGGAGAAAACTGCCTCCTGGCATCAGCAGCACTGCACTCCAGAGGAAATGACCCAACCCCCCCTGCCAAGAGCCTCACCTCAACCACGGGATCCTCTGAATAGCATTTGAGGATATCCAGCACATCAGGATTCCCAATAGCACCCAGGGCTTCACCTGAAGGAAGGATGTGTCACAGTGTTACTAAGGTGCTTTTGTGAGGAGAACCCTGTTGTGGTCTACAGCAAAGCCTCACTCTCAAGTGGGAAAACAGGCCTGACTCTGATCCTAAATGAGCCAGCCTGGCCAGCAGGAAAGGGAAGGCTCAACCAACCAGTCCAGCCAGGGGATTTGGTGAGGTGGTTACATGCACCAGGTTTTTCCAAGCCATGACACCCATGCTGGATCAGGCCATCACAAGCTGTCTGGTATGGGGTGGAGGAAGCACCCACAAGTTCTTACAGGCTGGACCCTTCCCCTGCACCCAGAGCTGCAGGAGCTGCCATCATACCTGCCTCATGCCTGACCATGGGCTCCTGGCTGGTGTCCTCCAGCACTCGGATGAGCACAGGGATGGCTGCCTCATCCTGCATCTGGCCCAGGCAGTACGCCAGCTCATGCTTGAGCAGTGCCGAGCTGTCCCCGAAAGCTCGACTGATCCACTCCACGGCCGCCCGGCCGCCGAGGTTGCGCAGCGTAAAAAGGGCCCGGAACCGGGCAGGCAGGGGCTGGGCCGCGTCCACCAGCGTCCGGCCAATGGCCTCTACCTCCTCCTCTGTCACCATGGCGCCGGGGCGGGCAGAGGGAGCAGAATCAGGCCGCACGCAGGTGTCCGGCGGGGCTCCCACCAGTCACATTCCTGCGGGGAGGAAGAAGATGAGGGGGTACCATGGACGGAGCCCCCGCTGTCAGGCGAGACCGCAGCCGCCGGCCCGCCCCTCAGCCCGGGACAGGGAGAGCAGAGAGCGGCAGTCCGGGCAAAGGGGGTGCTCCGGAGGAGCAGGCGAGCGCTGGCCCGGTGCCGGTGGACCGAGCAGAATCGGACCCCAGCGCCGACCCTGAGCTCACGGGACCCCCGGGAGGGACACGGACACCGCCCGCCGCAACGGTGGCCGTCTGGCCTCGCTGAGCCGGAGCCACCGGAAGTGGAGAGCACGGCGCGAACCGGACCAGGGCCCGGTGCCGGTCCTACACTCACCACACGCCGCCATGCCGCCGCTCACGTGACCGAGCGGCTTCCGCTGCACTTCCGGAGGAGGGCGGTGCCGCCCCGAGCCCGCCCCACAGGGTGTGTCGCTTCCCTGCCCGCCCCCCCCAGGCGAGCGGCAGCAGAGCGGTGCCGGCGGCGGCGCGCGGGCGGTGGCGGCGCGCGGCGTCAGCGCTGCGCACCTCGGTCCTAGCGCTACCCTTCCCAGCGTTGTCCCTCCGCCTCTGCTCATACCAGCGCTGCACCCCGAGCCTCAGCTCTGTTCCCCCATCCCCGTCCCAGCGCTCCCTCCGTATCCCCGCGGCCGTTCAAGGCAGGGTACAGTGAGGGGTGCGAGCGGTCCCGCTGCGCCTTGGGGAGCCTCCTTTTCCGGAGTTGTGCCCGTAGCCCGGTCCCCTCCGGAGGTTGCCCCGCGCCGCATGATGCATTTGCGGGCACCAGCGGCGGTGGGAGCCGACGGCCACCCACATTCGCTCCTGGGTCGGGGTTCTGCCTCTGATGCTCCAGCTGCAGGCAGCAGGTCCCAGCCCCGCAGCACAGCAGGACGAGTCTGTGATATTCTCCCGTCCACCAGCTTCCAGCAGAGCGCTGATGGAGGAGCCTTCGCGGCCCAGCAAGCCGGCCCTGCCTTGGCCCTGCGGAGGCAGGGTGTCACCAGGCTCCAGCCTGCGGCAGGAAGGCTGTGCCACACGATTTCTCAGCCGATACAAGGGACAGAGCTACACGTTTCTACCCACACTGCAGCTGGGCTGGTAGCATAGCTCGGAGGTCCTAGGCAAGAGCTGTCCCGTGGAATGAGGAGAGGGACCTTGGGGGCCAAGCCAGAGACTCTTACAGCAAACCCCTCCAGAGGAATGCAAGGAGAGATGCCTGGCTGGGACAGCTCAGCTCACTCCCTTGCTGCTCCCCTGAGCAGCAGCACAGTAGGAATTTGTGGATGCAACTTTCTTCCAGGCTGGTGCCAGCCCCTGGCAAGTCAGTGCTCTGCCTCTTCCTTACTTTCCCCTCCCAAATGTGTTTACATAGCAAGTTTCATATTTTCATTGGGGGTTTGCCTTCTTATTTCAAGCCTCCTGCTGGTTTTAGCCTGACAGAGATACGCTTCTAGGAAAGGAAAACCCAGAAAGCCCTCACTCAGCCTCAATCCCTGCTTTACTCATGTGGCACACAACACATCACTAGACTGATCAACTCCTGGAAGAGATCAAGGGCACAAAATACATTCCATTGCCTAAACCCACCATGACAAAACCAGTGTAAGTGTGGATGCAGCCAACCCCTCCCCACTCCAAAAAGGGATGGTGCAGCCAGCAGCCTTCCGCAGAGAAGAGAGGCTGAACAGCCCAAGACCCATGGGACTATGTATGCCAAAGTCCATGGGAAGCCTGTGAACAAGGATGTGCAAGGCTGCTTCTCCCTCTGGCCTCATCAGCCCTCCCCGCAGCTCTCGAAGTACTGGCACATCAGCTCGCGCACCTGCTCAGCCTGGCCATCCTCCATGGCAGCAGGTGCGGGCTGGCAGGGCTTGGGGAGCTCCGTTGGCTCGGTGCCCTCCAGCCACTCCTCATTGAATGGGTTGTCATGGGCCTCGCAGATGTTGTGCAGGATGCAGCAAGCGAGGACAAGGGTGGGCAGCAGCTCCAGGCTGCAGTCATCACACTTCAGGAGGATCTGCCAGCGTGCCTTTAGGCGCAGGAAGGCATTCTCAATCACACTGTGTGCCCGCTTCAGGCGGTAGTTGAACTGCAGCTGTCGCTGGGTGAGGGTCTCATCCTCCTGGTAGGGCTTCAGGATCCAGTCTTGCAAGGGGTAGGTGGCATCACCCAGCAGCACATACTTCTGTGCCTTCCCCATGAAGTGCTTGGGAGGGTTGGGGCACAGCCGTCCCTCCTTGGCCAGCACCCACAGGCTGGAGCTCTCCAGGACTGCACTGTTCTCCATGCTTCCAGGGAAGGCGGTGGAGACATCCCAGAACTGGCCCAGCCCATCTACAGTAGCCTGTGTCAGGATGGAGTGCCAGCCCTGCCCATTGCAGTAGTCAGCACTGAGGTGCAGCGGGGGGTGGATGGGAATGTGAAGGCTGTCCAGGGCACCAATGCAGTGCGGGAAGCCCCAGCGGGTGCAGAAGATGCGCACCATGTTCTCCAGCTCCTTCTCGTTGGGCAGCCGGAGGTAGAGGGGTTTCAGCAGCAGGACAATGGTGTAACTCACTTCCCGGACACACATCTGCACTGTGGAGGGCCCTATGCCGAAGAGTGGGCTGAGGGTCTGGTACTCCACGTTGCTGGCCAAGTGCCACAGGGCCACGGCCACCCTCTTCTCCAGGGGCAGGCTAGGGTGGAAGTGGGAACTGTGCGCAGCCATCCCAGGCTGCAGCTGGTTGCAGACATAGAAGAAGGTCTCCTTGGACATCCGAAACTTCTCCAGCCAGTCCTGGGGCCCAAATTCCTTCAGGACCACCCGCTCCCACCAGTCTGCGCTCCTGACACTAGGCCAAGCACGGGGGTAGAAGTAGCAGCTGGTTCTCCTCCGGCGAGCAATCAGAAGCTGCAGCGTGGTGGAGAGACAAATGGGGTGTAAGACAGTGCCTCCCCAGTCCACACTCTGCACTTCACTAGGACCACCCCTACCTCTGAAGACCATCCAGCTCAAGTGACCTGCTCAGGACAAAGAGGATGCCCAGTGCTACACAGATAGGAGTCCCAACTGGCACCAACCACTGGGTCAAATATTCCTGCTACTGTGAAACCCCACTGCAAACCCTGCAGGCAAGAGCTGTGATCCTGGACAAGATGCTCACATGCTGCAGATGAAGAGCCTTCTGGAGAAGTCCCCTTTGGGGTGGCCACAATCTCTGTGGGTTTGTTTTTAATAAACTCACTTGCTTTCCTGCAATTGAGTCAGGTGTGGGCTTGGTCATGTCTTGGAAGGCAGAGCAAGTACCCACATCCCCAGCCCCTACACTGAAATTGCTTTTCTATTATTAAATTCTACAAACACTGTTAAGCTGAAACCATTCTCAGCAACTGTCCAGAGAAGCGGGTTCCCTGTTTTTCCCCCCAGGTTGTGCTCACTGCCACGTAACCCCAGCCATCCCCTACCTTTGATATCACTCCCTCCTTCATGTTCCCATGTCCTCTGCATCCCCTGTCCTTTGTGGCTGAGTTCACATCCCATGTTCTGCAAGTCCTCTATCCTTTGTGTCCCCATCTTTATGTTTCACATATCCCCCACATTCCCCATCCTCTTTGACTTATGTCCCCCTGTGTCCCTTTATGACTCACGTCCTTCCTGACCCTGTGTTTTGGAAACAACCCCCATGTCTGCCACCCTTTGTGTCCCTCTTGTGACCTCCGTACCCACCCCCCCGCCCCCCCATCCTTCCCATCGCTGCACTTTTGTATCCTGCACATGCCCCCCGGGCCCCATTTCTCATGCCCCCATGATCTCTGTACCCCGTGCCTTCTGTGTCCCACTTTCATCCTGTCTGTGTGCTTCGTGCCCCACGCGTGCCCCATCCTTTGTGGCTGCGTGCCCTCAGTGTCCTCCCGTGTCCCACATCCTCCAGGTCCCCGCGTATCGTATCCCCAGGTCCCCTCCCTGACGTCCCCGCGCCCTTCCCGTCCTCCGCCGATCGCGCCGTGTCCCCGCCGCCCCGCCCCGGTCACCGTCATGAGCCGCTTCTGCCGCTGGCTGTAGTAGTGCCGGAGCCACGCGCGCCGCTGCGGCCCGTCCCAGGCCCAGGCTTCGTCGCCGGCCATGGCCGGAGCCGGCCGCCCGCCCGCCCGCCGGCGCCGCGCCAGCGCGCACAGCAGCACCAGCAGCCGCTCCTGCATTTTCAAATCGGGAGCCGGGACCGCCCTGGAAGTGATCGGCCGCGGGGTCACGGCGGGACCGGGGGGCGGGACCGGGGGGGAAGACGGGCGGCGGGGGGGACCGGGAGAAAGGGGAGGACCGGAGGAGGTGGGGCGGGATCGCGGGGAGCAGCCATCGGCATGGCGGGGACCGTCCGGGCTTTTCTCCTCCCCGCTCTCGCCGCGGCCCGGCCCGCTGCTCCGGCCGGTGCTGCATCAGCACCGACTCGTTTAAGGCTCAGGAGGGGAAGGCATCGCACCAGAAAAATACAACTGAAAACCCCCACAACAAGCAGGCGGTGCCAGTGCCCTGATGATGCCCAAGTTCCCAGAGCCTGCAGGGTTTAAGGATGTGCCATAGTTGATGTATTGGGAGACCTCGGCAGGCTGCAGAGGTGGGCATGTGCCAGGCCCTGCATCTGGGTTGGCACAATCCTCAGTATCAGTTCAGGCTGGGGCATGAAGGGATGGAGAACAGCCCTGTGAAGAACTTGAGAGTACTGGTGGGTGAAAAGCTGGACAAAAGCATCCAGAGTCCCCTGCAGCAGTGTGGGCAGCAGGTGGATTCTGTGCCTCTTCTCCACTATGCTGAGATCCTCCCTCCACTGCTGGGGCAGCTCTGGAGCCCTCATCCCTGTTGGAGTGTGGCCAGAGGAGGCCACAGCAATGCTGGCAGGGCTAGAAGCCCTCTGCTGTGAGGCCAGACTGAGAGAATTGGAGTTGCTTAGCCTGGAGGAGAAGGCTCCAGGAAGACCTTTAGGTAGCCTTTCAGTGCTTAAAGAAGCCGATCTGGAGCTGGGGGCAAACATTTCAGTAAGACCTGTTTGGACAGAACAAGGGGTAATGGGTTTAAACTAAAAGAGGGAGATTTAGATTAGATAAAATGAATTTTTAAATTACAAGAGTGGTGAGACCCTGTCCCAGGTTGCCCAGAGAGGTGGGAGATGCCCCATCCCTGGAACCATTCCAGGTCAGGTTGAGCTGGGGCTCTCAGAAACCTGCTCTAGTTGAAGATTATAGAATCATAGAATAGTCTGGGTTGGAAGGGACCTCCAAAGGTCATCCAGTCCAAACCCCTGTGCAGGGACATCTTCCACTAGATCACGTTGCCCAGAGCCCTGTTGAGCCTCACCTTGAATACCTGCACGGATGGGGCCTCAACCACCTCACTGATCAACCTGTTGCAGTGTTCCGCACCCTCATGGTAAAGAGCCTGTTCCTCACATCCAATCTCAGTCTGCTCTTCTCTAGTTTGAAACCCTTGCCCCTGGTCCTGTCACTGCAGGCCTTTGGGAACAGTCCCTCTCCATCCTTCTTGCAGCCCCCTTCAGGTACTGGGAGGTTGCTATTAGTTCTCCCGGTACCCTTCTCCAGGCGGAACACCCCCAGCTCCCTCAGCTTGTTTTCATAGCAGAGCTTCTCCAGCCCCAGGATTAATTTTAGTGGCCTACTCTGGACCCTCAGGTCCATGTCCTTCCTGTGTTGAGGGCTCCAGACCTGCATGCAGTACTCCAGGTGAGGTCTCACCAGAGCAAAGTGGCAGAATCACTTCACTGTCTTCTGGCCACTCATCTTTCCATACAGCTCAGGCTGCCATTGGCCTTCTGTGTTGCAAGCTCACACTGCCTGCTCATGTCTAAACGAATTTCATCGGTCAGATGTGAGATGTACCATAGAAAATATCTCTTAACATTTTTTTCTCTCACTCCAGCTTCAGTCTGTTCTGACTTTCATTTTCTTGGCCAGACTGCATGCAGCTGACCCTGGACTGAAACTGGTAAGATAAGAGAAGCTAACTTTCTTAACAGCTGCTTTGAGCTAATGAATTTCCCTTAATATCCTTTTCTCTCTTTCTCCTTTTTCACCTAATTAACTACTAGGGGAAAGGGAAGGAGGGGGAGAGAAGTTTGGGGGGAGCCCAAGATGGGATCCTCCCACGAGGGGGATTTCGGTGTTTGTGTTCTTTCCTGTAAATTCTTGTATGATACTGTAAATACTGTGTATTTTGTATAGATCCACTGCATTTCATTATAGCTTGTAAAATACAGCCTTCATTCGCTTCTCCCACTGGGTTAGCTGTGCTTTATTTGTTGGTGTGCGTGGGCTAAAGCATCACACCACTACAGTTGGACTGGATGAGCTTTAAATGTCCCTTCCAATCAAAACCGTTCTGTGATATTCCACATCCCAGAGTCCTGTGTGACAATGAGAAATGGAGGTGTCCCTCTGGAGGCTGCTGGGGTGCCTCACATCCTGACTTCAGGGAGGGTTAAAAAGCATGATTCAGATCCTTCTTGCAGAGTCACAGAATACATCCTGTTGGAAGGGACCTCAAAACTCATCCAGTCCAACCTTTGACCCAGCACTGAATGGTCAACACTAAACCATGTCCCCAAGTGCCAGCCCCACAGGCTGCTTAAACACCTCCTGGGATGGTGACTGCAGCACTGCCCTGCACAGCCTGTCCCAAATTTTGAGAACTTCCTCTGTGAAGAAATATTTCCTTGCATCCAGCCTGAAACCTCCCCTGGTGCACCATAGAGTAATTTTCTCTGGTCCAGTGGCTTGCCACCAAGGAGAGCCCAGGGCTGGCAGTGGCTCCTCAGGGCACTCCATTCTCTCTGCTCTCCAAGCCGCAGCAGTCAGCCAAGTACAGTGCCAGCTCCACCAGAGCAGCTGAGCTGGGAGTGGCTGTGAGGCTTCACAACTGCCACTGCGGCAGGAGGCAGCTGAGCACCGCGGCCCCGTCTCGCTGGGAGCCACCTCCTGCTGAAGCCGGCCCTGCACAGCCTGTTGGGGTACCCCGGAGCCCTCGCAGCCCACCACGGAGCCGGGGCTGCTTGAGCCACGCGGTGCCGACGCAGAGCTCCAGGGACCGCAGCTGCCACGGTCGCACACCCGCCTGGCGCCTCCGCAGCGGGGAGGGCTCGGGCAGAGCCGCCCGACCGCGGCCTCGGTGCGCTCGGTGGCGACACCAGCCCTCGCGCCCTGGCGGCCGTTGCCATGGCGCCGCGCGCCGCCGCTTCCTGTATTGATTCGAACGGGCGGGTGGGGCGCGCTCCCGTCGGCCCGCGCGCGGGGGCAGTGGCGGGGGCAGAGCCGCGGAGCTGCCGCCATATTGGGAGCGCTGGGGCCGGCGGAGAGTGACAGGAGGAGGCGGAGCGGGGCCGGGCCGGGCCGGCCGCACAGGTAGGGCGGGCGGCGGGGTCGCGGTCCGTGCCCGTGTTACAGCAGCGCAGGGCGGGCTGGGGCCGATTCCTGCCCACCGGCGGCGCAGGTCTGTGGGCTACCAGCAGGTCGGTCCGGGGTGGCGGAGGGCCCGGGCGGGTCAGGCCCGGCTGTGGGGCTGCGACAGCCGCTTCTCGGCGCAAGTCGGAGCCCGACTACGAGCGCCCCTTACTCCGCCGGTACTGCCGGTACGGCCTGGTCTGAGTTTGGGCCCTGAGGTGCGGCGAGCACCGGGCAGCGGCCTTGGGGCCTGCGCCGTGTCCGGAGCTGAAGGCGGTTGGCGAGCAGCGCTGACGCCTGGCCGCTCGGGGTGGACGCGTTCCTCCGACTGCTTCTCCCCGCTGATTTCGTAGTGTTTTGTGAGAGCTGACAGAAGAGCCCCATGTCTGTAGAGAGCCCGGAGCCGCGGCTCCGCGCTGGCCGCTGTGCTGGGGACACCTTCCCGCGGGCTGCCGGCCGGGTCGGCTCGCGCCGCTGGCCCTGCTGCGGCTGCCTGTGGGAGCCGGTGTGCTTCAAGGGGCTGTGACACCGCGCGTGTTTGTTACCGGACAGGGGACCCCCGGCGGACGTCGTATAGCCCGTGTCTATCCAATACAGCAGAACGCTCTTGCCGCCGACCCTTTCCTTGGCCAGCGTCCTCTGAAAGGTGTGATGAGAAACAAGAGGCTGGTTCAGCTGCTGCGTCTTCACCTGTGCTTGATTTATTCTTGGTTAAATCGATAGTGTGGATGGTAGCTGAGATGTTTGTGAACTCTAGCGCTATCAAAAAAAGGCAGAAACTTTTGTCAGAAGCCACTTGTTTGTGTGCAGCATGAGTTGGTGACGTGCCGTTCTCTGCCCACTGGCTTTTGGGGTGCTCAGGATTGCTGTATCTTTTGTTAGGGCTGTTGGCATCTTTCAAATGTCAGACGTGTTCGGGGAATTGCAGGTGTGAGATCCTTAGCAGTCCAAAGTGAGCATCCTCCAGGTGTGGTGAGAAAGGAGACACTCTGCTGAGGGAGTCTTCAGAGCACAGTGAGGTCACCTAGGTCATGTTGGAGTTATTTGTCAAAGGTCTCATAGGCAACAAGCATGAATGACTTTTCATGGAATCATAGAATTGTTAGGGTTGGAAGGGACCTCAAGGATCTTCTAGTTCCAACCCCCCTGCTGTGGGCAGGGACACCTCACACTACAGCAGGTTGCTCACAGCCACATCCAGCCTGGCCTTAAAACCCTCCAGGGATGAGGCTTCCACCACCTCCCTGAGCACCCTGTGCCAGGCTCTCACCACCCTCCTGGGGAAGAACTTATTTTTCCTTGGTTTGTAGCTCTCTTAAAGGCATTGTGCTCATTTTTTGGTGAAGTGCTGATACTTCCTGACAATTTTTAATGGTGCTAGGCTAAAGTTCTTCACAGAGCAACTCCTCTGCTGGTGACAACATCTCCTATTAAAGTATGATTTTAATTTTACTGTCATTTTGAATACAGAAGTAGAACTCGATGGGGTTGCTGCATTTTTTGATGTGGGTTCACGAGGAACATAATTGTGCCTTCAATAGCTTACAGGTTGTGATGAAGCTGACTTCTGAATTACCTGACTTTTTCAGTAAAGCTCCATGGACAAGGCTGCTGGTGAAGTTTTGATCTGGGGGTTTAGTGCACTGACTTCTGATAAAGGTTCTGATAAAGTGGGCCTTTAGCTCTTGGCTATTTGCGTTCTGTTTTGAGATGTAATTGGACAGCTAGCTGTGTTCTGGGAATCCTTCTGTTGTCTGAAGGGAAGCTAAACGTTACTAAAGCTGGCTTTGTGAAAAACTGCCATGCTCAGAGCGTATAAGCTACTGAAAAACCAAAACAAAGCCCTGAAGGTTCTGTAAAATGTTACAAAATGTAGCCTTTCTCTTCTGCTTCCCTCTACTGCGAAGTCCTCTTTGAGTCTACAATGCCTAACATGGAAAAACACCACCCCTGTATCCCTGAGGTTCTTCACTCCATCCATCTGCACTTCTTTCTTAACAAACAATTTGTTGTGTGCAGGATAAATAAGTGAATGTCTTCTAGGTGATCACCAAAAGGGCTGCCATCACAGCTGGTGAGCAGCTGAAAGCAGAACCTCTATTTCTGCTGTCTAGTGAGTAGTCCAAAATGTGTGTGTGAGTACAGCTGCCAGCAGCTGGCAGTGCCCTCTGCTTCCTCAGGCAGCTGCCTCTGTGGAACCCTACACCTGCCCAGAGCTTGGCTCTCCTGTTGAGGCAAGGCTGACCAGAGAGAGCCTGTGGTGTTCTGGTCCCTCCCTCTGCCTCCTGACTCTGGAAGGCTCACAGCACTCAGGTGGATCAGTTGGGTGCAGGTCACCACGTGGGCTGAAGTGAAATTTCAGAGAAGAATGTGGTGAGCTGCTGTGTACCCTGCTTCAAGCAGTACATTGAGGGAACTGTATGTGACTCTTTCCCCAGCATGGGTGTTGTCCTCTGTCCAAGCACAAAGAAAGGCACAGCCAGCAGGAGCCAGTGTCATCACATCTGGGGGAACAGCAGAGTAAGTGGGAGATGCTGAATGAGTTCTGCACTTGGTATTTCTCAAACATGTTCTGCCAGAGCTGGACCTGATCCTTAACTCAGCCTTCAGAGCTTTATTTGAGCCTTTTTAACAGCCAGAAAGGAAGTGATGCTCAGGTGCTTTAATTACTGCAGCTCTAAAACTGGAGACTGTTTGGTTTTTTTTTTTTGCTGCCTCTTGTTTGTTTTGCTCTCATAATAAATGAACCTTTTACAAGGTTTTCTGTTAATCAGATGCAGAGATTACCTTGTGACCCACAGGCAGGAGGTGACACAGAGGTGACCCCTCACTGAGCCCATTGTGTGCCTTTCCCAGTGTATGTCTGCCTGCACCTTTGGAGACTTTGGTTTGGATTCCCTGGGAGCAGGCATGGCCCTCTTACTTGTGGAGCAGCAAGGTGAAAAGATTAAATAATTGAAAGCTGCTAGCAATAAAAAGGGGTTTAATGGTGATGATTTTCTGAGAAATCCCCTGCTGGGCAGTGATTGTCATGTCTGCTTGGGGAAACTCTCTGCCCCTCACTAATGCTGCAGTGGGATGTGTTTTGAATGAAAAGGTGGTCTCTGGAGGTAAAGTACCAAACCTACAACTCTCCTAGCTTATTAACACCTGTCTGGAGCAAACCTTGAAACCCCTGAGCTCTGGCCCTGGATGCTGTGTGGGTGTAGCAGTGGGGGGGGGGGGGGGCTACCAACTCTGGCAGTCTGGTCTCTATAATTGACCCTCGATGTGCATTTGAGTCTTCAGTTGAACAGCTGAAAGTGTGCTTGTCTTGGAGTATGTGTGACAAGCTTGATGTGGTTTTATTTCTTTTCTTGTCATTATGGAGAGAAAGAGGATTTAGGAAGAACATCAGTGCCGAGAGCAATGGTGATGTCCAGTCGTCATCCATGGAAAAAAGGCAGCAATCACAACGGTCGTGGTTAGGCTTCCTGGTGCTTCTGCTCTGGTGAAGGCTAGCTTGGAACAGCTACTTTGTGTGTGAAAATCCTAGTGGAAAACTTTGGGACTTGGAATGGTGTAGTGAGATTTGTTAGTGGAGCAGGGTGTTTGTTTCATTAAAGGCCCTTCCAGAGACACAGACTTGAGGTTTCACTCGTGTGTGTGTGGAAAATCTGTGCTGCGTGCAGAGCCCTGTATCGTGAGTACTTCATCCTTGGCTCAGGCAGGCTTTTTCCAGCACACTGTGACTTGAGTGTTCTTAACAGGTGCTGTTGCCTGGTGGTTTGCTCAGAGTTCCTCTGTCATCTTCACAGGACTGTGCACTTGCTTTGGAAAGGTAGATGCAAAACCTTAGATGAGCTTCGAAAGCTGGCTGGGAGGGCTGTGGGAATTCTTGCAGCTTGTTTGTGAGCACAGTCAGAGGTGCAGTGAGTTGCAGAGAGTCAAACATTTGTCACCTACAATCTGGCTGTCATACTTTTCTGAGACAAGGGGTGGAAAGAGGCACAGATAGCTTAGTATGCTTCTATGCTTAGTATGGAATTGCAGCACCTTCAGCTTCTGTACTACTCTAAGGAGCAGAGAGGCTGAGTGCAGACAGGAGGTGAAAACAATGTCTTAGCCAAGTATTTGAGCCACTTTGCTTTTCAATTCAAGCTTGAATTCAGTTTGTGCCTATTGTTGGTCTCCAAAAGAAAGGTTGACATATTTGAAATAAGGGCATTCTAGAGGTATTCTGATAGTAGGTGAGCATGTAAAGGGGTTTGCAGGCACCCTGGGCAGCAGGTGCTTGTTTGCAGGATGCTTTGCAAAGGCAGCAGGATGGTTCTTGAAGTAACACAGTGTCATCTTTTTTTGTGTTGGGGGATTATTGAGTCTCTCTGCAGGTTTGAAGAATAAGCATAAGCTTAAGCATAGCCAGCAGGTTGAGGGAGGTGATTCTCCCCCTCTGCTCTGGTGGGACCCCATCTGTGCTGTGTCCAGTTCTGGATGTGCTGGAACATATCCAGAGAACAGCCACAAGGATGGTTAGAGGGCTGGAGCTCCTTTGCTATGAGGACAGACTGAGGGAGTTGGGGCTATTCAGTCTGGAGAGGAGAAGGCTCCCAGGGGACCTAATTGTTGCCTTCCAGTATCTTAAGGGGGCCTACAAGAAAGCTGGGGAGGGACTTTTTAAGGTGTCAGGGAGGGATAGGATTAGGGGGAAATGGGGAAAAAAAAATAGAAATGGGTAGCTTCAGATTGGATGTTAGGAAGAAGTTCTTCCACATGAGGGTGGTGAGAGACTGGAACAGGTTGCCCAGGGAGGTGGTAGAAGCCCCATCCCTGGAGGTTTTTAAGCCCAGGCTGGATGTGGCTCTGGGCAACCTGCTGTAGTGTGAGGTGTCCCTGCCCATGGCAGAGGGGTTGGAATTTGAAGATCCTTGAGGTCCCTTCCAACCCTAACAATTCTATGGTTCTATAATAAGGCTTAAGGCAGGGATCTTGTCTGTCACCATAGCACTGAAGTAATTTTGTTGTTGCTGTGAGTGTGATCTTTGTGCACTACCTAGTTGTGAGCAATCTTCTGGAATGAGTGCAAGGCCACAAGGTTTATATTTTAATACAAAGCTTTACTTGCTTCCACTCCTCGGGAGTCACAGTTGTAAATGGTTAGTTTTATAAATGCTTTTGACACTACTCTCTTGGTAAATCACTGGATAAGAAGTTGTGTACTTGTGGCTTTAAAAAGGTAAACATGGTCAAAAGTTACACAAGGTTCCAGCTTTTGTACTGCTGCTGGTTTTGAAAGGCTGGTTACTGAAGAGGGTTGGTTGGCAAGATGTGTGAACTTTTCCTCTGGGTTAAATGAGGACAAGCTTCAGCTCAGGTTGGAATAGAATAGAGTAGACCAGGTTGGAAGAGACCTTCAAGATAATCGTGTCCAACCTATCATCCAACACCACCCAACCAACTAAACCATGCTACCAAGCACCATGTCAAGTCTCCTTCTGAACACCTCCAGTGATGGTGACTCCACCACCTCCTCAGGCAGCCCATTCCAATGGGCAATCACTCTCTATGTAAAACTTCCTCCTAACCTCCAGCCTAAACCTCCCCTGGCTCAGCCTGAGACTGTGTCCTCTTGTTCTGGTACTGGCTGCCTGGGAGAAGAGACCAACCTCTCCTGTCTACAACCCCCCTTCAGGTAGTTGTAGGGAGCAATAAGGTCACCCCTGAGTCTCCTCTTCTTCAGGCTAAGCAACCCCAGCTCCCTCAGTCTCTCCTCATAGGGCTTGTGTTCCAAGCCCCTCACCAGCTTTGTTGCCGTTCTCTGGACACGCTCCAGCAAGTCAACCTCCTTCCTGAACTGAGGGGCCCAGAACTGGACACAGTACTTGAGGTGTGGCCTAATTGGCCAAGGACAGACTCTCTTGCTCCTTGTGCATGTCTGCATGGGCTCTGTGAAGCTGGCTTTAGTGTTCTGGATGCATTTGTAGTAGGCTTGACTATTACATAGCAAAGATAATACAGTTTAGTTTTGGGGGTTAGGCTTTGAGGGTTTTTGCTTTTTGATGTTTGCTTCCTAACAGCTTGTTCAAAAATCTGGGAAACAGAATAATATAGGTCTGGAAATACTCTTAAACTACTCCAGGCTGACGTGCAGGTCCTTAGTTATTTTTTTGGTCATCTCAGTAAGCCAAACCAGTGCATAATGTGTGGTTGGGCAAGGGCTGGAGTTGGTACAGAGGAGGTATAGGGCTGGTAGTGATAGATGCATCACCATTTCTGGGGTGTTTAACTTAGGGTTTGCAAGTGTTGCCTAGTAATTGATTATAGAGAAATCATTGGAAAATTAAAACTTGGGCTTTGGGGAAGCTGGCATCTGGGTTTGAATTCAAATCTTGCTTTTCATGATGTACAGGACTAAGTATTTGTTTATTCCATCCTTTCCCCCTTAGTAAGTTATGGGGTTCCTCCTGAGAGCTTGTAAACATTCAGCACCTGAATAATGACATGTTTTTACCTCAAACTGTGCCATTAAGTACAGGCTCAAGGAGAAAGCAGCATGTTTGGGTGAGCTCTTGCTAACTCTAAATGTTGGGGCTGTTTGAGGCTTATTAGTAAATAAGCCCCAAACTACATTTCTTAGGATTGAAGTGCTTCAGAATAAAGCATTGACATAGCATTAATTGTATTTGAATTACCAGGACATCCTTTACACCCTTTGACCCTGTCTGAATTTGGAAATTAATTCAGTTTTTGCATTTAAAATTTCTCCTGTCTCTGGTGTTCTCAGTGTCTCACTTTCACCAATGCATCTCCTGTTTAACACTTAGCCACCTTTCTGTTTTAAGAAGGGCACAAAGGATTTCTGGAATGCATACACACACACACAAAAAGAGCAGAGATTATCCATTGCTTGCTTTGCACAGGGAGGCCACATCTCGGATTGACAGAGCCAGCACAGCCCACCTGTGTTACCCCAACCTTGGTGCTTGCTGAAAAAAAGCCAAATATCTACCTGCCTGCTGCCTCCTAAACAGCAAACAACATTTCCCTGCCAACCCTGGCATTCTGCATCCTGAGTTATCAAAGATAGATCCATACCCAACAACTCCACCATTTAAGTATTTGAATACCTTTTGATTGAGTCAATAAAAGTAATAAACTGCACTTGTGCAGCACTGTAACTTTGCCTAGAAGCTGTGTTCTGCAAGAAAAGTGAGCCATGATAAACCCCAGCCCATTCAAACACAGGACATGAAGTGCATGAAGAGAATAAAGTCAATCAGAACACAAAGTCTGCCTCAGGAATAAAAAAAACCAACCCCTGCACCAAAGCTTACCTCTTTTTCTCCAAGCATAAACTATCTAATTAGTAACAAAATCAGAGTTTACAAAGCAGATGTGGTGCAGCAGCTCCTCCAGAGCTTTTGTTTCTTCAACCAAAACAGAACTTAGGCTTTGCTATAAGGATTGGGAGCATGCAAACTTTTTCTTGCTTTTCTTCAGGGAAAAAGGAAACCTCACCCACTTCCCACAGACAAATTTAGAGTTAGCAAGAGCCTACCCAAACCCAGGAATGCTGCCTTCTCTTCTGGCCTGTATTTAGTGGGACAAGTGAGGTGATAGAAAGCCACCCCCATTGAAAGGACTTGAGTGTGCTGATGGACAAGAAGCTGGATGTGAGCAGACAGTGTAAGCTTGCAGCACAGAAGGCCAGTGGCAGCCTGGACTGCATCCAAAGCAGCATGGTGAAAGGTGGAGAGAGGGCATTCTGCCTCTCTGCTCTGGGGAGACCTCATCTGCAGTGCTGGAGTCCTCAAGAGGGGAAGGACATAGACCTCATGGAGTGGGTCCGGAGGAGGCCACAAAAATGATCAGGGAGCTGGAGAACATCTGCTATGAAAACAGGCTGAGGGAACTGGGGGTGTTCAGCCTGGAGAACAGAAGGCTTCAGGGAGACCTAATAACAATCTTCTGGTATGTGAAGGGGACTACAAGAAAGCTGCAGAGAGACAGTTTGCAAAGGCCTGCAGTGACAGGACGAGGGGCAGTAGCTTCAAACTAGAGAAGAGTAGATTCATGGTGCAGAACTTGTTCCTAACATCCAACCTGAGAGTAGTTGAACACTAACAGGTTGCCCAGTGAGGTGGTTGAGGCTCCATCCCTGGAGATATTGAAGGTGAAGCTCAACAGGGCTCTGGGCAACCTGAGCAGGTGGAGTATGTCCCTGCTGACTTCAGAGGGGTTTGGACTAGATGACCTTGGGGGGTCCCTTCCAACCCAGACCATTCTATGATTCTGTGAGAAGTTTTGAGGTAAAAACGTGTGGTTATTCAGGTGCTGAGGATTTATTGCCTTGTTGTGCCTGTGCAGCCTCTTCTGTTGTCCATTCTGTGAATGCTGTGAGAGATGATGTCCAAAGCCTTGCAGCAGTGGGGGTGGACACCATCCACTGCCCGCCCCTCATCTGTCCATCACGTCTTGCCCTTGCAGGGGGCTGTCCCATTAGTCAGATTGACTTCCCCTTGGCCAATCTGTGCTGACTATGGCTTGGATAAAAGGGAGGTAGCTCTGCTGGCTCAGATGTCCGCAGCCCAGAGTTCATGTGCTTTGTCTTGCTTTCCAGCTAATTTAATAGAGTAGTTAACAACCACTTCTCCCTGGGTTACAGCAGGGCTGCTGCACCCCTCCTGGCTCAGTGACTTGCCTCCAGGTTTTACTGGTGAAGGCTGGGTAGGTTTCCTGTTCCTGGAGGCAAACCCTGTCACAGCAGCCCGCTGGAGGAAGCAGAAAGTGTTTTGCAGTAGTGTGTAGCTTGTCCCTGCACAGCCTTCTCTCAACACAGCTGGTTTGGTGCAGTTGCCTCCCAGATTTTGCCACAAGTTTATATCTTGAGGCAACTGCATTTGTGTAGCTGGGCCTTGGCCAGATGTCGTAAATGTGTGTACAGAAACAGCCAATTAAATCCGTTTGCATTCTGCACAGCTGCTGTGGTGCCTGCCCATTGTTTTGTGTGGTGTGCATGTTTGGTTCCACCTTTCCTCTTGGAGATGTTCATCTTGGGTTGAAAGACCACCTTGGCTTGTCTCTTCTGATGTTGGTATGTTTCTGTCAACACAAGCTGTAGACAAACATGAGATGTGCATGAGCTGGGGAGGTTGGACACTAACAGTGCTGGTCTCTGAGCTCTGAAGGGCTGTGACTACATATCCTGACAGAGAAGTTTACTACTTGACCAGCCAAATCTAGACTATGACCAGCCATGTCATATAATCCTAGATTTGTAGGATGTTAGGGGTTGGAAGGGACCTCTGAAGATCATTGAATCCAGCCCCCCTGCTGCCACCCAGGACAGGTCACACAGGAACACATCCAGATGGGTCCTGAAAGTCTCCAGAAAAGGAGACTCCCCAACCTCTCTGGGCAGCCTGCTCCAGAGCTCCAGCACTCTCACACCAAAGTTTCTCCTCATGCTGAGGTGGAACTTTCTGGGCTCTAGTTTTTATCTACTGCCCCTTGTCCTATCACAGGACTGCATTGAAAAGAGTCTGGCCTCTTCTTCTTGACACCCACCTTGCAGATATTTGTAGGCATTGATCAGATCTTCTCCCAGCCTTCTCTTCTCCAGACTAAGCAGCCCCAGGGCTCTCAGCCTTTCCCCATCACACAGATGTTCATCACTTCAGCATCCTGGTAGCCTCCATTGGACTCTTATTGGTAGTTCCCTGTCCCTCTTGAGCTAGGCAGCCCAGAACTGTACACAATAGTCCAGATGTGGTCTCACCAGGCTATAGTAGAGTGGGAGGACAGCCTCCCTTGACCTGCTGTCCCCAGTCTGCTTAACGCACCCCAGAGTGTCATTTGTCTTCTTGGCCGCAAGGGCACACTGCTGTCCCACGGAGCACTTACTGCTCACCAGCCCTGTCCTAAGATGCGCTGGAAAGATGCTTAATGTCACTTACAGCCTGCACAGTCAAATGTGAACTAGATTTTTGCTGGCCAGGAGGAGTGTTTGGCTCAGCATGGACATCAGACATCGAATGTTAACACCAGGGCTACCTAGTCAGCTACCTAGCTGCCAATGTTCCTGCCCTGTGTGGGACTGAAAGCCTCCAGGCATCTTTAGCATGGCTGAAAATAACCCAGCTGGCTTCAGATGGTGCCTGTGCTGCTGTGGTGCTTCTGGCCTGAGGTGGCCCAGGCTGTGGGGTGGGGTGTTCCCTACCTGAGTCCTGAAGGCTTGCTAAGCTGTGCTGCTGCAGGTGGTGTGGACAGGCTGGTTTGCCATACCCCAGTCTCTGTTCCAGTTGTGGTAGGTGCCTGCTTAGGTCTGTGGTGATAGGTTGGACTTGATGATCCTCGAGGTCTCTTCCAACCTTAGTTATACTGTGATACTGTGATACCAGACACAAAATGCTGGTTGCTCCCTTGTGTGGATCAGTAGCCAAGGACAGCTGCACATACAAACACTGCTGCTGGCAGCCCTGTGCTGCACCACATGAGTCTGATCCACTGCTCTGGACAGGAAAAGTCTCTGATTTATACAACAGGCTTAGGGAATTCTGAGAGGTTGCTTCCATGAAAAGGTGTCATGCTTTGGTGTTTTCTTCCCTGTCTGTTGCAGGAGATTGAATACTGTCTGGACTTGATGACCATACATTCCTGAGCCTGCTGAGCTCTCTGCTTCCCACCATGGACCAGGATTATGAGAGACGTCTGCTGCGCCAAATCAACATCCAGAATGAGAACACAATGCCTTGTGTAGGTACAGCTGGGCCCTCTTCAGTGGCCTTAGGCAGACTGTCCAGTTGTTGCCTGTCTTGCCTGTGACTGTTTTCACTTGAGCTTTTGAAGGATATGGGACCTCTTTGCAGCAAAGCTTAGTCTTTTGTTTGACTGTGAGCAAGTGCTATTTCCTGAGCTGCTGAAGGAATAACCAAATGATTTGAATTCAGAGCTTTTGAATATAGGAACTCACTGCAAATTATAAAAACTAATAGGGTTGATGATTATTTTCTTTTTGGTATTGCAGCAGGTACATGTGGAAGGTA
Source organism: Melanerpes formicivorus (assembly GCF_026170545.1). Taxonomy (NCBI): domain Eukaryota; kingdom Metazoa; phylum Chordata; class Aves; order Piciformes; family Picidae; genus Melanerpes; species Melanerpes formicivorus. The sequence goes on along the minus strand of NW_027142386.1, from coordinate 2,675,381 downwards.
GAAAGTTCCCCAAGAAGCAAACAAAGCAACTGTAGGGCTTGACAAGATAGAACAAGGCCAGTGGAGGCCACCAAGTTGGTCAGGAGGCTGGAGCAGAAAGATTGAGGCCTGTATTGCTCAGGCTGGAGGAGATGAAGTTCAGGTGGGATGAAGCTGTTGCTTCAACTGCCTGGTGTGTGGTTATGGAGAAGATGGGAGTCAGACTCTCTTCCAAGGTACACAGTGGAAGGATTAAAGACAAAGGGTGCAAGCTGCAACAGGGGGAATTCCAGTTAGATACTGGGAAAAAAATGTTCACAGTGAGGTCATCCAAACACTGCAACAGGGAGCTGGTCCTTAGAGATGCTGAAAACTCAGCTGGATGAGGCTGTGACTTTCAGTGTAACTTTGAAATGAGCCCTGTTCTGAGTTGGGCTCCTTTCCAACATAAATTGCAGTCACATTCTTTTTCATGGAACAGTTGAGGAATCTGCTACTCACCCTGCAAGCAGCCTGCCCCACTCCACCCTTCCACATATTTGCTTGAGAAGGAGCAGTGAGAAAGAGGCTGTTTAAGTGTTGCTGTAGACAGAAAGTTCCCATGACAGCTGGACTCTTGACACTTGCTTTGTTCTCTTGGGGGATGAACTCATGCTTTCCTCTTCTACTTAGATGTCTTCTTTGACAAGACCTCATTGATGTGTTTTAGACCCCTTCTGTGATCAACACTTGTTTTTTGTGTGCACCTTTAATTCAGGTAGCAGAAATGAGAAGAACCCTGACGCCTTCCAATTCTCCCATGTCTTCTCCTAGTAAGCATGGTGATAGATTCATTCCCTCCAGAGCTGGGGCCAACTGGAGCATCAACTTCCACAGAATAAATGTGAGTTTTGTTCCCTTCTCCTACAGTTTAGTCTTGAAATGGAAGACATTGTGCAGTTTATTCTGGCTGACATAATTGCTCTGCTTATCTTCAGCACCATGGTCTTCTGCTTCCCCAGAAGAGTTCCTCTAAATGCATGTCTGCTGTTAGGCTGCCTCTGTGGTCCAGGAGACTTCTTTGTTATGTTACCATAAATCTTGGGGTGTCTGTATGGTGACAGCTTGTTTCTCCCACTTAGGAAAATGAAAAATCACCCAGTCAAAACAGAAAAGCAAAGGATGCTACATCAGACAATGGCAAAGGTGAGATCACCTTCCTACCACCCCTAGAGCTTTTACTTCAAACTGTTGGGGAGTTTGGAAATCAAGGGAGCACTTCTGTGCTTGTGCAAAAGTCTTGCTGCTGTTTTAGGAGACACCCACATTATGGGAGTGAATCCTAGGTCCCCTCAGGAGCCTTTTGACAGACCTCCAGAAAGCAAGAGGCTGTTTGTGTTCCTTTTATCTGCTGTGCCACGGAAACACTTCCCTGGTGGAAGCTTGCTGCTGCTCTTGGTTCCAGACCGGGGCCTAAAAGCTATGAAGAGGCCCTGTAAATGTGTAATTCAGGCAGATGTGATCCTGCCATGCCCTACAGAGCTCTTGCTGCTCACAAGTTCTCTGCCTCATTGCTGGTTTGGGTTCACAGATGGCCTTGCTTACTCTGCCTTGCTGAAGAATGAGCTCCTAGGAGCAGGCATTGAGAAAGTGCAAGACCCACAGACAGAAGACAGGAGGCTGCAGCCGTCCACTCCAGAGAAGAAGTCTCTCTTCACTGTAAGTAGGTTACTTCAGATTCTAACCAAACTTGTGTTTCACAGGAACAGAACACATACTTCTGCCAAGCTGCTAGTGCAAGTTGAGCTGGTGGTGTGACTTGGCTAAGATGAGCTGTTGGCCTGTAGAGAGAGCTAAACTTCCTGTTTCTGCAATGGCAAGGAAGCTGAGTTAGAAGCAAGGTTTTGGGGATAATGCGACAAATGACCAAATCAAGGTTTTGGATTTCAGTGGAAATGAGGTGGTTTTTTGTATGGGAGGAACTGGAAAATCTGTGTGTGGGTGTTGGAGTTAGCTCAGCACCAGGCACCCTTAGGTCTTGCTGGGGTTCTCACTCTGTGTTGCCTTCCTGCAGTACTCACTCAGCACAAAACGCTCCAGTCCCGATGATGGCAATGAGGTCTCACCGTATTCCCTGTCTCCTGTCAGCAACAAAAGGTAATGCTGATTGTCCACAGACTGCCTGAAGGGAAAGATTCACTGAGGTTCTCTAGGGCTTCTTTGCAAGGCACCCAATAGTGCAATGCCAATAGATTTTGGAAATCTGGGGGGGCAATGAGTAGGGACAGTCAAGTCCTAAGAACTGAAGAATTCCTGCAGGTCCCCAGCCTGCTGAGTCCGTGTCTGGGCCAACTTTTCAGTTGTCAGTTTACCTTTTTACTCCCTAGCTGCTTTATGGGGCTCAGTTCCTTCCAGTCTTAACTGCTGGAAATAGTTTTGCAGCCTCTTTCTCTGAGCATTTCTGTAGAAATAAAGACATGCTTCGAGAGGGGCTGTGTCTGGCTCTGCCACCTCCTGTGGTGTGAAGATCCTGTTGTGTTTCTCTCTCTTTGTAAACAGCCAGAAGCTGCTAAGGTCACCTCGGAAGCCAACTCGGAAGATCTCAAAGATCCCTTTCAAAGTGCTGGATGCCCCAGAGCTGCAGGATGACTTCTACCTGAACCTGGTGGACTGGTCCTCTCTTAACGTCCTTAGTGTTGGCCTTGGGACTTGTGTTTACCTCTGGAGTGCTTGTACCAGCCAGGTAAGTGGCTGTCATTGTCTGGAAAGTGAAACTTCTGTTGCTGTAGGCCTTTTCCAGCCATGGCATCTCTCAAGGGCTATGGGATGTGCTGTGAGAGGTGTGGATGTAAGACTAGATGTCTTAACCATAGAGAAAAGTCCTCCAGGAGTACAAAGAGGTGGATGCAGGAAGGTGTAATCTTTGTTATTTCATTCCCATCATGCCTGCCATTTTCTCCACATAAATGGACCTTGCTGTCTGTTCTACCTTTTTCTCCCTCTCCTTGCTGCCAATGCACACTGCTGGCTCTTGCAGGGGAGGTTTGTGGCCTTGGCAAAACTAATTTTTAGCTGTGCAGTATGAGGCAGGTGGGAGGGGGGAAGCACAGAGGCAGGGGGGGCAGGCATTGAGGCCTGGTTTTTGGCCTGGCTGGGGGGAAAGGTTTCACGAGGTTTTGCATAAGCCCAGGTTGGAGAGAACTGGGCCAAGGCCAAATATGAATGTGTGATTTTGTGTTGGTGTCTGTTTGTGGACAGTGTTTCCATTTAAACTTTCCAATTCTGTGGAGTGTTTTTGTTTTACTCATTTTACTCCCCCAAAGAGCTTTCTGTCTGCTCAATCCAAGACAGTGAGGGATTCAGCACTTGCAGTGCTCTGTCTCAAGCTAGGCAGAGCTTTATGAGGGAGATGATGGTGTTTTGTGACAATGACAAGAGTTTGTGATTCCACTCCGTCCTACTCTGCAGGTAACCAGGCTGTGTGATCTCTCTGTGGAAGGAGATTCAGTGACGTCCGTGGGCTGGTCAGAACGGGTGAGTGGAACGTTGTTAGCAGTGGCAGCTGAGAGGCTGTGGGTCACATGCTGCCCTTCTAGCCTCATAGCCCTTCCTCACAGCTTTTTGCTTCCTGGGTTGTTTTACTTTTCACTTCCTGGCACAGGTTGCCCAGGGATGTGATGGAAGCCTCATCCCTGGAGGTTTTTAAGGCCAGGCTGGATGTGGCTCTGAGGAACCCGATCTAGTGTGAGGAGTCCCTGCCCATGGCAGAGGGGTTGGAACCAGATGGCCCTTAAGGTTCCTTCCAACCCTAACAATGCTATGGTTCTATTTTCTTGTGTTTCCCAAAACTCCTTGTGTGCATCACAAATCAAAGGATTTTTCCTGACTGCTAAATGAGAGGGGATGGAGAGCATTATTTTGTATCTTGAGGCTCTCAAGGCAAACATGGGTAAGAGGTGTGGGAGGGAGGAAGTCCATTTGCTTCTGCAGCTCTTGGCAATAAAACTTGACAGTAAGTATAAATAATTCAGCCAGGTTGCTTGGCCCTCTCAGTGAAAGATCAAAGATGGAAGGACTCTGGATCTGGGATTCCCCTCAAGTATTTTCCTCATCTTTATAGCTTTTCTTTTATGTCTATGTTTCCTTACTGGCTTTTACTGATCATGGTGTTCTCTTTGTCTAGGGGAACCTGGTAGCTGTTGGCACTCACAAGGGCTTTGTACAGATCTGGGATGCAGCTGCAGGAAAAAAGCTCTCCATGCTCGAGGGGCACACAGCCAGAGTCGGTAAGGAGGTGGGAGGCAGAGGTCTCTCATGATTTGTTTCTTCTTCTTGTTTGTAAGTGAGGGATCTGCTTGAACTAGCAGGACTCAAAAAGTATTGGAATTGGTATCTACCTCCTGCTGTGTCTTGAGCAGTCTTAAAAATATTCTACCCTAGGAATTGTGGTGTTCCACTCCTGGGTGCGATGGTGCCAGGCACTCTAGTTCAGACTTGATGTGGCCCTGGGCAGACTGATCTAGTTGGAGCTGTCCCTGCTCACTGCAGGGGGTTGGACAAGATGGCCTTTGAGGCTCCCTTCCAACCTGATGCAATCTGTGAATCTGTGCTTCTTCCATATTTGAGGCACAGGAGGTTTGGTTGTGACATCTCTGCACTGCCACTGGCTTCTGGTTTCAGCCCCTCAGCAGGCTGTCTCCTGCTGAGATTCCCAGGTCCCTTATTTTGTGGGGCTTTGCATTTTGTGCTCAAAGGTGTTGAGTCTGAGCACTGAAGTGAGACTTGAGAAGTCAAAGCACCTTTGGAGTTGTATTTCTGTGCCTCACTGCATGGTGACATGGGGTTAGTTATCCCTTCGGTGAGTCTGTGCAGGTTCAGCTCTTGTGGTCCCAGGGAGGTCCCTAAGCACTGACTTTTCATTGTAGCTGTGTTCTGCCAGCCTGCTCCTGCAGGATCTCTACAACATACTCTGGTGCTTTGCCTGTGTTCCAGGTGCCTTGGCATGGAATGCAGACCAGCTGTCATCTGGGAGTCGTGACAGGATGATCCTTCAGAGGGACATCCGCACCCCGCCCCTGCAGTCTGAGCGGCGCCTCCAGGGCCACAGGCAGGAGGTCTGCGGGCTCAAGTGGTCAACTGACCACCAGCTCCTGGCCTCTGGAGGAAATGATAATAAGGTATAGTACTTTCAAGTAGTCATGTGAGGCTCTGTGTTGCTCACCCAGAAGTGTCAGACCCCCTTTGAGGATATTGGGTCTCTCTGAAGGGGCTTTTGTTTCAGTCATTGGATTCCCACACTTCTACTCACTCTTCTCTCTCTAAAATTTAAAATGCAGAATTAATTGTGCTGCTGTAGTTGGATAATTCAATCTGCAGCTTGACTTGAGGGTTTGAGTTCAACACATCTACTGTGAAGCTGTGCTTTCTGACTTTCTTTAGGTAGCACATAGTGAAGTTTGTTGCAAGGAAGGCAACAGAGCTGTGTAAGTTCTAATATCTGTAATGCAGGCTTGTAGCTCACTCAGCACCATATGGAGGAGGCATCTGTTGTGGAGAAGCAGTGTGCTGCTTTGGAGCAGGTTGCTAGGTAGTGAATTTGTTCAGCATCTGTGTGACAGCATGACTGTACCCAGCTCCTCCTGCTCAGATAACTTCTTGTGAGTTTGAGCTTATTTCTAAATGAGTTCTGGAATGGCACAGCCACCAAGACAAAGGGTTCCAGTTCATGTGCAGTGACACTGTCTTTGGCTTCATAAGCTTACTATAAGGACTGTTAACTTTCTTAGGGCCCAGCTGAGTATGGTGGCAGGGTGCTACTGGCTTCTGGTCCCCAAATACTTGGGCACAGCTGTGGGAAATCGTCCTGTTGCCAAACTGCCCTCATCAGTCCCAGTGTGACATCACCGGTTAGGGGTGTTGCAGATACATGACTGAGCACAAGCCTGAGCCTGTCTCTCCTTTTTGCCAGCTTCTTGTCTGGAATCACTCCAGCCTGAGCCCTGTCCAGCAGTACACGGAGCACCTTGCAGCAGTGAAAGCCATTGCCTGGTCTCCACACCAGCATGGGCTGCTGGCCTCTGGTGGTGGCACTGCCGACCGCTGCATCCGCTTCTGGAACACGCTGACTGGGCAGCCGCTGCAGTGCATCGACACCGGCTCCCAGGTCTGCAACCTGGCCTGGTCCAAGCACGCCAACGAGCTTGTAAGTTCCTGCCTGCATGTCCTGCTGCTGAGCTGGCTGCTGGTGGGAAGCATGATGCTCTGTTCCTCTCTCCCCTTTCAGGTGAGCACCCATGGGTACTCGCAGAACCAGATCCTCGTCTGGAAGTACCCCTCGCTGACTCAAGTGGCTAAGCTAACAGGGCACTCCTACCGAGTCCTGTACCTGGTAAGCCACAGCCAGCTGCCTGACAACCTCTGCAGCTGCCTGCCCAGCCACCTACCTGACAGAGACCCAAACTGTAGTGCCAGTGGCCCTCTGAGCTGCCTGCAGCCTGGCTCTGCGAGCAATTGAAAACACTCTGGTTTCCTTGCCTGCAGGGGGTGCTTTGATTCGCTGCTATGGAGATGTGAGGCTTTGGTAATGAGCAGCAAAGCCTGCCAAAACTTCTCTGAGGGAGCACGAGCATCTCCTCTTGTCCCTGAACACTTGCACGCCTTCTCACTGCTGACTGCCAGCAGGGGAAGAACTGGATGGTTTCAGTCCTCCTAATTTGTCATCAAAATGCTTTCTGTGGTTAATCCACTGCCAGCTTGTCGCTGCTTTTCCAGTTCCGTGGGGCTGTCAGCAGATTCATAATCAAAATGACAAATATGCTGATCCTGTTCTGTGCAGGTGATGAGCAGCTGGCAAACGCCAGTCACAGCCACTTCTGCCTTAACATATTTCTGATCTAGGGGGGGAACAGCCTCAGTTACAAACAGCTTGGATTTCTTAACACAAGAATCCTTTTTATGGAAACTCCACCCCTGTGTTCCACAGATGCTGAAGTGCTCAAATTGACACCTTCTGAGGCTGGATAAGGCACAAGAAAGCAGGGGTGGTAGTTTAATTTCTCACCGACAGCCAAATGGGAAGGAGAGTTAAATCTCTCTCATTTGTTCCCATGGAGATTTGTTTTCAACCTCACAAAGATAAGAGATGATGCTAAAGGTTGCTCTCTCTCTCTTGGCCTCAGGCAATGTCCCCTGATGGGGAGGCCATAGTGACAGGAGCTGGAGATGAAACCCTGCGCTTCTGGAACGTCTTCAGCAAAACTCGCTCCACGAAGGTGAGGATGTGCTGTGTGGGTGCCTGCAGCTGTGTCCTGCAGCAGGCTCAGCTTTGGCAGTGAGCTCAGTCCAGGCTGGCTCTGCTCTGCTGCCCTTGCTTCTGGTCTCTTTACTGTATCCTGCAGATAGAGAGGGCTGGATGCAGTAAAGGGTTAAACTTTGAAAGAAAGGGGTTTGTCCCAAGGCAGTGTTGCCAGAACAGCCTTTTCCTGGTTCATAGGAGGGCCTGATTCTGACAGGCTGCTGAGCACAGGCAGTGTCCCAGGGAGCTCACCCAGAGCCTGCCTCCTTCCCTGCCAGCATGCTGCTGTGAGCTGCACCACTTCTCAGAGGGGATTATCCCCCAGCCCCTAACACAATTGCTTAAAATCATAGCTTGTGTGGAAATAGGATCATGGGTGCTGCCACTGACAACTTGTCATCACCAGAAGTGCGTTGTGCCAGGTGCCCAGAGCTTTTCTGGATGCCTGGTAGAGGAGAATGGCAGAGAGATCTTGGGGAATGAGCTGCAGAGAGCTGGTGCTGCTCACTGCTGGCTGTTCCTCTGGCCTCTGATGGCCCTGGAGTACAGCTTCCTGCAAAGGTGTGGCAACAGGACACTTGCCTGCTGTGCTGCTTGTTATCAGCTGATAACAAACATGGGAATATTTATGGTGTTGGACTTTGGTGCCCTCAAACGTGCCCTGAGCTAGAGATACCTCACGGGATTAGCAGGGTGGTTGTTTTAAAATAAAACAGCAACAGAAAACCAGAACAAAACCCAACCCACCCACCCCCAAAACCCAACCCCAACCCACAACCAACCCACCCACCCCCAAAACCCAACCCAAACCCACAACCAACCCACCCACCCCCAAAACCCAACCCAAACCCACAACCAATCAACTCACCCACAACCAACCCACCCACCCCCAAAACCCAGCCCAAACCCACAACCAATCAACTCACCCACAACCAACCCACCCACCCCCAAAACCCAAACAAAAATACTACCAAAAACCCCAAGCAAAGCCAACCACCAAATAAACCAACCCCCAAGGGGCACAGCACTCAGCAGCCCTTTTCTCTCCCCTTGCCAGGAGTCCGTATCTGTTCTCAACCTCTTCACCAGGATACGATAAACCCAACCCTGTGCACTGGGACCAGGAGACTGCAGCCTGCCATACCAGGATCAAACCACTACCTTGGTGTGCATGGAACCCCACCCAACCAGCCAGAAGGGGAGGGAGTGCCAGTGGGACTGGAAGATGGACCCAAGAGCTGCTCATTAAATATGTGCTTGTGAACCATGCTAGGCAGTGTTTGGGATGGGGTTGGGGAGGGAAGAGAACTGCCAAAGGTTTCTGGATTCATCCTTCATAAAGGGCAAGGGGCACAGCAGAAATGTCAGACCAGCACCCTTCAGCCCCTTGTGTAGTGGCACAGGCATCTCTGACGTGGACCACCCATGCCAGACCAAGGCCATTCCAGCTGCTGTGTTGTCCCCTCTTGGGAGAGATGGGAGCATCCATGCCTCTGCCTTGTCAGGTTTAACGTGGTGCTCTGGCTCCCTCTGGCCTCGGACGGACATTTTGGAAGGTAGGAGCCAGCCAGACTTGTTCAATACAACTGGTGCAAGGAGGCTAGACTCCAGGGTGGGCATTAGCCTCTCTGATTACCTGAGGGCATTGTTTCTAGCCTGGCCATCCCCATTGCACACAGGAACTGGAGAACTGCCTTTTTTCTGTTTTCCTTCTCCAAGTGGGTGCTGCAGTGGCTCTCAGCAGGTAGCTGCAGTTTGGCATGTGGGAAGCTGCCTTCAAACACAGCTTGGGGCTCTAAACTTTGGAGGAAAGCTGAGGATGCTCAGTCTCTGAGGAGCATGTCCATAAAGTTCTGAAACTGCTATTGCATGTCCTGAGCCCACCCTTGTAGTTAGCAGAGAGGAAAACCAATGGCTTTAAACCAAACCAACCAACAAGTACCACGTCTGTGGAGCTTCCCTCAGTGCCATTCGTGGCTGGCTGCTTGCTCTGGAGTCTTCCTGAGGACAGAAGCAGTTGAGATGTGTTCAAGAAATCAAACAACCCTGTGGAGCTTTGTTTGTTTTTTGGGGGGGTGGGGTGTGGGGAGGGAAGAGCATGGCCTCTCCTGGCTGGAAGGGGGGAAATGCCCTCTCTGGGCAAGAGGGGAGTTCTTTTTCTAAAGCAGGGAGGAAATGTTGCTTTTTGTTGTTCATCTCCAGGTCAAAGCCAAGTAGCTGTATTTTGGTTTGTTGAAATGGTGTGGAGGAGAGTGCTGCTTGTGCTGGGGACTGTGTGAGGAGGGCCATGGGGCAGAGCACTCCTGTGAATGTGTTGCTGTTTGTTTCAAGAGAGCCTTGCAGCCCCTTCCTGCCTCACTCTGTGCTTGTGCCAACGTTCTGCCCACCATGTGCCCAGCTCCTGCTTGCCTCGTGCCCTCCCCAGTGTGCTGCACTGCCAGTGCTGTTTCCTCCTCCTGTGTGGCTTTTCCTGGCTCTGTAGATAGAACTTGCCCTGTCCTCTGTAGGTTGCACAGGCAATGCTGCTCTCTTTTTGTGGTTTTTGTTGCTTGTTTGGTTTTTCTTTTCCTTCCTCTCCCCAAAAGCAGACTGTAGGTGTGGTGGTAGGAATAGTGTTGCCTCTTCCCAGTGCCACTGGTATCCTTAGGGTGAGCTGCTGAGCTGTAGGGAGGCTGGCATGGAAAAGGGCAGTGAGGTGCCCTGCTGTTCACCACAGCCTTGACCCACGAGTGCCTGCATCAGGCTTTTGGTGCTGCCTCTGCATGTTGCAGGCTCCTGAAGGCACTGTTGAGGAGCTGGCACACCAAAAGCTCACTCCTTAGCAGCCTGGCATCCCAAGTCCCCCAGCTGAAACTGGCATCTGCAGTGTCCCCTTGCAGCCTGTATCCAAGGTTTGCTCTCAGTGTGATTCCTGACACAGCTCTTTTCACTGCAGTTCCTGGTGCAGGAGCACAGGGCTTGGTTATAAGCCATTCACTGGGCTCCCAGCCCCTCTCTTGCTCTTTGTGATAGCCACTGGCACTTCATGTCAGGATAACCACAAAGCACTGAGGGGTAAGGTGGCACACAGATTTCAAGTGACACCTGAAACAAGATGTGGCCTGTCACAGCTGTTTGTCCTTTGTGATATTGCCCTGCTGAGCAGCAGAGCAGGGCACAGGGGGTGTTCTGGTGGAGGTGGGGGGTAGCTGGTGCTGTGGATTTTTCTGTTGTGGGTTGCCTCCTGCCTAAATTCTGAAGCCTAGAAGGTGCTGCTTTGTTTTCCAGGAAAAAGCAGATGGTTAGGGTAGGAGTGCACAGCAGGCCTCACAGAGGGGTGGTCAGAGTGGTTTATGTCCATTCTGGAGCAGGAGGAGGGAGCCAGGCAGCCCAGCCAGAGCAGGAGGTGACAGGGGTTGAGTGCAGCCCTGCTGGAGCTCCCTGCAGGGGTGGACAAGTGGCTCTGCAGTAGGGCTGCTTCCCCGGAGGGGCCCCATGAGCTGCTGGGGCAGTGGACAGTGCTGCCTGGGAATGTGCCCTGTGCTGCAGCTCAGTGCTCTGCCAGCGTCCAGCTGCACCTCAGGGTGTGGTGGAGGGGAACAGCCCTTCACTGCTTTGTCCCTGCACTGGCACCAAGGGCTTTCACAAACCACATCTCAGTTTTCTCACTTGGGAGCTGCCTTGGGACCAGGCTGGCTCATTGTGGCTTCTCTCACCATGCTTGGCAGGGAGGACCAAGTCATTTCCAGGCTCTGTATCTGAGCATGCTGGCTGATAACAGCTGTTCAGATTGCCTTAGCTCTGAGCATGGCACAAGCTCCTTCCCCTACCCTGCTCACAGCTGCCAGGGCAGGAGTGGCATTCCCAGAAGTGGTCACTGCAGGAGTGAGTGTGGGAGGGTGTGTGCACACTCAGCAGTCTGTACTGGCCAGAGGGCATCACAGCTATTACCTGGGGAAAAGGGCAATGCTCAGGGCAGCTCCAGGCTGTGAGCACTGAACCCTGTGGGCTGAGCAGGTCCTTCAGTCTGTGATTAATGTCTGCAACCGTGTGGCATTGTTCTGTGTAAGGCATCGTGTGGTGGGAAAAACAATTCCAGAGAGCACTGCGATCTGACTGGCATTAAACGAGTTGTGAAGTGATGTTTCTTGGGCTTGGTGCCTGCTCTTTGGCTTTCCACAGGGAGGTGAGTGCTGCAGCTCCAGGGTCCCTGCAGCAGCAGCTGCTGACTCAGCTGCTAGCTCTCCAGGACAGCCTTGCCTGTGGTTTATTGCTGCCTCCTGCCCACTCGTGTTTGCTTTCCTGCTGCTGGAAAATCAGGGAGGTCCAGGCCCAGGCTGCCCTGCCCTGCCCCTCTTCTCTCCAGAGTGGGAAGGGATCAAAGGTGCCTCTGCCCTGCTGCAGGTCCCCCAGCCCCTCCCCCACCCGGGGGTGGGGCAGTTGCCAGGTGCCAGTTCTGGCATTGTTTGCTCCAGGTTGGCTGCAGTGAGGCTGGGGGCAGTGCCAGGCATGGAGTCCAGGCCCTGGGTCCTGCAGAGCACCCTTGAGAAAGAGGTCCCACTGCCCCTGTACAGGTGGGACCCTCATCTAGGGAAGGAGAAACCCCTACCCTGGCAACTAGAGCCCTGTGCTACTGCCACAGCCTCGCAGGCCTGGCTGTGCCTTGGCTGCCATGGGGGGAAGAAGGGAAGGCTGCCAGTGGGGATCTGGCTGGGGGGTGGGGGGGCTGTGGCAGCTCTTCTGACCTTGCTGGCTTACTTCCCACCACTTGAGGGGATCCCCAGCCCCACCAGCCCCTGCTGCCTTGAAAGCCATCCCACAGTGGTGCACTGCCCTGTATCCCCCAAGGTGTGCTTGGGGCACTGCTGGGGGAGGCACGAAACCCTGACACCTCCCTCCCACCCCCAGTGACCAGTACATAAAGCTGTGGGGGCCACGGCAGGTCCCTCTGCTGAAGCAGGCTGTGCGCTGGAAGACCACCCCCATGGGCTGGGATGCCATGGGGCAGAGCTGGGCCACAGGGATGAGCAGCAGGGACGAGCAGGCCGAGCAGCCCTGGTACACCCTCACCTCCTGCAGCTCCCGCAGCTGCTGGCAGGGGGCCCAGGCTGGCTGGGGGAAGCAGGACCTCCTGCCCCCAGGTATGGAGCTGAGCTGGGGGGGTCTGGGGTCGGAGAGGCTGGGGTTGGGTGGAATGGAACAGGGAACTGGGAGGAGAAAACAGTGGAGCAAGGACCTGTCCATGCTTCAGTTTCCCTACCTTGGGGGTGGAGAGGAAGCCCCAGAGCCCCTCAACCAGATGAGAATGACATGAGCTAAAGGGCTTTGGGTCAGAAGAAGCCTGCTGTGGGGTGCAGGTCTTCCTGTGCCCCATCCCCATCTCTGCTCCCCCCACCCCCAGCTTATGCCCAGCACCTGAAGGAGGTGGCTTGGTGGGACCCGATTGTCCCTGCTGTGTATCTGGGACCCTGCACCCGCTGGGGATCCATCCTCTGGCAAGAGAAACCTATCCTGGGGAAGGAGTATGGTAAGAGCTGGGGGCCTGGCTGCCTGTGGGGCCCTGTGCCCCCCTCAGCTGCCTCCCTCTCACCTCCTTGTCCCCCTTCTTTCCAGTTGCCACCCGCAGCCGGAGCCTCCAGGCACTGGGAGGTAGCTCAGGGTACGTCCCCCTGCTCTCCTGCCACCCCCACCTCTCCACCCGGGACATCAGCACCTGGAGCCTCCTCCACCACCAGCCCTCCACCCACCAGTAAAAGCTCCCTGGTCCTGCTGCTGTCCCAGACTGTTCCCGGGGGTGGGAAAGGAGGTTGGAGCTGGAGGAGGTGTTGCAGAATCAGGGCAGGGGTTGGTGCTTGTGCTTTGCTACCTGGAGGACACCCTGCCTGCAGCTGGGACAAGTGAAGGGAGGCTATGAGCTCCCCCAGAAATAAGGCAGCCACGTGTCCTGAGGAGCAGTGTGCACCCCCCACCTCCCCCCCAGCACACAGCACCCCAGAGCTGCAGTGGGCTCACATCTTTATTAATGTCCATGCTCAGCACCAGGCTCACCTCTGCCTGCCACCTCCCTTGGCAGGGAAGGCTGGGGCCAGGTGGGTGACCTCAGCCACAACCTGTGTGACTCTTTGCCCCTGGGAACTGCCAGGTTCATCCTGCTCAGGGTGAGCAGCCAGGGGAAGAATGAAACACAGCCCCCAGCCTGGGGGGAGCCCCAGGCACACGGGGTGGGCTGGAAGGCTCCAGGACAGAAGACTCTCAGCCTTTCCCCCTGGACTGAAGCGGATACTGGTGCCCAGTAACAACTGGGTCCTCGCTGGCCTCATGTCTTCTTGTCCCTGGGGGAGGGAGGCAGTGATGGGGGGGTCCCTGCTGTGCTGGGCTCAGAGGGGCCCCTAGCCCTCATCACTCACTGGTGTGATATATTAAGGTCTGGCCAAGCCCCCATGGATGCCAGCTGCTGCTCCAGCTCCATGATGCGCAGACTGATGTACCCTGAAGACAGCAGCAGGGCCACCATCCTGGGGGACAGGCATGGGGTCAGCCCCAAAGGGGGACAGAGCAGGAAAGTCATGGCCCCCCCTGCAGGTGCCCAAGGGGGAGTGAGGCTGCCAGTAGCACAGCTAGAGAGCTGGGCTGTGGCAGGGTCTAGCAGGGATGGTGACCCACAGCCCTGAGGTATGAGAGTGTGTCCAGGGGACTCACAGCAGCAGGTAGATGAGGATGATGATGTTGAGGGGGCTCAGCTGCATGGTGGTCCAGGCCCACAGTGTGGTGTGGGATCCACCTGCCAGGATAGGATGGTGTCAGTGCTTGAGCTGCTGAGAGCCTCACAGCCCCCACGGTTGGCTCTGCCCAGTGGCAGGGACCAGCCCTGGGGCCAACCTCCAAGAGCAATTGCCCTCCCCTGGGCTCCCTGACCCACCCCAGAAGCTGCAGGGCTTTGCCAAGGGCACTCGCTCAGCGCTGCTTGGAGCTGGTGTCTTGGCTTCTCCATCGTCCTCCCCCTCTGCTTGCCTGGGTGCCAGGCTCAGCCCATCTAGGTGCAAACAGGAGACATTCAACATCTGCCCCAGGCTGGGGGGGGGTCCTGGGGACCTGGAGCTGTGGGGCTGGGGATCAGAGCTGAGAGCAGCCATGGGGCAGAAGTGTGGACAGGCACAAGCAGGGCTGCCGTGGGTGGCCACTCACCTGGCAGCTCCTGGAGGCTGTCTGGTTTAGGGGTGCTCTGATCCAGGTCTGAGTGGCTCGAGGTCTGAAAGAAGATGAGCCCTGATCGTGGTACATGTCCTCAAGGCCCCTACCCCACAGCAATGGGATGCAGACTCATGCTGCTCTAGAGGAAGGAGGCTGTGGGTCCTGTGGCCTGCACCACCCTGGGCTGGGGCTTTCAATCCCACACTTCCCCCAGAAAGTCTTCCCTGGGGACAGACACCCACACAGTGTGGGCTGCCACCACTGCATCCATTTCATCTCAGCTCAGGGGCCCAGGGATGTGCCAAAGTCATGCTATTTCTTGACCTTACCAGAGGCTTCCTAAGGATTTCCTCGTTGCTCAGAGAGGGCAGAGGACTGTGGCTGCTGTCCTGGACAAGAAGAGATGAAAAAGGCTGCCAGGCACCCCAACAGCCCTGCAGTGGAGGGAACAGAGCCCCACCCCGGGCCTGGCCCCCAGCACAGTACATACCTCCAGGTGTGTGCAAACTGACTTCAGGAGCCGGTACGTAGCCTCTCGCTGGCGCAGCGACACGAAGAGGAACTGCCAGGGAGTGGGAAAGAGGCTGTGCCAGAGCTGTTCCCTCAGTCACGGCCGAGCCTGCTAGCTGCAGGGGCCAGGACACCACAGCTGGCCCTAGACTGAGCTGCCCCCCAGCACCATCCCTGTCCCCACTGCACCTTCTCCCCCTTGGCCGTGCGGATGCTGAGCGCGTTGGGCACCACAAGCGCTGTGTTTGTCTTCTTAAGGGCTGAAATGGAGGCCACCGGGACCACCACCTGTGCCAGAGGGGCCAGGCAGCGTCACTGTGTGCCCTGCCTGTGCCCACGGCTGGAGCTGCTGGCCCCAAGCCCATCCCCAGCCCATCCCCAGCCCACCTTGATGTCCTTGAGCAGAAGGCTGGAGTGGAAGCAGATGCGGTGGGAGGAGATGTAGAGGCGGCCATGGTAGGGCATCTCTCTCTGCCAGGCACAGGAGACGCAGGCCAGCAGTGCTTCCTGCCTGCCGAGCTCCCCGAAGGCTCTGCGGTAGCTGGCAGTGTGCTTGCTCAGCTGTGAGGGACATCAGGACATAGGGCCAGTGTGGCATGGTGCACAGGGCAAAGACCTGGCACCATAGGCACCCTGCAGTCCCTCAGCTCTGTCACCACTTCTGCCATGAATAAATGGGCCCTCCCTCAGCACCCACCCTGCAGGAAGCATCCTGCCAGCACCATGATGCTGAGGCTGAGGTCCTTCCTCCTGGGCCCCAGTGCCCCAAGACTCACCGATGGGGATGGGCAGGGGGAGGGGTGTTGCTGTGTGCCTGTGGCCACTGCAGCCTGCTCGGTCTCCTTGCCAAAGGAGGGATCACAGGTCTGGGATCTGTCAGGAGGCGGGGGTGAGCCGTGGAGCCACGTGTGCAGACAGCTGCGTGGTGCCACCTCACCCATCGAGAGCCGCACTGGGCTGGTGGGAGGTGAAGGCTGTGATGTGGGGATGTCTCCCCAGCAAAATGTAGCACCCACCTTGCAAGCACAGGGTGGCCCAGCTGGGCACCCACAGTGCCCCTCTCCTCTAAGCTCTGCCACCGCTTCTTCTCCAGCACCCCCCTTCCGCTCCTCCGCAGCTTCCCTGGCATGAAGGGTGAGTCTGACAGGCAGCTGGGGCAGAGGGCTTAGGTTAGGAGGGACACCGAGCAGCCTCCCCGCCCCTGCAGCACAGCAGTTCCCACGGCAGTGTCACCAGCCAGTCCCAGCCACCACCTGGGGCCGGGAGAGCAAAGCCCACCCAGTCTCAGGAGTAATGCTCCCGCATCACGGTGGCAGACCGCTGCCGCACAGGGGCTCCCCTCGTCTGGCTGCTCCAAGCCTCCCCAGAAGCTCCTGGGGTTCATGTAGAGGGCACAAACCTCGCCACAGCATCTCCACGGGGAGAGGCTGCGCGGCTCGGCTTCCTCAGCGCGGGAAGAGCCGCGGAGAGCCCGGCAGCCTCTGGAGAGCCCGCGGGCATCGAGTCGTGGGGCGCGCAGGGAGCGGCGCCGTTTCTGTCCCGCCTGCCAGCTCCGGGAGAAGCCGCACCCCCTCTTCAGACCGAACGCAGCGCCAGGGCCACCCGAACCCATCCGCACAGCTCAAACCCTGCCCTGCTTGCAGGACGGCCGGGGCCTGGCCGCCGGTCCCCAGAAGCAGCCGGACCAGATGGGTCCCTGAGCGAGGGTGCGCGTCCGAGCTGCTGCCGAGGGCACGGGAGGGCGGCTCGGCTGCCGGAGCCGCAGGCGGGCAGCGCAGCTCCCTCGCTGGGCAGCCCCTGCCCACCTCCCGCGGTACCTGGTGGCGGGCACAGCCGAGCCCTCTTGTCCCGTCCCGCCTGCGCCGCGTCCCCACTCGCGTTTCACTCCCCCTCACGCTCCTTCCAGAGCCGGCTCTGCCCCGCAGCTGCCTGCTCCTCCCGATGGCGAGGAAGGGCAGGCGGGGCCGGCCCGCACCGCCCGCAGCAGGTTCGCAGGGAGGCGTCCGGGCAAACGCCAGCCCGGGGCCGGCTGGGTGGGAGCCAGCCGAGCCCAGGGCAGCCAGGGGGCTGCAAAGGGCTGGACGGCCCCCAGGAGGCCCGGGCCAGGCCCTCCAGGCTAGGGGCTTCTCCACGGGGAGTCCCTCGGGCGTGCCCGAGGCCGGCAGGGTGATATGGGCACCAGCTCACGTGTGCCCTGGCAGAAAAACCTCCGTGAGGCAACCGGAGAGATGGAAAAGGACACGCAGAATCCTCACCCCGCAGCTGCAAACCCATCTGCCCCGGTGTGGGGTTTCTTGGCCACAGCCTCCTGCTCCTCTGCACGGTATGGTGCACAATGCCGAGCAGGTCTCTACCTGCTGGTTCAACCTTGCCCTGGCTGTAGTTGCCCTGGGCAGAGCCTGGCCAGCATCTCCTGCCCACACTGCCCTGAGCCAGGCCCTGCAGCACCTCAACGTACAGCTGGTGCTCTGCAGGCACCCAGGGACCACAGTCCCTAAAACAATCTGCAAATGCTTCCCAAACAGAGCTGCCAGCTGGAGCAGCACACCCTGCGCTCCTATGGGCACCCTGCAGCATCACCCACCCACTGCCCACCTCCAGCAGGCTGCTGAGAAAAGTGGGGAGGAGGTGAGATCAGACTGGGAGGGCTGAGCAAGGCAAAGGGTTCAGGCAGCTGGGGAGAGGCCCTCACCCTCTTTGCAGAGCACTGGGGCAAGTGCCAAGGCCACCCAGCCCTGCCTTGGCTCCAGCCCTGGCTCAACCCTTGCTCTCTGGACCGGGTGCTGATAAAGCTTTTCCCACAGCCCCAGCTGTCTGCAGGGTAAAGCCATAAACCTGTGTACAGCCTGGTGTGGGACAACAGTGCCCAAGGGGTCTGCAGAGGCCCTGCCCCATGGCTTCATCCCTACAGGATCCTCTGCACTTCAGCTCTCTTCCTCCCAGGACCCAGCTTTCACTCCCTGCACTCCAGACACACATGGTGTGCCACCAGCTGCACCTGCCCAGGCCCCTGTCACACCCATGCAGCCCCCTCCTTGCACCCTGCTGTGCACATTCTTACACCTAGCACCTAGACTCCCACTGCCCACTCATCCCCTCACTCAAACACTACCCCCCACTCACTCACTTCAGGGGCTCTGTAGCAGCCCTGCCCACACCCCCAGCTGCACACACCCCTCCCCACATGCCAAGCATGCAGAGGGCTGCCTCTGTGTGCACACCATGCACACATGAGTGCAAGCAGGCAGGGCATGCACACACAGTGCCCATATGCAGGCATTCCACACATCCCTGCCCACACGTGTGGGCACATGCACAGCCCAGCTTCCCCCAGCACCACTCACCCACACTCAGTCCCCACAGCCAGGCACCAGCATGGTGCCAGGCAGGCAGGGGAAGGTGCTGCAGGGTGGCACTGGGATGCCCCCAGTGAGGTGGAGCCAAGGTGTGCCACTCTGCAGGGCCAGCTATGCTCTGGTGCACCCCAGCCTGAGTACCCCACGGCATGGTACGGCCACAGCCATCTGGGTGAGCAGAGGGCTGTGCCAGGCCCCTCACCGCTGCAGTCAGTCCCCGCAGGCTGCCGGGCTGGGGTGGCCTCATCCCCTAGATCCAGTCTGCCCTAAGAAAGCACTGACAGACAATGGCATGCACTGTGGTGTCCTAGCAGCACGGCCCCTTCGTCTGCCCCGAGTGACACACGGCCACACGACTGTCACCCAGGTGCAGAATCCTCCTGCTCCTGATGGTGTCCAGCCACCCCCAAGGGGCAGGGAGAAAGCTCTTTGTTCGTTTCCCCCAGCAAAGGGCTGATGGCAGATGGTTAACAACCCACGGCCCAGCAGCTGCAGCACCGCAGAACGGTTTAGCTTGGAGGAGACCTTGAAAATCATCGAGTCCAACCCTTACCCCAGCACTACCAGGGCACCACTAAACCATGGCCCTCAGCAACACAGCTCCACATCTTTGAAACTCCTCCAAGGATCACACAATGTTAGGGGCTGGAAGGAGCTCGAAAGCTCATCCAGTCCAACCCCCCTGCCAGAGCAGATCACACAGGAACACATCCAGGAAGGTTCTGAGTATCTCCATCCAAAGAAGTCTCCACAGCCCCCCCGGGCAGCCTGCTCCAGGGCTCTGTCACCCTCACAGTGATTTATTTTTTTCTCTTGTTTCCATGGAATTTCCTCAACTTCCACCCCAGTGCCCTTTGTCCTGGCATTGGGCATCACTGAGCAGAGCCTGCCTCCATCTCCTTGGCACCCACCCTGCACATCTTTATCAACATGAATGAGGTCACCCTCAGGCTCCTCCTCTCCAAGCTAAAGAGCCCCCAGCTCCCTCAGTCTCTCCTGGTAGGGAAGATGTTCCACTCCCTGGCTCCTCCTTCTTGCCCTTTCTGAAGGCTGCAGTGACGTTTGTGCTCCTCCAGCCCCCGGGCAGCTTTCCTGGCCGCCGGGACTTACCAAGGACGGTAGAGAGTGGTCTGGCAATGACCTCTGCCAGACCCCCCAGCACCCGCGGGTGCGTCCCATCGGGACCCATGGATGGCCCCGGGCAGCCTGTTCCAGGGCTTCACGACTCCCAAGGAGAAGAAATCGTTCCTCACGTCCAACCCAACCCTCCCCTGGGGCACCTCGAGGCCATTTCCTCTGGATCTGTCACTTGTTCTTTGGGAGACCAACTCCCACCCGCCTCCAGCCTCCTTTCAGGGAGTTGTACAGAGACTGCCCTCAGCCTCCTTTTCTCCAGGCTGAGCAACCCCAGCTCCCTCTGCCCCTCCCCACAGGACTTGCGCCCTAGACCCCTCACATTCCTGCCGCAGAGATCGAGGCCCCACGGGAACAGGGCTGCAGCCCCCGAGCCGCCCCGCCCGCGGCTCACTGCAGCCTGCCCCGGGAGCGGCCGGCTGGAGCGGCCGGCTGCGTAACACCGCCCCGCCTGAAACACGCAGGGCTCCCATTAGTTGTTCTACCCCGAGGGGCGGGGCAGCCGACACAGGAACCAATCGCTGGGCTCCACCGCAGCTGCGCGGCCACCATTTTGTTTGCGGGCGCGGCTGCCATCGTTGTTGAGGGCGCCCATGCTGCCGCCGCTCTCCCCCTCCCCGCAGGACACCCCCGAAGCCTCCCGCGGCGCTGGGGCCAGCCTCCCAGGCGGGATGGAGGGAGAGCGCCGTCGTGCGCGCCCCAAACCACGTACCCTGCTCCTGCTCACCCTGCCGTGGGTGCTCCCCACCCCAGGAGCAGGTCCCAGGGTCCCGCCGTGACAGGGAGGGGCCCGGGGAGGACAGCGAGGCAGTCGGTCCGCAGTCAGAGATGCTTTGTTGAGGTTATTTTTCTCTCCATTTCCCCCTCCTTTAGAAAGTGCTGTCTGTACATACTGGCCGTAGACAAGCAGGTTAAAACCACGGGCCGGGTGCCCGTGGCCCGTGCCGGGGCTAGCCCTGCAGCCGGACCCAGGGCGCTGTAGTGTTACAGTCGTGCAAGCAGGGAGTGACATCCTTCACAAGTCCCAGGGGAGGGCACGGGGGGATTGCAGAACACAGTAACGGAGATAGGACAGGGGGCAGCCTCCCCACCAGCCCAGTGCCCCACCACGGTGCCACCCCCTGCAGGAGGGTCCCTTCAGGCAGAGCTCAGCAGTGTGGGCACCAGACAGGCCTGGTCAGTTGAGGGTGCTGCTTGGGTTCCTTCCCTCCGTGCTCTCTGTCTCACCGTAGGTGGTCCTCTCTCCGCTCAGCCCCCGCAGGCAGACTGCATCTGTGGGGACAGGATGGAAGGGACAGGTTAGCAGCCATTGCAGCTTCTGGGGTAAGCTACCATGTGCAGGCCCAAACCTTCTGGACTCCTGCCACTAGCACAAGGGGCTCTGCCTAGCACATCTCCAAGGCAGCACAGAGGGGTCTGTCCTCTCCCCCCATCCCAGAGCAAGACAGGCACCTAGTAGGGTGGAGAGGAACTGGCACTGAGTCCCCAGCCTGGCAAGGGGCACCCTACACCCAAAACCTGACCCCCCATTTGGCTAACAGCACATGCAGCAGCCCCTGCCAGCTCTCAATAACCCCAGGGTTGCCAGGATCAGCACTGCCATTGCAGGCACAGGCAGGGGTGGATCCTGCCTTCCAGGAGGGCACACAAACAGCTGCAGCCCCCAGATCAAGGGCCAGGAATAGCAGAAGCAGGATGGTTCCTCTGCCCTCTGTGCCTCCAATGACAGGGCTCCGGCTGACTCCTGGCAGCCAGGGCCATCTGGCAAGACACTTTTGCTTTAGCCCGGGCTGGCAGAGGACACAGGACTCACAGTGCCCCCAGCCACATGGCTGCTCCCCACCCTGCTGCTCCCAGCCCCACTCACGGTAGCGGATTCGGATGGGCCAGACCATGATGCAGCACAGAGAGACAACAGCAGCCACAGCAATGCCTCCAGTGACCAACACCATCACCCAGTGGTAGAAGCTGACACAGGCAGGGCAGCATAGCTCAGTCCTGCAGGGAGAAAGGAGGCCTGTGTCTGGGTTGCCAGAACTGGAGCCCTTGCCCAGTGCTGCCCCAGCACCCTGGGGCTGCTGACAGCAGTCCCATGTCCTTGGTGTCAAGAGTGCTTCACACAGGGATGTGAGGGAAAAACCCAGGGCAAGACAAGAGGGCAGCCAGCTGGACACTGAGATCGCCAGCCCCTCTGAGCATCCCAGAGATGCAGCCCTCAGCCAGGGCCAGAAAAGAAGCTGAGGGAGGAGCAGAGACAAATCAAGAGATGGTTTCCACCCACATCTCTCACTCCAAAGCAGGGACGTTTGCTGCCTGTCTCCCAGGCAATGTGGCTGGAGCTGCCCCTGGGAGGGTTCCTGCCCTGCAGGGACACTCACGGGCACGGGTGCAGGTTCTGGATGGCCATCACAGCCAGGCCGTTGGCCATCTTGTCCGTGAAGCTCATGGCACCATAGACGAAGGCGCCGCTGTGCTGCAAGGGGAGAGGAACCCTGCTGGCCGCTGCACCGAGGCCTCGCCCGCGAGCACCTTGTGCCCTCTGATGGGCACAGCACAGACTGCAACAGGGCTCAGGCCGGGCTGCCTGCACCCTCCCAGCACAGCCCCTCGCAGGGGTCTCCATGTCCCCTGATCCCACACTAGTGACAGCCCCATCCCACGGGCTCCAAGTCCCTCTGTGCCAGTCTGCTCCGTCCTGGCAGGGCACACGTACCGTGTTGGTGCCAATGAGGTCTGCTGTCATGGAGAGGGAGGTTACCAGGATAGTGGCAGAGCCAGCCCCGAGCAGAGCGGCCACCCCGTAGATCTCTGATCCCATTTTCCTGGCCAGGGTCACCCAGGAGGCAAAGGCCAGGATCACCAGGATGCCCATGAAGTAAGTCAGCTGCTCCAGGGAGGGAGAAGGGAGAATTCAGATCCCAGCTCAGCTGACATCCAGCAGGACAGGGGTGAGTGGGGAGGGCATGGGCTCAGCTGCCGCCTAAGACCCACACGGGACAGCCCTGGCTCTCTCCCAGCTGGTTTTAAGTAAGAAGCTTCCAAACTACAAGGGCCTTGCAACGGCCCAGGCTGGTTCACAGCATTGGCCACAGCCAAAGAGCCTCCAGCAGCGCTGCAGCAGGTCCTGTGCGGAGCGCAGGGACCCCTGACCTGGGCAGCAGAGGTGAGGGCTTACTGGGGAACAGTGCTGCTGCAGGGTGGAGGAGGGGGACACTGGAGGGACAGCTGGCACTGCCCAGGGTGGCTCAGCTAAACCCTCCCTCTGCCACATGTGGCACCATGAGGCTCTCCCAGTCCAGTCTAGGCTGACAGCACAGCCTGACAAGGGACCTGCTAGGCCCATGCCCCCTTCACCCTGACCATAACCTGCACTGTCCCAGCAGGATTCACACGGCAGCAGGGAAGCTGCAAAGGATGCAAAAGGGGTCCCTGCTCTCCAGCCAGACTCAGGTGTGCTGAGTGCTCTGCTCTCACTGGATCCTGGGCCTAACTCAGACTGCACCAGGCCCCCAGGACTCACATTTCGACCTATCCACTTATTCACAGGCTTCATGAGGAAGGAGGAGAGGAAGCCACTGACATACATCACAAGGGGGATGCTGGCAATATATTTCTGCAAGAGATGAGGACAGAGAGAAGATGAGCTCTGGACCACTAGCATAGGACCCCTACCCTTGTGACCTCGACACGCTGGCAGGGACATGCCCTGCACCCACCTTGGGCAGCAGCAGGGAGTTGGTCAGGTACATGGTGATGTAGGTCTGGGACAGGTTGACAATGAGCCGGGTGGACATGTAGAGCACTGCGACCTGGGAGGGGACAGAGAGCTGACAGCACTGCTCAGCTAGGAGGCAGGGAAGGCAGGCACCTTCTGTGCCCAGCCCTGTCATGGCACAGATCTCTGCTGAGAAAGGGACAGGCCTCCTGACATGGTAGGTGGGAGGCACAGTACAGCTTATCTCTCTGTCCTCACCTGCACCAGGCCCACATCCCACTGCCAGAGAATGCCCACAGCACCGAGGCAGGGCAGCAGCCCAGGACAGGCACCCCAAGCCCTGCTCAGAGCTGTACCTGATAGAAGGCAGGTTCCAGCAGCCAGTCTTTCCAGCTGAGCAGCGGGCACGGGGGGCCTGTGGAGTCATTCTGCAGCAGGGGTGAGCTCTCCTCTGGCTGGGGCAGTGAGCCTGGCAGGTAAGGCTTCTCCTTGGTGCCCAGGTGGAAGATGAAGGAGAACACGGCCCCTATTCCCACCACAATGAGGGACAGGTTCTGGGTGAAGCAGAGGGGGTGAGCTTAACAAGGGGTGCCCTTTTCCTGCCCATCATCCATCCCCTAGCAGTTTGGTGGATAAAGAGGTGTCCTCAAATACTCAAAGGAGGTGCCCCTGCCCACTGCAGCAGTGGGGTGTCAGGGCACTGCCAAGGCACTCCCTCTGGCACCTCCCCAGCTGAGCCACATCCCATCCAGGGAAGAGAGGACCCCACAGACTGAGGGCCCTGCCACTTACCCGGAACACAGGGACATCCTTGATGCCAAGGTGCTCTGTGTGGTCAGGCTGCTGCACCTGGAAGTTCAGCAGCATCCAGGCCAGGCCATACACAGTGATGTTGGCCATGACAGTAAAGGCATACCTGAGAGGGGAGACAGCACCTCAGGTGAAGCAGGGACAAGCACAGCTCCAGGCATGGCAGCCACATCTTGACCCAAGGCTGCCCTCCAAGCCAGGGTTGCTGCAGCCAGCTTTGCACCCCGGTGTCATTGCTGAGGTGACACCTCCAAGAGCACACACAACTGGTCAGGCATCTGCCTTGCTGATGCATGTCCAGCATGCCCAGTCCAAGCCTCAGGGCATGACTGGGAGGAAACCAAGATCCCTCCAGATCAGCCTGTCCACTTTCCAGTCACAACTCACTTCTGCCCCAAGGATGCCCAAACTCGTGCCCCAGGGTTACCCCAACTTCCTCCCTGCCTGGCTGCACTGCAGCCCCTGCTTGCCTGCCAGAAAGGGAACTTCCACTCATTGGGGAGATAACCAAGCCCTGCTCCATCTGATAAACATCTTCACCACAGCCTGATCCTGCCAGACAGGCAGGACTGAGCACACAGAGCTGCCCAGCCTGGTTTTGGGGCCATCCCTACCTACTGGACCAGATGGGCTGCACAGGATCAAATGTGCAATGACAGACCCATGGCATTCAAGGGACCTCTCAGCACAGAAGCAATGGGACTTGAGGCAGGGAGAGCTGTTTCTCTGGGTCCATGAGACACCCAGGTCTGGCTATGCTCACCTGAAAGCTGTGAGCTCCACCTTCTCATGATCACTGGTCACCAGCTCTGGGATGAGGGACAGGTGGGAGACCTGTGTGGCTGCCCAGCCAAACTGGAAGATGATGATGAAGGGGAGGTAGTAGATGAAGGCTGCCCACTCTGGTGTGTTTTCCTTGCAACCTAAACAGGGGTTGAAGATGAAGGGGAAGGACACGAGGACGCAGGTGGTACCTGGGAAGAGAGCAGAGCAATGAGAGGCTGCAAGCCCTGGTTTCCTGTCACCAGCCCACTCAGACACAGATGGACACTGCCTTCTGATAGGACAGGTCCTACCCCACAGGGCTAAGTGATACCCTGGACACTCCTGTCCCCTCCCCAACTTGTTCTGTTCTCTTTCACATCCAGTGGTCAGACACTGTCAGCAAGTTTTCCCCAGTCAAGCTTCCCCCTCAAAGTGCAGCACCCCATGGTACTGGGTCTGTCCCCCTCAAAACGCCAGAGGACAGACCCTGACACCCCACCCCCCCCCCCCCCCCCCCCGAGGGCTTCTCTCCCCATCTCCAGTGTGCAGATGCCCAGCCTCAAGGCCTCACATGCACTGCTTCTGCCCAAGGGTGATAAGGCTCCCTGAGCGCCAGCAGGGCTCCATGCTGTCCTGTGGCTACAGGGCCATTTGCCCCCTTGCCCCTTCTACTGTGGGGCTAGTAGAGCCCACAGGCTCCCTCCACACTTAGAGGTGACCTGCAGAGCAACGGCCAGGGACAGCTCATTGTGGCTGGGAGGACAAGAGTGGAGCTGCCTCCTGCACTGGGCTCTGAGCCACAGGAATGTCCCTACGGCGTCAGGGACACCAGCCAGGCTTCTTTTGCAGCAGCGTGACCGAGGGGGGACGCCTACGTGGAGCAGGCAGGGGCAGGCTGGCTGCTGTCTCCCCTTTCACAAGGTCACAGAACATATCTGCTGAAGACTTCTCTGCCCCTGAGGCCCAGGTGCTGCAGAAGAGCCGTGGGAACCTGCTCTGAGGACTGAGGGAATGTGCAGCTGCTTTGACAGGTGCCCAAAGTCCCTTCTCCAAGTGACTGCAAGATCCTCCTCTTCACAAGCAGTTTCTCTTCCTCTACCCTGTGGATGGCTGTTCTTCATCATCGTCACTTCCATGTGGCACAGCCGCTCCAGCTGCCACAGCGCTGGGGCAGTGTGGTTCTCTCCCTGCTCAGGGTAGCCAGGACAATCCCAGCCTGCCTCAGATCCATCTTGAGCAAAGACCCTGGCAGGGTGCTGGGTGCTACCCTGCCCTGGCTTGCAGATGGCTCTGGTACTCCAGGAGCCCCCAGGGACAGGGGACATGGGCACACCACAGTGTCTCTGCCTCAGGCAAGCCACCAGGACAGAAAGGGTCCAAGAGGGTTCAAGCCAGGCCAGACCTCCTTTGATCCCTGTTACAGGGCTGTTGGTTTCCAGCTGAGCCCTGTCTGGAGGATCAGGGAGGCTCTGCCACACCTCAGTCCCAGAGCCCAGCATAATTAGGCTCTACAGTCCCTAGGGGCTGCAAGGGACTTGTCCACACCCCCTGGGGAGTGCTAGGGCAAAAGCTACAGGCCCCAGGCTGCTGCAACCTCTGTGTCCACCCCTGCACCCACCCATGAGCCACTGCCACCATCACACATGCAGAAGACTCCTGCCACTTCCTCCTCATGGTGCCCAGGGACAAGCAGTGCCCAGCACTGGGGCCACCCCCACAGGCCACGGAATCATGCTCCTCTGGCATAGGGCTGCATCCAACACCCACATATCCCTGGATCTGCCCAAGTGAAGGTGGGTCCTAGAGACCCTTCTCCTCTCCCAGATGGGGCCACAGGAACCACTCAAGACCACTCTGCCCATTCCTGCAGCGGTCCA
Source organism: Melanerpes formicivorus (assembly GCF_026170545.1). NCBI lineage: Eukaryota > Metazoa > Chordata > Aves > Piciformes > Picidae > Melanerpes > Melanerpes formicivorus. The sequence continues at coordinate 2,648,792 of NW_027142386.1, read as the reverse complement.
GGGTTCAGTCTCATGTCCTGGCCCTGCAGGGCAGGATCACCGTAATGCTGGGCTGTGGCACAAGTCTGTGGCACAAATTTGGGCTAGCACTGCCAGACTGGCACAGACAGGCAGCAAAGAGCAGCTCACCCTTCCAAGCTCATTGTGGCAGGAAGCTGCCCCCAAAAAACCTGGGGAGCAGGCAGGCTGGCATGTGGGGTGAGCCACCCAGGAGCACAGCAGGGAGGTGTCAGGGACAGCAGCTTGTGATAACTCCCCCCAGGGCTGCGGTTTCACAGCATTTCCTCTGATCTGATCATGGGCTGCCACGAGATGAGCCACTGTGCTCCCACATGAAGCACCTCACCACAGTGTCACCAAGGGAGCCCCAAGTGGGACCAGCACAGCTAATTCCAGGAGATTTGTTCCAGGGGGGGTTGTTCCAGGGGGGGTTGTCTCGCTGCAGTCAGCCAAGGGAGGTGGCAGCATAGCCCCCACCTTCCAGGAATAATCCAGAGAAGCTTCCATCCATAACCCTCCTTCTGCCTGTGCTGCTGAAGCTGCAAGGCTGGACAGGGTGTTTGGCTCCCCACAGCTGGGGCAGCTGCAGACCCTGTGCAAGATGTGGTTGAGGACTTCCCCTTCAGTGCATGCTTGGCAGCACCCGGCTGGAGCAGAGCTGCCGCGCAGGCTCCAGCCACTTCCCTAAATCTAGGGTGCAGATCTAACTAGCTGATACCACGGTGGGGGTGAAGCTGCTGCCCCTCAACGCTCCCCTTGCTTGCCAAGCACAGCTCTGGGTAGCTCACCCACCTTCCCAGGCTGTAGTTAATTTGCATAAGGCGGTTGGCTGAGATAAATTTGGGCTCAAGATAAGAGCACCAACACCACAACCGTCCTCTCCCGGTGCGGGCCCACTCTGGGCGAGCTGGCAGCCGGCTGTTACTGTGAGGAAGCAGCAAACTATCTCTGACTATTACTGGATGTTTTTTTCACCCTAACTGCCCCAATCCCCCTCATCAGTTCCACAGGGATGGCATAGACTCCCATGCTGCTTGTGGCACTGAGAACCCTTTTCCAGGACACAGCACCCCCTCAGGGAGGGACCCCAACACAGGAGTCCACACTGGTCCCTGCACTTCACTGCAGGGACCCCAGGGCATGACACCAGAAGGGCTCCTGTTAATAATTCACACCAAGGCAGTTGCCTCCTCAGCCCCACGAGACCCTGACTCACCAGCAAGCACAGGACACAGTGTCCCCAGCCCTGATGAGCTCAAGGGCCCTGTGGCCTAGGGTCACCCACTGGGGACAACTGAGAGCTGCTTGGCCCTGGGGAAGCCCAGATTTTACTGTCAGTCTCAGTTTTGCTGTAGCATAGACCAGCTAAGCACACAGCAATCACCCAAACTCAATGCCACCCCCATGCAGGGGAGCACAGGGACACCCTGTAGCCCTCTTCTACCATGCAGGCATGGCCCAAGAGACAGCAGGGAGCCCTGGCCAGGCAGCACCAGCTCTGGTGACACGAGCCACCAGGATGGGGGCAGTGCCTGGGCAGGGTGAGGACATCTCTGTGCCCTTCCTCCACCCAGGTTCAGACAGCAATGCCTGGGGCATCCTAGAGCACCCAGTCCCACCTCACTGCCATGGGGGATGCTGCCCCTCCACATGGGATGTCCCTCAAAAGCACCTTCCAGTCTTCTCTGCTCCACACAGGGCACCCTGGACCCATCTTCCCTGACCTGGGGCACTGCTGTCTCAGCCTGGATACTGCCTCAGGTTGGTTCACCCTCCACACAGGACATCCAGGAGAGCCCAGCCTAGGGCAGCCCTTCTTCCAAAAGCAGCCCCCCTTCCACATCTCTGATCATCCCTGGGGTGCCTCTCTCTTTCTAGAGGTGACCCAGTCCCCATCTCACTGCCACAGCAGCTGTTGCCTCTGCAGCCAGGGGTCTCCAGGAAGGCTTCCCTGGGGGTGACCCCCACCCCAGAAAAGCTCTCTTGGGGCCACACATTTCCATTTGAGGGAGGCTTTCCTTCAGGCAAGGCACTCTGGATTTCCCCCCAGTTCAAAGCATCCCCAGGGCTGAACCCCCATACCAGAAAGGCACCCCCATGGCTGACCTCCTTCACTCAGAGCACTCCAGAAAGGCATCCTTGGCGCCACTCCCCCCACAGGACACCCCCGAAAGGCTGTCCTTATACCATCGCTCTCCATCCAGGTCACAGAAGAAAGCCTGCCCCCGAGACCTCCCTTTCTACTCCAGGCACCCCAGAGAGGCACTCCAAGGCTGATTCTGCATCCCAGAAAGGCTCTCCTGGGGCCATGCATTCCCGCCCAGGGCACCCTGAAAAGGCTCCCCCGGGGCCACCCATCCCTACCCAGGGCACCCTGAAAAGGCTCCCCTGGGGCCACCCATCCCTACCCAGGGCACCCTGAAAAGGCTCCCCCGTGGCCACCCATCCCTACCCAGGGCACCCTGGAAAGGTTCCCTCACCTAGGTACACCCCAGAAAGTCTGCCCCAGCGATGACCTCTCAACCCGAAGCAGTGCAGCAATGCCTCACAGCCCCCCCCGAGCACCCACCGGCGAGGTGCCAGGCCTTCCTCCGCCCGTAGCGGCCGCAGCCGGTGGAGCGATCGGCCTCGTAGCCGACGAGGGGCGTGCAGAGCCCGTCGGCCACCTGGCCGGCCAGCAGCAGGGCCCCGGCCAGGCGGTGCCCGTAGCCCAGCACGGCGTGGAGGTAGAGCAGCAGGTACGTGAACCACAGCGAGGCGCACAGGTCGTTCAGGAAGTGCCCGGCCGCGAAGCTCAGCCGCGCCCGCAGCGCCAGCGCCGCGCCGCCGCCGCCCGCTCCCGGGCTGCGCTCCGCCGCGCCGCGCTCCGCCATGCCGCGCCGCCGGCCCGCAGCGTCCGGGACAGCGCGGGACAGGGCGGGGCTGCCCGGCCCCACCGGCGCCCTGCTCCTCCCCGTCGGCCGGCTTGCACCCTCCCTGCGGGTCTGCGCCCGGGGAAGATAGTGGGAGGACGCAGGAGGGCTCCAGAAGCCCTGGGGACTGGAGGCGCCCGTTTGGAGGGGACTGGGGTCACTGGAGCTCTGAGGTGACCACCGCTTGGGTGGCTACTGGGGGTCACTGGGAGCAGTACGGGGATACTGGGGTGATTGCGGCTGTGTGATTGGGACAGTGTGAGTAGTACTGGGACCCGCTTTGAGGGGAATATTTGCATCATTGGAACTCTGAGGTGACTCCTAGCATTATGGAGACTCCCAGCTGGATGCACACTGGGTGACTAGGAGCAGCGTGGGAGTACTGGGGTGGCTGAGACTTGAGTAGATACCAGGGTCAGTGGAACCAATATAGGCAGCACTGGAGTCATTGGGACTTCAGAATGATCCCCCTTGAGTGGACCTGGGGTCACTGAAAACAGTGTGGAGGTACTGGGGTAACTGGGACTTCCCCCCATAGTAGGTAATGGGGTCAATGGAACCAGCGTAGACAGTACTGGTGTTGAAGATGATGGGGAAATCTGAACCCTTGAGCCAAAGAGGCTTCACGTTCAGAGTGGAACTGTTCGTTTACCCCTGGGACAATGAAGAATGGGACTTGCAATGGGATGGCCTTCGTGGTTGAAATGTCCTGGACTATGCTACTAATTCCCGCAGTTAGCTTTTGGCTGGAAAATAGCATTCGAGGCTAAACCAGAGTCGTTATCATGTCAAGCCCCACACCTGGCTGGGAGACCCCTGCCCAAAACAAACCCCTCAGCCTAGGAGCATGAGCAGCGAAGAGCAACTGGACCTTTAACGCGAAGCGGGATGGAGACCGAGGCTGGGTAATTGACAGGGGCTGGCTTGAGGCGGAGCAAAGGCACCGCGTGAATATCCGCCGGGATGACCTACGGGTGCGCTGGCTTGGCTGGGGACGCCCCCGGCACCCAGACTTGCGCAACTCTGAAATAAGCCATGTCCCTCCTGCGGGGGGGGGGTGTGGGTGTGGCATTGGGGTTGCTACACACTGGGGGCTCTGCGATCCCCATGGGCAGTGCTGGAGTAAGTTGGTCACCACTTCGAGGCGACGGGGTTGGTTCAGGGCCATTGACACCCCAAGAGTGGGGGCGTTTGGGCTACTAGGAGCAGCCGTGGGATACTGGGGCGTTTGGGCTACTAGGAGCAGCCGTGGGATACTGGGGCTGCTGGCAGCGGTGAGTGAGAGTCACTGGAGTCCCTGGGTCAGCCCTGAGATGGGCACTGGGGTTACTGGGAGGAGTGGGAGGATGCTGGGATCACTGGGACTAGGATCACCGGGAGCAAGGAGGGCACACTGGAGCCACGGGACTCCAGGAGATCCCTCCCGGGGCTCCGGCCCCGCAGGCCGAGTGGTACCGGTCACACGGACCGTGGGTCAGGCACGGTGTGCCGCACCCCGCGTGCGTCGTTGCCCCTTTAAGGGCAGCAGGCGCTGCCCCGCCCCCAGCACGTCTGTATCCCCACGCCGCATGCTGATTGGCGGGCAGCGTGCCGCGCGCGCCGAATCAACGTACGCGCACGAGCCGCGCCGGCCGGGCCTGCCCCTCCCCTCTCCCCGCCGCTTTCCTCTGACGTCACCGCCTCAGCCAATCCGCGTTAGGCTGCCCTCCCCAGGCGTGGTGCGAGGGGCCAATCGGAAGGGCCGAGGCGGGAGTCTCGTTTGCATAATAATAGAGGGGCGTGGCCAAGTGAGGAAGAGCGGCGGAGGGGCACCGGCAGGAAAGTTGGGGCGGGGGGTGCTGGGAGACCCCGGGGCAGGAGGATCCCCGGGGCTGGGAGGGCGGTTTGAGGGATTGCGAGGTGGGGAGGTCCCCCAGGATGGGGAGTTTCGCGGGGGTCCCCGGGACAGGAAGATCGAGGACGGGAGGGTTTGGGAGACCCCGAGGTGGGGGGATCCTCGGGAGCGAGGGGTCTTGGGGCCCCCGGAAGGGGGTGGGGGTCAGGAAGAGTTTCGAGGGGCGCTGGTGGGAGGGGGCGGTGTGTGGGAGTGATCTATTGGGGGGCAGCAGTGGGGTCCCGGGGAAACGGAGGGGTTGGTGGGGGCACAGCGCGGGGGCGTTCAGTGAGGAGAGGGGGGCCTGGAGCTCATCCTGGGGCCCTGGGAGGGGCTGGCGCTGGGTTGAGACTTCCATGGGGGCCAGGAGGAGGTGGAGAGACTCGAGAGGGGTTGGCTGGGGAGGAGACGCCATTGCGGCCGTCTGCCATGTCCCACGGGGAAGACCTCCCCCTCCCAGCAGCGGGACAGGGCGGGGGCGGGGGCGCCCTTGTAGCTCCCGCGGCACCAGCCCCCGGGCTGTGTCCTCAGCCGCCCCGTCGCCTGCTGGGCGCGGTGCCATCTCTGGCTCTGTCCTTCAGGGTGGTGACCCGAGCGGTGCTGGTGATCCCCTGCACCCATGGCCCACAGCGCCAGGCAGCTGCCTGCTGGGATGCTGTAAGTGTCCCCTCGCTGCGATTCCGGCCCCATGTCGTCCTGCGTGCCACAAGCTGCTCCGTATCCCCCCAGCCTGTGCCGAGCCTTGGTCCTTTGTCCTTTGCCTGTCCTGCCATGCAAACCTTGGGGCTCTTCCTTGTGTTCTGGGGACCCTCATCCCTTACTGTGGGCTGCACTGCTCTCCCCGTACTTGCCTGCTTTCTTAAGTTGTGCTTCCATCTAGCTGGGCTCCTCACTGCAAGGCTAAGGAAGACATGGTGTAAAAGAAGTGTCTGTAAGGTTATGACCAGTGAGGGCTTAGGTGGTGTGGGGTGACCTGTGGACTGTCCTCAGCTGGTGTTGCTGTCTCTGCCAGCAGAGGGGCAAGAGCTGTGGGGTGGGCTGGGGGTGGGAAGTGCCTCTGAGGTGGATGCCAGAGTGAAGCCACTGAGGGATGTTCAGAGAAGTGGAGGAACTTTACTTTTAAAAACATGTGAGGAATCTGGATTGCTTGGAGGAGCAGGAGAAGGCAGAGATCTGGTGGCAGAGGGTCTTGGTGCATTCCTGGCTGTGGTGCCTGAGCATGATCATACTGAATAAGCACACTGGGAATGTCTCTGTTAGAGCTGTTAAAGGCCAAGGCTGGCTGTGCCCATGCAGAGCCTCAGGGATGTTTTTTCCTTCCCCCAAAAAAGATGGAAGAAGAGATGGCCTCTCACCTTCCCCTGGGGCTTCCATGTGAGCATAGGGGTGCAGGCTGGCTGGCCAGAATCAAATCCTGATGGGAAAAACTCACCCTGGGTGCAAGGACCAATGCAGTTACAGGCAGTGTCCCTGGGGACTTGCATAACTAATTGCAAGGGTGGTGTGTGCCTGAGAGTAGGAGGCTGGGGTCTCTGAGGGGACTTGGGTTTACATCAGGCACCTGAGTGACAAACAGGAGGGAGGAACTCTGGGGTGCATCCCAAGCCTGTCAGGATTGGTTTGGCTTTTGGTTCACAGTGTAGCTCTCTACTGAGGTTTGTGCTTGGCCCCGAGCTAGTTTCCATGGCCTGTGATGGGTGAACCCCAAGGTTGGGTCGTTTGCTGCAGTTCTCGAGCCCTTTGTGGCTCCCCCAGTGTGTTGCCAGCAGGCACACTGTGTCTGGGACTGAAGGATGCAAGCAGGACAGGGGTTTGGCTGTGGGGTGGACTCAGCTGGAGAAGGAGCTGCTGCAGCTTAGAGAGCCCTGGGGTGATGCTGCTGTGAGGCTTCATGTGCTCAGCTGGGACAGGGAGCCTCTGCTGACCTGGGTGCCTGGACCTTTGTCCTCTGATGAAAGCAGATCCTGAGCTGTAGAGACAAGGCAGCAAGTAGGAGAGTGAGAGTCAGGGCCAGCAGCCCTGTGTTAGAGCCATTTGGTGGCTCTCAGAAGTGTCTCAGTGGCAGTACAGATGACAGGAACCTTGTGAAGCAGTTGTGGCTGGAGCAGGTTGAGCCAGCCCCAGTGCTGTGCCCTCGGCCTCTGCCTTGAGGGTTCTCTTTATCCCTAGTGCTGCATGTGGGTCATGCTTGCAGGTGTGCCCCTGGAGCCAGGATCCAAACCCACACAGCTCCTCCCTTGCAGAGGAGGATCAGCTGGTTCAAGCTGCCTGTGACTCCTCCTCAAAGTGTGCACCCAAGTCCTGGTGTCAGGCAGGGATGTGTCTGTCCCTGCTACCTGACTCCAAAGTGGCATGAGCAGCTCCAAATGTTACTGAAAGGTCTCAGGTTCATCACCAGAGCTGTTCCTGCTTGCCTGATGCTGGGCTCTGCTTGAACCCCATCACTCATCTGTGGCCTCCCCTCAGAGGAGCTGGGGCTCCAGGGCTGGTAGGGAGTTCAGAGGCTTTTTGGGTGGTTGAGGTCTGGGGGATCTGGTGAGCATGAGGCCACACTGCTCAGGGATGTGTCACCATTGATCCCAGTGGTTTACCAGCTCTTTCTGAGTGGTACTGTCTGGCTGCAGACATGCTACAGGCAGAGCTCAGCATGGAAGCTTCCTGGTGGCCATCAAGCAGGAGAAGGGAGAGCTGGCACGGACGAGTGGTGAGAAGCCGCATGGCGAGGAGGAGGTGAGCTCCACACGGCCTATGGGAGCCGATCCCTGGTGCCTAGCCTGGGGCTGTCCCTCCACAGCCCTTCAGCAGCCCAGGCTATGACCCAGACCTTCCCTCAAGGGACAGGAGGCCCAGCTGGGTCTGCAGGCTGCTCCTTTGCCCTGCCTGCATGATGGCACCGCGTGCTCAGATCTGTGACAGACTCTACCTTTCCCTTCTATGGGTGCCAGCCAGTGAAGAAGAGGGGCTGGCCCAAGGGCAAGAAGAGGAAGAAGATCCTTCCCAACGGCCCCAAAGCCCCGGTGACAGGCTATGTGCGCTTCCTGAACGAGAGGCGTGAGCAGATCCGCACCCAGCACCCTGACCTGCCCTTCCCAGAGATCACCAAGATGCTCGGGGCTGAGTGGAGCAAGCTGCAGCTTTCGGAGAAGCAGGTACAGGCTCCAGGAGAGAGCCCCAGGGCTGCACCCCTCGAACCTGCACCCCTCAAACCTGCACCCCTCGAACCTGCACCCCAAAGCCTGCTGCTGGCTGAAGCTCCACGAAGGAGCTTGTCCCAGTACTGGTGGGCTGCTGAGCAAGAGCTGCACCTCAAGGAGTGGGATGGGGTCAGCAGTTCCCTGGGGGGGCCTGGGGTCAGGGCCAGGCTGAGGACGGTCTGTGACCATAGAGGTACCTGGATGAAGCAGAGCGGGAGAAGCAGCAGTACATGAAGGAGCTGAGGGAGTACCAGCAGTCAGAGGCCTACAAGATGTGCACGGAGAAGATCCAGGAGAAAAAGATCAAGAAAGGTGAGTGGTGAGATCAGTGGCTCCACTCTTGCTGCCAGAGCCTCTTGGGGGGTGCTGGGCTGGCTCCTAGGGATAACATTCTTCCTTCTTTCCAGAGGATGCAGGCTCTGCAGCAGTGAACACCCTGCTGAATGGGCACCCACACAAGGTAAGGGCCCTGGAGAGCCTTCCTGAAGCAGGTGGCACTGCTGGGCTCACCTGGGGGATGCCAGGCTGACTGCAGGTTTGGGCAGAGCTGTCCTTCCAAGTGCTGGCTTCCCGCTGAAGCAGAGCCTGGAGTGACAAGAGGCAGAGCAAGAGGCATCCCTGTGCCTCCTGTCTGCCCAGCCCCAAGGACACAGGGTCCCCCTCAGTGGGAGCAGCCCTGCCTGATCTGTCCCCTCTTGTCCCCCAGGCTGGCGAGTGCAGCGACACCTTCTCCACCTTCGACGTGCCCATCTTCACCGAGGAGTTCTTGGACCAAAACAAAGGTAGGGGCTGGGCTGCCAGTGCTGCAGCATCTTGCCTGGGGGCCAGCTGCAGCAAAGCCATGGCTGGAGCAGCCTGAGACCCACATGGCAGGGCTGTGGCTAGCACTAGCTCTGAGGTTCAAGCTGTGAAAGGTCCATGGTGAGACTGGGTAGAAAGACCAAATCCTGGCTGGAGCCTGGGGGTGGTGATGCTGAGCCTCTTGGGAGAGTCATGGCTGGGGAAGGGGTTGGGTTTGGGACAAAGGAGAGAGCCAGAGAGGCCAGGCCTGCTGACTCCTCGTGGTCGTGGCAGCCCGGGAGGCTGAGCTGCGGCGCCTGCGGAAGATGAACACCGAGTTTGAGGAGCAGAACGCCATCCTGCAGAAGCACACGGAGAGCATGAACTGTGCCAAGGAGAAGCTGGAGCAGGAACTGGCCCAGGAGGAGAGGCAGACCCTGGCCTTGCAGCAGCAGCTCCAATCTGTGCGGCAGGCCCTCACTGCCAGCTTCGCCTCCCTCCCCATCCCTGGTGAGTTTGGGGCACCCATGAGGCACCTTTGTGGCTCTGCACAGGGGCAATGGAGTGCCAGTTAATGTTAATCTGCTGGTGAGGTGAGATCCTGGAGCACTTTGTAGGGGCTGTCCTGGGTGTCCAGAGATGTGACAGCCCTGTAATGTGGTAGGGCAGGTTGGGAACTGCCCTCCTGAGCCACAACTGTGTCTGCAAGACAGAGATTAGCCCAAATCCACTTTTTCCTGGACCTGAGTCAGTGTAGGCTTGCAGAAGGTGGCAGATAGTGTTCAGGGTCCCTTCTCCAGTCACCAGCACAATGGGCAGCATTGGATGGGGACTTGTGCCCCTTCTAACTGAGCTGCCACCTCACAGGCACCGGGGAAACCCCTACACTGAGCACCCTGGACTTCTACATGGCCAAACTGCACAGCGCCATCGAGAGCAACCCTCTGCAGCACGAGAAGCTGGTGGTGCGCATCAAGGAGATCCTGTCCCGCATAGCCAGGTGAGCCCTAGGGCCCTCGTGTCCTGCCCACCACGGGCTCAGCCCATGGCAGGTGGGGGCGATAGGAGCTGAGTGGGGAAGGTGTGGGCAGAGGGATCTCAGAGCTGCTCCAGGCAGTTGTGGGAGAGAGAAGTCACCCTGTGTACGTCAGCCTTGCTTTCCTCCTTCCTCAGCGAGCACTTGTGAAGAGGACCAGTCCCTCCCGCAGCCTGGCGCCGGCCGGACCCAGCCCTGTCCCTTGGAGCTCATGCAAGGGACAGTCTCTGCTGTTGGTCCGGCTGCTTCCCCCTCCACTCTGTGCACCTCACTGCAGAAGTGAGCTGGAACTCCCCACCCAGCCCTGGTGCAGCTGGGCCCCACGGCTGCACCATCTCCAAGGACCTCAAACTTCTGGGGACCAAGCGCTGACAGTGCTGAGAGACTCCAGCCAGCACCGTGCTGGGTGAGGTGGCCAGCAGCAGCCATGAGCATCCCCCGGCTCTCCTGTGAGCTCCTGAGATCCTGCAGCTCCACCTCCCAGAACGAGAGCCTCCCCAAAGGCTGTCAGTGGCAGATGAGGTCCCTGCAGGTTACTGGCCTGGAGTGAACTGGCCTCTTCCACAGTGCCCCTGAGGAGGCAGCTGGGAGCCCCTGAGGCTCGGTGCTGCCTCCTGGCCTGTGGATCAGCTCAGTCCACGTCCAGCAATGGGTGAGGTGGGAGGCATCCTTCTGCCTGCCTCTTGCTTTATTTAATCTTCCTGCTTCCCCATGGGTGCCTTCAGCCCCCTGCCTGTCACCTTGCTGTCCCTTCTGCCACCTCTGGGACCCAGCAGGGCAGCTCAGGCCCTCTGCAGCTGGTGAAGGCAAAAAACTTCTTCATGCCAGAAGGGGAGCTGGGGCTAACCCCTTCCTTCCCAGGGTGGGCAGTGCACAGACTTTGGGCTCCTGCCTCCCTGCCTGAGCCTGTCCTGCGTCATGGGACCATGGTGACGGCAGCCGTGTCTTGGCTGTGCTGTGCTGGGGTCAGCCATCCCCTGGGCTGCCTGTCACTAATCTCAGATTGTGTAATTAGAGAATGTCTTATTTTCTTACTAGCACTACTTGGAGCTGGCCCTGGGTTTAACCCAAGGCCAGCATGCAGCCGCTTGTCTCTTGCCTGTGAGGTCTGTGCTCTATAGATGAGTCTCCTGGTTATCCTCTCCTGTTGGCCACTTGGCTTGGGATATGGAGATGGGAGCAAATAAATGTGGAAGAAACAACTAGTCTGGGCTCTTGTGTTCATGCTTGGCTGGGTTTAGAGCTGCTTCCAGTCCTAATCTTGGAGCGCGGAGCGAAGCTGATGGCCCTCAGCTCATTGCTGTAGCCCCTGACCCCAGCTGGGGTGGGTGTGACGGCGCCAGCTGCCCTCCCTCTTCCTCCAGGCTGGCCGAGACCCTTCCTACGTGCCAGAGCTCACCTGATCCCGGGCAGGTTACCTGCATCACCGGATCGGGTTCCCCAGCCCGGGGATCACCTTACGGCCAGGCCGGGAGCTGGCGCCATCCATAATTCAGCAGCGGCAGCAGCGGGATGCGGCGAGCGGGCAGGCGCGGCAGGCAGGCCCCGGAGGGCAGCCCCATGGAGAACGGCGTGGGGCAGCAGCCGGGGGCCCCCGAGACCCCTGCTGCCGAGGGCGCCCCGGATCCGCGCCCCCCGCGGCCCCGCCCCAGGCTGGTGTTCCACACGCAGCTGGCCCACGGCAGCCCCACAGGGCGCATCGAGGGCTTCACCAACGTCAAGGAGCTCTACACCAAAATCGCTGAGGTCTTTGACATCTCTCCCACCGAGGTGAGGAGGCTGCAGCTGCCAGGGTGCAGGGAAGGGGTCTTGCACCCATAGTAGGGGGGGAATCAACCCTGTGGCACAGTCTGTGGGCAGCCTTCCTTCAGGGGCCCAGCTGCTTGTAAATTCACTGGAGTGACCTGGAAAAGAGCATTTTAATCTCAGGGCTGTCTTGTCTCCTCTGGGGAGCAGGTGGGTGGCTCTCTGTCCCACTTGGTCCCCCTTCTGATGGGCAGGGGATGGGTACTGCATATTCCCTGGCTGATACCAGCTACCCTGGAGGCTGGAGCCAAGGGAAGGGTGCAAGGGAATGGTGCAGTGCTGAGTCTCTGGGCAGACTGGGTGTCTCCAGACCTCTCTGCTCCAGCAGCACTCAGAACTGACTGGGTCCACCCATGGCTGGCTCCTGTACCTGCACCACTGATAACCCCCCCAAGCTTGCTGGGGCATCCCCAGCCCCTGATCTTGGGATTCCCTGGGGCAGATCCTCTTTTGCACGCTCAACACGCACAAGGTAGACATGCAGAAGCTGCTGGGGGGACAGATTGGTCTGGAGGACTTCATCTTTGCCCATGTCCGGGGCGAGACGAAGGAGGTGGAGGTGACCAAGACAGAGGATGCACTAGGCCTCACCATCACAGACAACGGTGCTGGCTACGCTTTCATCAAGGTAAACCCCCCCCCGGGGCTAGGGGCAGCCCTGGCATGACATCCCCTGCTGGTGACCCATCTCTGGGACCACGCTCCTTCCCTCAATGCCCCCCAGCATTAGATCCCCACTACGGTCACCCTGGCCCTTAGAGGTCTCCCCATCATGGTGCAGTTTTAGGGGGACCCTTCCTGCCTGCCCTGGTTGCTGAAGGACATGGATCACAAAGGTGTTTTTGTGCAGGGTGGGATGGGGTCTGTGTTTGTCCTTCCTGTGGTGCCACCTTCTCATAGTGCTGCCTGTTGCCTTCCACGGCCCCCAGAGAATCAAGGAGGGGAGCATCATCAACCGCCTCCAGACGGTGTGTGTGGGTGACAGCATTGAGGCCATCAACGACCACACCATCGTGGGCTGCCGGCATTACGAGGTGGCACGGATGCTGCGGGAGCTGCCCCGGGCTCAGCCCTTCACCCTGCGCCTGGTGCAGCCCAAAAAGGCCTTTGGTGAGTCAGAAGATGCCCCTGCTCTTGCCCTGGGCACTGGGGCATCCCTGGGATGAGTATAGGGAGGCCAATTCCTTGTGCCTCTGCTGCGCTGCAGGTTCACGCCTGTTCCTTGCCCAAGTCTGCCACCCCTGTGTTCACCCCTGCCCTGCACCTGCACTCCCTGTGTACCCTGCAGCCCTGGGGCATGCCTGCCTGGCTCCCACGTGGGCATTCCTCAGGGGAATCCCCACACCTGCTTGTGCTTCCCGTGGGCATCCCCACTCTGTGTGTACTGTCCTGGTCATCTATGAGCACCTTCTAATCATGTGCCTTCCCACACTGCACCTGTGGGGGCCCCTTGTGCCCATGCTGCCCATGAGAATCCTCTCCCCACGCATGGCTCAGCCTGCAGTGCTGTAGCCTGGGGTGCTGGGACATGTGTTGGTTGGGTGAAGGCCAGGGCAGAGGGCAGTGAGGGGCAGGAGATGCCAGGCCCTGCCTGTGCCCTCACCCCAACTCTGGGATGCAGATATGATTGGGCAGAGGACACGGAGCAGCAAGTCCCCAAGTGAGGGCAGAGTGGCCAGTGGGAAGGAAACGCTGCGACTGCGGACACAGGGCCCAGCCACGCTGGAGGATGGGGTAGGACCTGGCCAGAGCCAGAGCCTGAGCCCACAGGCAGTCATGCCCTGCCTGGGCTGGGGATGTGCATCCTTGTGCTCCTGGGTGAACCTTGCACTGTACCTCCATGGGAACACTGCTGGGTGCCCATGCATGCAGCACCCATGGGCATGGCCCAGTGTGCCCAGCCCCGGCACTCACCAGGGTCCTCTCACCCCCAGCCCAGTCCTTTTGAGGAAGAAGCTGCTCGCCGGGTGGACGACCTGCTGGAGAGCTACATGGGCATTCGTGACAGTGAGCTGGGTGAGCAGGGGGGCAGGGCATGCAGCAGGTGCCCACCCCAGACCCCTGCCCACTGCTCACCCTGCTTCTCCTGCTCCCCAGCCTCAACGATGGTGGAGGCAGCGAAGGAGAGCCCCAGTGCAGCCCAACTGGCCCGTGACTTGGACTCGATGCTGGGTGAATTTGCCTTCCCCCAGGAGTTTGTGGCTGAGGTGTGGGCAGCTGTCTGCCACCCCAAGGAGGCGCAGAAGTAGCTGCAAGGATGGTGGTGCCCCTCGCCAATGTCCCCTCCCCACGTCTCCCCCTGACCTGGGGCTGATGCTGCTGGTGAGGGTCCCCATCTTTCCTCCTGTGCCCTCCTGAGCTGCACCCAGGTGTGTCCCTTGGGTTGGGGGGGAAGCAGCAAGGCACCTAGACACCCCCAACCCCCCCCATCCCTCTTGTGCACCCCCAAAACGTGGTGGGGAGCTGCTGTGGTTCATTAAAGCAGAGACTGGAGGAGAAGGGCTGCTGCTCTGGCTGGCAATGGGGCTGGGGCTCCCTCCCAGAGTCCTCCTGCGTGTTAACCCCCAGTGGGCACAGAAAGCTGCACAAGCTGTGTTTTATTGGGGGTTGGGTCACTCAGATGGGGACAGGGAAGGAAAAGTAGCCCTCTGTCCCTGGCCACCCCTTTGGCTGCCAGGCTCAGGGTGGGTAGGGGGACCCTATGGATGTGGGTGAAGGGGACACTTAATTACCCTGGGGGAGTGGGATGACGGATGGTCTGTCCCTGGGGGATGCTACTGCAGGCTGGAGTCGGTGGTGAGCTTGTGGCGCAGGGAGGGTTTGAAGGCAGGGTAGAGAGAGAAGATGGAGGCCTGGGGGCGCAGGCTGGGGTAGATGCGCTGCAGCACGGCCCGGCGGAAGAGGATGTAGACCCAGGGGTCCAGGATCTGGTTCCAGGTGACCATGCGGATGTAGATGAGCAGCATCTTCTGTGTCTCTGTGGGCAGGACCTGGAGCTGGCTGCTGGCTGGCAGCTGCTGCAAGACCGTCTGGACGATGAAGATCTGTGGGGGTGGGAAGGGGGTAAGGGATCAGCAGGAGGTCCATGAAGAAGCCATGAACTTCCCCTGAGGTGGAGGAGATGTTGAGGGTCCAGACTAGGGGTCAGGCCTGTGGGAGAGGGGTCCCATCCCGGATTGGGGTACCTGCCACCAGAGAGCACCTGCTCTGCCTGCAAGTGGAGCTGACCTCCAGAACCCATCATGGAGGTGCCAACCCAAGTGCAGCGGTGGTGGTGGGGACACCGAGACCCATGGCCTCATTAGGAGAGACTCCTCCAGGCCCAGCAGGGACACAGCTGGGTGAACACAGCAAGACCTGGGACCTCACCCGGAGGAGCATGGAGTTGATGCCAGGGCTGAACATGGTGGGGAACATACCAAGACCCAAGTCCTCACCAGGAGAGGCATCCAGCAGATGGTGGCGATGATCATGATGCCCACGAGCTGCACCATCATCTCCACCTCGCTGTCCCGGCGCCGCTGCACAGACTCCCGGTCATGATAGACACGGCAGAGAGTCACCACACTGACAGTGTTGAAGATGAAGGAGAGCAGCACAGAGAAGATGCCCAGCAGGGCGAAGAGCAGGCAGAAGACAACATCACCGGTGTCAGGCAGGAGGGTGAGGAAGCACCAGGAGCCAGGGTACTGCAGTGTGTACCTGCCCAGCCCCAGCACTGGCAGCAGCCCCAGCAGGCAGGAGAAGCCCCACACCAGCCCCACAATGGACCAAGCGCGGTGCTTGGAAATGCTGGTGGAGCGGGAGAAGGGGTGATTGATGCCGAAGAACCTCTCACCAGCCATGGTGGCCCCCAGCAGCAATGGGCACTGCCCAAAGAAAACCATGGAAAAACCAAGGAAGTTGCAGAGGTGGCAGCCAGGATCCACCTTGGCCCAGGCAAACTTGATGAAGTGGTAGGGGATGATGATGGAGGCTGTCACCAGCAGCCCGATGAAGTCTGTGATCACCAGCCCGCAGAGGAAGACGAGGAAGGAGGAGCGAGCCTGGCTGGACAGCTTGCGGGACGAGCTGAGCAGCACGCAGAGGGCAAGGAGGTTGGAGCAAAGGCCGATGAGGCCGAAGGCAGTGGAGAACCAGGGTGAGGCGATGCTGTTGTGGGCACTGCCTTGGCTGTGGCTGTCATTAAACACCCCGAAGCATGTGTCTGGCCGGCCGCCTGTGCTGCCATTGGGGGACTCCATCACCCTCAACCTCAGCCAGCCCCTCACGACGGCTTCAGATGCCCTCCTGGCTCCGCTCCATGCTGTGTTCCTCTCACCAGTGCCGGTGCTGGTCCCACCTTGGCCTGCAAGAACGAGGGCTGGGGTTTAGGGCAAGTTACCCATGGCCAAGCCCACCCATCGGGCAGCCTGAGCCTACTGTTGTGCAGTGCCCTGTGGGCTCTGGGGAGGCTGCAGCAGCTGCAGGCAGTGTGGAGGGCCCCAGCCCTGCAGCTGGGCAGGATTAACTGTCCCCGGCCAGGAGCCACATGGGGCTGTTGCCACCAGGCTGGGATCCAGCCTGGGGAGCGTTTGGAGAAGCGCAGCACTGGCTGGCTCCCTCCAGCCTCAGGGGAGACATCACCAGACACCCCTGGGACATCTGCACGCTGCTGCAGGAAGGAGGGCATGCTGAAGGAGAGGGGGGTGTGTGCAGGCACAGGGCAGCTGTGCCAGGGTCTGATCCTGACACATTTCCTCTGATCTCTGTGCTTTCCCCTTCACATCCCCAGCTCAGAGAGGAGAGGCCTCCTTCCTGCAGTGGGGTGGGGAAACTGAGGCAGGGGATGGAATGCCCATGCCTGGAGCTGTGCCGCATCCCTCAGCACCAGCATCATGTCCAAACACGGCTATGAGACACGCAGTTGGCTTGCACATGTGACATCCCTTTCCTTCCCCCCACCAGCCCCACTCCAGGACACTGCCTGGTGGTTATGGCAGGGTGCATGAGGACAGACACGGCTGTAGGCTGCCTGGGCAGTGCCATGTTGGCTTGCTGGGCAGTGGCCCAGATCTGGGGACATCTAGCATATGGGAAGTCCCAGGGATGCTGACTCCATCCCTAATTAGTTCAGGCTGTAAATGGGGTGATGGTGAATGGGGCAGTGGGGACCCTATCCTATCCTCCTGTGATCCATTTCTCCAGGCTGAGGATGTCCTTGCCACCCTGTCTGCCCCATCCCTGGCCATGGCCCTGTGCCCCCCCAGGATCACTCAGCTGTATGCTGAACCCCTGCCTCTGCAAAGACTTTGCTGCAGTGTCTTATAGCAGTGGGGGTCCTGGCATCCCTGCCTACCCAGGGTGGCACCGCCACCTGCCCTCTGAATCCCTTTCCAAAGCAAACCTCCAGTCAGCCCCAACTGGTGCCAAACCTAGTGGCTGGTCCGGCGTCCAGCCCCGAACTGCATCCTCCTGCCCCGGGCGAGCCCTGGCCTAGTCCCGCAGCCTTGAACCGCACCCACTCACCTCCCTCTTTCCGGCCCCCGGGCTAGGAGCCGCTGTGCACACCCGGAGTGCACTGATCTCACAGCCCGTCCCGGGGGCTGGGATGGAGCCAGGCATTGCAACATCCTCCTCCAGGCTGCATCCAGGCAGGCTGCAGGGCTGAGGGTGATGGCACCCATTTGGCACGGCAGCATCTCCCACCCTCCCCCATCGCCAGCCCATTGGCCTTGCAACCAGTGGGGAGTGGGGCAGAGGCTGGGGGTGGCAGTGGCGGCATGTTCCCAGCCCCACCCCAGCATGAGCAGCTGGCAGAGTGTGGTGGTGATTCACTGCCACAGTGTAGGGGTGGTCCCAGTTCTTCCATGAGACAAGAGTGAAGACTTGGTGCTGTTTGTTTTCTCCACTCCCTGAGGGATCACAGCTGCAGCTCCAAAGGCATTGGCCCCCTTGAGAAATGCGTCCAGGCCTTGGTGTGATGGTTCTGGGTCCCATGTTCCCTGGGATTCACCTTCCTGGGGGGCAGTAAATTCCATAAACACTTTCCCCCCAGTGATGCCAAGGCTTGGAAGTCCTGCTCTGGCTGTCCCTGCCACATGCCTGCCCCACGCTCCTGGTCTGTATTTGTGTGTCCCCTCCTTGCCCCAGGGTGTTCCCTGCACCTGCCGCGGTGTGGCTGGGGATCAGACACCCACATGGCACAGCCTCCCTGCAGCTCTCATCACCTGTGGACTCAGCCCTTGGCCACTTACTGGCTCAGTGCAGCAGGATCTGCCTCCCCTCCCCAAATATCCAAAGAGGGGATCCTCCCACGGTGGCACCACAGCTGGGCAAGGATGCAGCAGACACAGCAGCATGA
This sequence comes from Melanerpes formicivorus, assembly GCF_026170545.1. NCBI lineage: Eukaryota > Metazoa > Chordata > Aves > Piciformes > Picidae > Melanerpes > Melanerpes formicivorus. The sequence continues at coordinate 2,630,848 of NW_027142386.1, read as the reverse complement.
TGCTGCACACTCCAAACGCCACCATCACTCACATCCTTCCTTTCCCACTGTAACCATGACCTGGAGCCTCACTCGCTGCTTGCTGTCAGTAGGGCTGAGGACTCTGCCCCAGGACCAGCTGCAATGGTGGCCCAGGCTCAAGGGCCCAGCAGCTGGGTGCCACCCCACATGGAGATGCCTCTCTGCCAGCCTGGTCCACGCAGTACTTTAAAGAAATCAAATATTAAATGAGCCCATTTAGTACTGAGTGAGCTGTGCCAGAGCAAAGCAGAGGCACCCACAGAAGGGCTTCACAGGAGCCTCCTCATGCACCATCTTCTGCTCATCCTGAGTGGCCAGATGCAGATGGGGATGCCAGGTCCTGCGGAGGAGACACTCTAAGCCTGTCCCTGCCAACCCCACACACTTGGCTTTGAGGCTAACAGATCTGGCAAAACCTCCTCCCAGGAAGATCCTGCAGGAGGAAGCATCTGGCCATGAGGAAAGACAAAGGGGTAAAATTCGGGCGGAGCAGAGCCGGCTCTGAAATGTGCTGCTGGAGGCTGAGCGGTGTTGGCAGCAGTGGCGGGGGCTGGCGTGGCAGCTAATGGGGCTCTTGGGCACCGTGTGAGCCCCTGGGTCAGAGTGACGCCGCAGATGCACCGTGGGCTGGCCGGGCTCTACCAGGCACCGCTTCCTGCTCTGGCCACATCCGAGGTTATCAAGGGAAAGGCAAGAGGCTAATGGGGAGTGCGGGAGGCTGCTCCTTATCAGCGCAGCTCCCTCTCAGTCCGTTGCTTCCCCGGCTTCCTCGGGCAGAGCTGGGCACGGGGCTGGCATGATCAGGCTGGAGTGTGTGTGGGAGCTGTGGGGGGATGGGGCTGGAAAGGGAAGTTTGCTGGATAGTGAGGCACCACATGGCTACAAAGAAATCCCAAACCGGGCACAGGCAACTCCTCACCACAGACCACATGGCCCCTCGGCTCTGCTACCCGGGACGTGGTGCTTGGCTGGGCCGAAGATGCTGCAGGATGTTTTCATTTGTCCCTCCTGTGTCCAGTCCCAACTCTGTGCTTGTTGGACCTCTCCAGGGACAGCCCTGCCTTCTCCAACACTTTCTCTGCAGTCTCCCCACTGTCTTTCCAGCCGATGTCCCTTGCACAGGTGGTCCCACAGGAAATTGTTTGGCACAGCTGTCTCTGCCACCAACTGTCCCCCCGGCTCAGAACAGTCCGGTTGCCAGCTCTTTCCCAGCCCTTCCTGTCAGCGCAGCCCCCAGCGACCCCATGCCCACCGCCCTCCTTGTAAACCCCGCTCGGATGGGCAGGATCTGCCCCAGCGGGGGAAACGCGACAGTAAATCCTGGTACCGGGGGGTGACTGGGACATGCCTTCCCCAGACACCCAGCTATGTGGGTAGACAGCGAGGTGGGGAGGTTCCGTTCCCGTGGGGTCACCGCTTTCCCCGCCTCGGAACGCAGCTGCTTTTCGGGGTTCTGTGCAAAGAGGGCGGCTGAGGCAGCCCGCACCATCCCGTACCCCGCCCGCTCAGTCCCCGCCGCCCCGCGCAGTCCCTCTGGGTCAGCCGGGACAGCCTCTGTCCGTCCGTACCAGTGCTGGCCTCTCTGTCCTTCCGTCCCAGCCTTGTAGGCTCTTTGTCTTTCGCAGGTCCCCCGGGGCTGCTCCTTCCAACCCCATCGAACGTGCCTCTCCCGGCCCCTCCACAATGCCTCCCCTCCGCCAATGCCTCCCCCCCACACGTCGACCCCGGTCCTACCCTACCTCGCTGCCGGCGAGACCCCGCCCGGCGCGGCTGAGCACGGCTCGGTTTGGCTGGATACGTCTCGGCAGGGCACGGCTCGGCTCGGGATGCCTCAGCTCAGCCTGGCTCAGCCTGGCCCCGCAGGAGGGCGTGGGGGAAGGGCCGGGCTCGCAGCACCCCCGGCCCCGCCCCGCAGCCCCCGGCCCAGATCTGGATCCAGCCCCACTCTGGTTCCTCCTCTTCCCGACCCCAATCGCCCACGTCCCCGCCTGGCACCAGCCGCACCAGGGCTGCGCCCCCGAACCCCCGGCAGCATCCCCCGGCACTGGATCCCCCGTGCCGGCGCCCAGAGCCCCGCTGTCCCGAGGTGGCCTCGGAGGGAACAGCAAGGTGCAGTGGGGCAAGCGGCAGTGTGCCAGGCCTCACCTGTCCCCGCAGGGCTGTGAGAACTGTGAGCCCCCCGACTCCCGGCTGTCCCGGCTATATTTAGCGGGGCCGGGCTCTTATCCGCGTTACTCATTTGTTTACCCAACCAGATTCCTGCGTCCGGAGAGGGGCCGGTTCAGTCCTGCGCTGCCGCCGTCCCAGCGCGACCCGAATCGGCGCAGCTCTGCTCGGCTGGCACCGCAGCTGGCCTCGTCCTCCAGCCTGGGAAGGGATGGCCCTGCCATCCCCTGCAGTGGGCCCCAAGGCCAGGGAACTGGGGGAGGCGGTGGAAAGAGGGCCAAGGTGCAGGACGGCAGGGATAGGTGCCCCCTGGCAGCATCCCTGGGTGCTCTGCACAGCCTACCCCTGTGGGATGTAGCCTGGGGGTTTTCACACTCTGGACTGTCCCAGGCTGACTTGCTCAGAGCTCACTGTGTCACTGCACTGCCCAAAGCTGTGGCCAACCATGGTGGCATATCCCCAGGCCTTGTCCTGCTAAGGTGTGGACCTACAGCAGGGGACATGATGGCCTTCACTGCTGCCCTCCATGCTCATCCAGGAAGGGCAGAGCTTGTCCCTGACACTTGTGTCTCCATCCAGCCCTGAAGCACTGGGAGCATCTGAGCTCATGGGGGCACATGGTGACCCTGTGCACCCAGCACCCCATCAAGGCTGGGGTGTGTTGGTGGTGATGCCCGAGCAGGAGGTTTGGTGCTGCTGGGCTGCACATGCTGTCCCTCACACCCTTGGTTGTGAAGCAGTCACAGTAAAAGCTCAGGAGGGCGACAGCTGAAGCCAGAATGTGGCTGTCCATGGTGGGGGGAGTGTGCCAGGAGCTGGAGTGACTCCACCACAAGAATCAGGCTCAGCACCTGGCTGCCATGCTTGGATGCTGCTTGGGTGTGCTGCTGCCCCTCCCACCCTGCTGGTACAGGGCACAGCTCTGCTCAGAGAGGATATGGGCATAGAATGCCAAAAGCACCACTCTGCTAGCACCCTGTCATGAACTGAGCTGCTGGCATAGTCTCAGGGACTGGAAAGGAGCTGTGCTTCCCAAACTCAGCCCAGGGCTGCACTGTGCCAAACCATGGAGCAGAAGAGCGTAACTAGGTCCCCCTGACACATAGGGCAGGTGCAGAGAAGAACACAACAAGCAGCCAGGGATGGAAACCACCACTCTGGGTTTCACCTGAAGCCAGCCTGAGTTGACTGTAGTGAGTACCTGGCTGCAGCAGCTCCCAGGGTTCAGGCTGAATTTCCTGCTCTGGGCCCCATTCAGAGCTCAGTCGGTTGCAGAAGGCAGGGCACAGGACAGGATGTGGACTATTCAGACTGAGGATGCAGTGGGATGTTTCTGTGAGAGAGGGGCTGTGGGAGGCAGCTGAGCAGTCTGGGGAGATTGTGTTTTCTATTTGCTCTAAAGCCATTCCTGGCTGGGCCTTCACTGCTTCCTGTGCCGAGTTCAGGCCTGAAATCCCCCTGCACCAGGCAGCCACTCAAGGGCTTTAAATAACTCACAGGAAGGAAAAGCTAGGGAATGTGTCCTGGCACAGCTGCCAGCCCCAGCCCTGTCTGGCAGGATGGGGAGGAGGCACCCACATGCAGGGCCAAGGCAGCTGGGGTCTCCTGCCCCCAGACAGGCTGAGGCCCAGCACATGCAGGTGGCAGTGGCAGGCGTGAGAGCCTTCTGAGCATCAGCTCCCACAGCGCTTGCAGGGCAGGACCCTGCCAGCAGTGCTGAGTGACCCTCCTGAGCCACGGGGCAGCTTCTGAGGCCAGGGAGCCCACACACAGCAGGGCTGGCTTTGCCCCAGTGCTGGGGAACCTGTGCAGCCCCCCAGCCGCTCTGCTGGAGGGCAGGACGCAGCAAGACCTGCAGGAAGGAAACAACTTTGCTGCCTTCGTTCAGGGCCAAGATGGAGGTTTCCTGGAGGCTGCACCACCAGTGTTATCCAGGCACCAGCATCTCCTCCTGCCTTCCTCAGCACAGATCAGGGACACCCAGAGGGTTCTGGAGTTAGTGGGAAATAGAGCTGTGCCACACAGCCACCACTTGCAAGGGCCAACACCAGCTTGGCCCTGATGTGCTCCCCACAGCTCCTAAAACCTGCTGAGAGTCACTTGAAACCCTTGGGGACCTCCACCTCACCAGTAAGTGGAGAGTGCAGTGAGAGCTACTTGGGCACAGGGTAGGAGGGAATGAAGGCCATGAGATCTGGATTTTCCCCTGTAAGGAGGTATCTAACCATCTAACCCCTTCTCCTTGCCAGAGGCAGACACCTCACAGCCATTGAACCTTTCCATTCCACAGCCAGGGGCAAGGAAGCTGGTGATGGCCCCAGGCTGGGGAAGCCAGATCCTGGGGGGTACCTTGTTGAGATCTGCAGCAACTGGAGCACTGGGACAGGGCTACCCCTGTGGACCAAAGCATGGCATGGCTCCAGCTGAGGAGTGTCTAGGCAAGACAGGTCTAGCACCAGTGATGGGAGTGTGTGAGAGGGCAAGGGGAGTGCATGGGGCTGGAAGAGGGTTGACAACATGTGGAAATGAGGCGACAGATGGCAGAGGCACAGGGCTGTAGTACTGGCTGGGGATAACAGGCTGGAGAGTTTCATGGTACCAGAGAGCATGAGGTGCCTGTGTGCAGGATCCCCTGGATTAAGCAATCCCTGTTTATTTGCTCCAAAGTCTCAGGGTCCCTCAGGATAAAAGCAAGGACAGAAAACATCCTCAGAAGCAGGCTCTGTGCCAGGCCAGGCCTCAGGGACGCCCATGGGACAGTGCCTGTGGCGGGGGACACGATGCCCCTGCGCACTGCCGGTGCCAGAGGCGCAGAGGGCGCGGGGCAGGCCCTCATCTCCGGTAACGGTAGCGCTTGAAGTGGAACCAGAGCTGGAAGATGCCGTTGGCAAACTGGCAGCGGAAGCCGTGGCGGTGGGAGTACTCCCACTCGCGGTTGACGATCTTGAAGGCGATGTCCTCATAGGGCGGCCCGGCGTGGAAGCGCAGGATGGCGAAGTCTTTGTTGTCCTGGCAGGCCTCCAGGAAGTACTCGGGCGTGGAGCGCTTGTCGATGAGGTCGGGGTAGAAGATGTTGAACTTGTAGCCCTGCACAATCTTGGGGGGCGGGTTGTCGAAGTCGTAGTGAGTCTGGTTGTACTTGTTCCACTCGAAGCCGGTGTGCACGCGGTTGAAGAAGCGCGGCTTGCGCGGCCGGTACTTGTCAGCCCACAGGTAGGCCTTGCCTGTCAGCGGCAGCTCCACGCTGAACTGCGCCTCGTCCGCGCCCATGCCCTCCTTGGCCTTGCGGAAGAAGATGTCGTCGGCGCTCTCGGTGGCGTCACCTGTAGGGAGGAGAGCCGATGCCCATCCTGCAGTGCCGGCCAGGCCTCCCGGGGGAAGGAGCGGCAGACGCTGGGCAGGCGATGCAGAGCTGGATGTGTGCACACTGCCCTGCAGACCCTGGGGAGCTGCACTGGAAAACTCATCCCAAACCCTCTTCCCAGTTGTCTGCAGCCCAAAGAGCTTGGTGGTGAGGCTGGGAGCAGGGAAGGAGCTGCCATAGTGGGGAAGGAACACCAGCAGCCTGAGCCCCAACTCCCTGCTTTTGCCCGGGCCACAGCAGCCTTTGCTGCTTGGGGGCATCCCACTGCCAGGCCAGCTCTGGATGTGTGCTTTGGATCTAGCACATACCCTTGTCCAAGGGCAGTATTCCCCTCCAGCCCTACACCCCGAAGCATGGTGCCTATGCCAGTCTATGAGGTTGGCAGGAGCAGGGCCTGCCCATGTGGCTCCTACCTGTGACCTGCAGCTGCTGGCGTAGAAGGAGCAGCCGATGTGTGTCCTCCTCAGCCTCCAGCACATGGGCATCGAAGGGCAGCTCGTTAGGGCCCAGCAACCGGGGGCTGTACTTCCCTGCATCATAATCGTCCAGGCTCTGCTGGATCAGGTCCTCCTCCATCAGCACAGCTTCTCCCTCTGCCTCTTCTTTGACCTCTGCGTCCTGCTCAGCCTCTGGCTCCGAGGACGGCCCTGGCTGTACCATGATGCTCTCCTCTGGATCCAGCCTGCAAGGAAGAGTGAAGGGAGGAGGACAAGGCAGAATCTTCTTGTCCCAGGTGTCCCTTGGGAGGGGCCCAGGTGGCCGTGCTGCCCAGGGGAAGGACTGCATACCTGTCACTGGGCGAGGCTGGCTCCTGCTTGATGATGGGGAAGAGCGGTTCGCTCTCCACACCCTGCTCCTGCTTCAGCTTGTACAGCTTCTGGCGCAGCACATCCTGGTGCCGCTCCCGCAGCCTGCAAAAGGGACAAGCTGCCAGGCCCCAGCCAGCAGAGCCACCTCACGTCCACACTGCCCAGAGCTGTGATGCCCACAACACTGGGTAGAGCCTGCAGGGTTCCCTATGGTTTTGAGCTGATTAACTCTCTGCTTTGGTTCCTTTTGGAGAACCCACTGTAAACATCACCACTCAAGCAGGGACTGAGTGTCCAACCCTCCTCTTCCCTCAGAAGAGCCAAACACCTCAGAAAACGTCTAAAACCCCTTCAGGACCAACTTCAGGTCTGTACCTCCCCAGCTCTGCTCATGGCAGAGTCTGTGCTGCCTCTTTCCACAGCCCTGGCCAGGGGCAGAGGTCACTCACCTGGCTCGAGCCATGTAAGCCTTCAGCTGCTGCAGGAGGCTCTCCCAGTACCCAATGTCGAGGTTGGGTCCTCCTGCCCGGATCTTGCTCTCAATGCCCTGGTACAGCACCTGCAGCTGGTTGTAGGTCTTGCCCTTGAAGACGGACTGCACGTCGGAGCTGACGGAGGCATTGACGCCGTCCCGGCGCTCCCCTGCATGGACGAGGGGCAGCCAGTTGGCCTCTGAGCACTCGGCAGGCCCTCACCCAGCACTCCTGGGCTGGAGCCCAGCAGATGATGGCTACCAGATCCACAGCCTCCCTCCAAAGCATCCTAGAGAACCCCTTTGAGCCCACGCACACATGGCAGACCCTCCACACTGCTCTTCCCACTGCTCACGCTCTCCTTGACACCCGCACCTGGCTCTGCCCTCCCATTCACCTGGTCCTCCTTTCCCAGAGGCCTCAAGCTTGCGGAGTTTGGCTATCTCATCCTCCGTGATGATGGTCATGTCCCTCCAGAAATCCACATTTTTCCCTTGCTCTAGCTCCATGTAAACCTGCAGGCAAGAGATAAGCATGACATCAAGCAGCTGCTCTGCACCACAGCTGGAGAAGCAGAGCTCAGGGGTAGAAGCACTGAGCTGCTGCTCCTCAGCCAGCTCTAGAGGCAGCAGAGCTGGTACCTGGATGTCTTCCACCAGATCCTCCATGTCAGAGACAGTCAGGCCATTCAGGAAGGTGTAGGGCTCGTGCATCTCCACAGCCAGGTCGTCATCCTCTGCGCTGATATACTTTGCCAGCAGGTCAATAGGCTTTGCCCTCCCATCCCGAATGCGGATCTTGGACCTGGGCGAGAGGGACAATGAATGGCGCCCACTGCCCTCTGCCCCCTGACGGGCCCAGCCCTGCGAAGCCACACACCTACCGCAGCTTGGCCTGCTGCAGGTGGAAGTTGTCCTCCTGCTCCTCCCAGGTTTTGAAGTGCTCTGCCTCTTTCTCCCGCTGCAGCATCTCCAGCTCTTGCTCACGCATCGCCTTCTCCCGCTCCCGCTCCAGGCGCAGCTGCTTCACCTGCCCAGGGCGGAGGAAGACATGAGGCCACTGTGAATGGGGCTCTCATGCAGGATGTGAAGCCATGACCCTGCTCAATGAGCTGCCTTGGCTCCTGCCATCAGCTCAAGGCTCCTGAGGCATCAAGGGCCATGGGGAAGGGGAGCCACTGAGGGCCAGTGGTGCTGGGCTGCATGCTGCTCACTGCCATCCCTTTGGAGGACAGGGGACACAGGCACAACTGAGTGCCTCAGTGCCAGTCTGGCACTTGTGCCTTTTAGCACCTTCTGAGCTGGACTCAGGCATGGAAAAAAACTTTCCTAACTCTTGTTGGAATAACAGATGACAATATACTGTAGCCCATGGGATCCTGCATCCTACAGCTTAGGGGCACCTCCAGTCCAAAAAGCAAGAAGACTTCTAGGTGAGTAACTGGTGAGTGACTGGGAGAACTGGACTGTCCACAAGATTCTCTGTCAGATGGTGGGAGGGCACATCCGAGCCTACCTTCTGCAGCTCCAGGCGATTGTCCTCCTGGATTCGCTTGTTCCTCTCCTTCAGGTCCTTCTCATCCAGATGGCTGATGCCTTTCTTTTCCAGTGCCTGAAACAGAGCAGCCAAGGGAAGCTGTGAAACCCAGTGACCTCTACAGTCCCACACCAGCCAGCAAATGCCACCCAATGCACTTGCTTCTGCTGCTCCAGTGTTCCTCCTGCTGGAGGTCCCCAAATCCCTCAGGTCCTACTCCAGAAGTACTTCAGTGATGCTGAGACTCAGCCCAGGGAGGCTGTCTCACCTGTGGAGTGCTAAGGCACCATCAAACACTGCCAGCATTCAGCCTGCAGCTCCCAGGAGGCCTAGGTCCCTCACCTGCACCCTGTTCCACCTTCTCATCCCACACCCTCGGCTACAGACCTTGCTCTTCAGGACAAAAGAGGTAAAAACTCCACTGAGCTTCCCAGAAACACCCAGATGCTGCCCCAGACAACTGCTTTGCTCTCAGGTGGTTGTTTTCAATCTTTCAGGGGTACAGAGATTCCCTCTTCAAGTAGATTTCCCCAGGAGCCCCATGCTCCTCTGCCCTGTTCTGTGGTGGCCACAGGGGCATGATCTCATTCAAGCAGCTTCCTATAATGTGGAGGTGTGTGGAGAGCTCACCTTGCTCCAAATGAAGGTGCCCAGCAGGTTATTGTCCCCAAAGGGATTGTCGGTGTTGGTGTAACCCATATACTCCTCTCCCCACCCCATCTTCTCCCTCTTCTTCCTCTCCTTGGCTTCCTTCTTGGCCAGCCTGCGAGCCCGTTTCTCCTCAGGTGTCTCCAAAGCTTTCATGAGTGCTGCCTGCTTCTTCTTCTCCTCCTTCAGCCTCAAGCGCTCCTGGAGGCTCAGCTGCTGCCCTGTCTCCTCCCTGCCCTGGGAGCGTGCTGGGGAGGGAGAGCTGATCGAGGACACAGAAGACTTGGAGCCATCTCTCTTCCTCTGCTGCTCTCTGCTCCGAGCTCTCCTCCTGTCTCGCTCACGCTCTGAGCTGGAGCCAGAGGAATGACCTCGGGACCGCGAGCGGTGCTTCTTCTGGCTTCTGTGATGCTGGCTCCTGGTTTTGCTTTTCTTCTTCCATTTCTGTCTCTCATTGCCAGAGTCAGAGCTGATATGGGGAAAAAAGTGGTATTACAGGTGGGAGAGGATGAGTGGCTGCGTGTCAGGCAGCAAATGCCCCAGAGGGGAGAGCACATTTCCTCGCTGCAGATGTGGCAAGCCGAGCCCAAGCTGCAGAGCCCGGAGAGCTCAGGGGCTCTTCATGGTGATGCCTCCCCCCTGTACGACCCGCGTCCCCACAAAGCCCCTGACCGGGCGAGTTTCATGTCGTGGAGAGCGCTTTTCACCCGTCCCTCAGTCCGGGCCTCTTCAAGCCGCTCCTGGTCCCTGCCTGCCCCGGCGGCTGCCCCAGGCGCCTCCCCATGGCACCTCACCAAGGCACCGGAGCGGGCCCCGGCGTCATCGCGGCCGAGCCACGGCGGCAGCCAGAGGGACCTGGCTTGGCTCGCCCGAGCTGCCAGCCGCAGCCGTGCCAGCCGCAGCCGTGCCAGCCGCAGCCGTGCCAGCCGCAGCCGTGCCAGCCGCAGCCGTGCCAGCCGCAGCCGCGCCGGCCTTTCCCCGGGCCTCGGCACACGGCAGCCCGGCTCTTCACCCCCCCCCAGCCCCGGGCCCTCGCAGACGCTCTGCGGCCCGGTCCCCGACCCCGGCTCACCCCGAGCTCGGCTCCCGGCGGCGTCTTCCGCTCCGGCTGCGCCGCCGCCGCTTCTCCCGGCTGCCGGAGCGCTCCCGACCGCGTTCCCTCCGCGGCGAGCGAGACCGCGAGCGAGACCGCGGCCGCCGGGCCGGGCTGCGCGACCCCGCGCCCATGGGCCCCGGCTACGGAAGCGGCTGCGGCCTCGGCTCCGCCCCGGGGGCCTCCGGCAGCGCCCGGCGCGCAGGGCCGCCCGCCCCGCCGCCTGCTCCGATCCGGGTCCCGGTCCCGGTCGCGCCGCACCGGCCCCCCCCAGTCCAGGCGTCCTTGTCTGGGGCCGCTGCTCACGGGGGGGCGGCGGGGCCGGGGCAGCTCCGCAGTGAGGCGCTGGTGGGAGGCATCCCCCGGGGGTTGGAGCGGAGCGCGGCAGCCCCGGCACCGGCGCTGTCGTCATCTCGTCGCCCGACCTCCCCCCCCGCCTTGTTTTTTAACCCCCAAAAGCGGGGCTGGGCGCCGGAAAGAGCCGAGCAGGACAGACAGACAGACACGGCACAGACACAGAATGCTTTATCACAGAGCCGGACACACAGCGGCAATTACAGCTCTCTGGAACAAGGGCCCCCCGAAGCGGGAGGGGAAAAAACCCTCAGGAGAAGGGAGGGAGGGAGGGAGGGAGAGAAGGAGGAGAAGGAGGAGGAGGAGGAGGGAGGGAGGGAGAAAAAAAATAAAGAAAACGCTTATGGCTGAATCCCGACCACCACTCCACCACCTCTCCCCTCACCGCCCCCCCCCCCCCCCAAAAAAAAAACAAAACAACCAAAACCAAACCAAACTAACCAACCAACCAAAACAAAACAAAAAAACAACCCACCAACAAAACCCCAAGGGAAACATGAGAACAGCCCTGGCTTGACATCACATTCCGGCCGCCAGCCCCCCGCGCCCCCCCGCTTCCATACATTCGTTACACAGTGCACGCACAGAGCGGACACGGCAATGAGCAGGATATGAACATCCGAGAGAACATACTGGGGTCTAATATAGACATCAACAGAAAGAGAGCCCTGACACGATCCAGGTCCTGTTTGGGAAGAGCTGGAGCACAGTGGTAGCTGGAAACAGGGATGCGGGGCTGGGTGATGGAGCCACTGCTGCTGTGCCTGTGCCACCCCCGGCAGGACCCGCGAGTGCTCTGGCTCCACTGAACACCTGCCAGAGTGCAGTTTGGGCACATGCGGCCCCAGCTGCTCACCACAGAGCCACCAGCAGTCCAAAGCTAGATCCCCCTCTGCACCAGCTCCTGGGTTTGTTCCTTGCCTCTGCCCTAGGCACGCCTACCTAAAGGAGCTTGATGGCAAGTGGTGAGAGATGCCAATTTTCTTCTCCCAAACCCACACTACAGCCACCTGCAATATGGCAAGAGCCCAAGCCAAAAGCTCACCACCAGCCTCAGCAACAGACAATATTTGGGGCACATCCTGCAGGGCTGAGTGTCCTAGCTGGGATGCTGAAGACAAAGGGAAGCAGGGGCTAATAGAGCTAGGTGGGAACTGGCTGGCTGGCAGGGCTGCTCTGCCTCCTTTCAGTGATGGAGAGCCTGGGGGCTACACCTGGACAGCACTGCTAGCGAGCTGCTGGTGTCCCATGTGAGCTGAAGTGCAGCTGGAGAGACATTCAGATGGAGAACAGGAGATGGTTCTCTTCCCCAGAAAAGGGCTGGTGTGTTTTACTGTGGGAAGACCCAGACCTGCCCTCGGGCTCTGCACATCCTGCAGTGGCAACATTGACAGCACTTAGGAAACGCTCCAGAGCTCCTCGATTCCCTCAGGCTGCATCACAGCGCAGATGTGGGGGCTGAGAGCAAGGTTTAAACTTCAAGGTCTTTTTAGCCTCCACAGGAAATGGTGAGCACTTCTCCAGCTCAGATCTAACTGGACAGCAGGTGACACACAGCAAGGAGCATGTGTCAGCCTGGGAAGGGGCAGTTTCTATTTCAGAATCTCCCCAAAGGAAAGTTTCTCCTGTCCCCCCCATATTGATAAAGTTGCTCTAGGTCCTCTCACATGACCAACCCTCCATTCCAGAGCTGCTTACTCCAAAAGTTTCAGCATTACAGAACTGGGATTGTCTCAGAAAGCCCAAACACCTGAGGAAAGGCATTGCTTGGAATGAACATGCTGCAGAGGTCTGGATTTCCCCACACCTCTTGGGACCAAGCGCAGCTCCAGCTTGCAAAGTTCCTTCACTGAGATACTCCATGAAGGTGGGGCTCAGATGCTCCCTGCACAGAAACTAAGCAGCTTTAGAGACCTCCAAAATGAGGGGAAGAAATAAAAAGTCTCTATCAGTGATGCTTAAACCATCTTAAACAAGATGCTTGGTTTCAGCTGGCTGGGAAGCCCTGACAAGGCTAAACCCAGCAGCCAAGGTGGGCCTCGGGTCTGGCATCCTGAGCCCACCTCCCAGGTTCCTCCAGCACAGTACTCAAGAGCAACATCTGAGGATGCATAAAGGATGTGGCTTCCTCTGGCCTCTCTGTGCACAGTGTCACATTTCTGGAGGGAAAAACCCCAAAGGCTGTATCCTGAGCCTTCTCAAGCCCCTTGCTTCCAGCCCAGGGGCAGGTTGGTCTGCAGGGACTGCACTCCTGCATCCAACCCCTGACCTCCCTGCAGCACTGCCCACTGCAGCCTGTGGAGCCTGGGTGGGCTCCCTGCCTACTGCTGGGGGCTGTCATGGAGCAATGGCACCAGCTGAGTGAAGGAGCTGTCAAGCAGCCAAAGGGGATTATTTGGTAAATACATGAATAAATCTAATAGCAGCAGCTTGCAAGATCCCCAGCCCGTGCTCGAGAGCAGCACACATCCCAGCCTTCAGCATCTGCAGGTGAGGGCTTGGGGAGTCTGGATTCTGTACTAGGCAAGAGAATTCATGATGATACTCACCAAGGATCCTAACAGCACATCACAGAGGGGAAGAGCTTCCCACTAGCTCAGTTACCTGCTGAGACCTGAGTTAACCCATCCTGAGTGCTGCTGTGAAGAGAGACTGGGGTGACTGAGCACTGAGAGAAGGGTCCCCACTTCTCTACAAGGAATCCCAAGGACATTCTGAAGATTGTAATGAGAACAAAGACTTTGATCCTTTCACATGTGAGGCCCATAAAGCACAGGAATTAACACCTGGGCTCCCCCTGCTCTGAAGGGTTTCCTTTCTTTCTCTGGGAGACAAGGATGGGATTGCTGGAGTTCAAGACAATGCTGTGCTGCACGTCCTGCTGACAGATGGATGAGCCTAGGCTGAAGACTACCCCATGATACCAAATCCTCTTGCCTCAAGCCTGCAGCCCTCTAGAAGCAAACTGAGAGATCCAAAGCAGTGATTGCCCATAGCAGATGTTCCCACAGGCAACATCCCAGTCACCCAGCTGTCTGTCCAACAGTCTGAACACAGCACAGCCTGGAACCATCAGATGGCAAAGGCAGGCTTCTGTGTCTGCCTCGAGCATGTGCAGCCATGCACACACTTCCCTGGCTGCCCTGAGGTACAGTGGACAGGTGGAAACCCGATGTTCGTGACCCCCAGTCCTGGGCAGCTGGACACACCGATGATCATGCGAGGTGCAGAGTGGCTCCCCTGGGGTGCACAGCAGGGTCCCCGGGGCTGCACAGCTCTCCTCTGTCTGTGCCCCTGTGCCCGTGGCGGGCGGTGCAACTCCCGAAGCCTGGACTCCAAGTGCAGCAGGAGGGGCGAGCAGCAGCGCAGCAGGTGGTGAAGGCAGGAACCATCACGTCTGGAGGAGAGCCGAGGCGCCTGCGGGGAGCGAGGTGACCGCCTCACTGTCGCCAGGAGTCGTTTGCCTCCCCCGCACAGGAACACAGACCAGGAGTCGTCCCTTGGGATCTCTGGATCCAAGAAAACCAGCACGGCTGCTTCGGACCGCTGGAAGCTGGGATCAGCTCTGCTCAGTGGCCTTTAATACACTGCATTTACATAGCACCTTTCATCCCGGGGTTTCAACGCTTCAAAGAGAAGTGGGCTCTGCACACCCATTAGCACGGGGGGGAAACGGAGGCACGGAGTGGTTAAGCGACTTGCCTTGGGTCACTTGGGCATAAACCGTGGCAGAGTCCGGACAGCCTCCAACCTCCGTCAGACCGGTCAGACCGGGCTGCTGCCGCAACGCAGCCGCTCCGGCCCCCGCCCTCCCTCCCCAGCAGCGTGCTCTTACCAATTCTTGAGTGACATCTCCCTCTCCTTTCTGATGCACAAACACGTGACAACCAAAGGAGAAAAAAACAACAACAAAAAAAAAACATTAAAAAAGAAGGGAGGAAAATAAAATAAACTAAAATGAAATGAAATTTTAAAAGTGCAGTAAACTAAACTTTTTTTTTTTTTAAAAAAAGCACTTTTGTGCTGTCTCTGTGCAAAGATAAAAGAAATAAATACATGATTTAAAAAAAAAAAAAAAGAAGAGAAATCAAAAAGGTTCACAGTATCACACATGGATAGGTAGCTACGGTAGTGCACATCTGGAAAACACTGTTACTGCCCAGGGCTCTGTACCCAGGCCCTGGCAGCTGAGGGTGCTTTCATTGCTGCCCACATCTGGGGTTGAGTAGAAATTAGAGGGTGATAGTTTTGCTCCGTTCTGAAATGCAGTGCCTGGGATCCCGCAGTGCAGCAGTACTGGTGTCAGCAAGCTCTTCCCCATCCCACTGGAACGGCTGCATTAACGAAAAGGGAACACGTCGACCTGCAGAGGGAATCGCTGCTCTCTGGGGCTTCTGTGTCTGCATAGAGATTACTGCAAGAGGCAGAGAAACCAGAGTCAGCACCGAGGCACCCGCCCTGCCCCGTCGGCTCCGAGCCCAGCCAGCTCCCCACAGCCACGACAAGCACTAAGAGAGAAGGTTGCTTGTGCTGCATCCTGCAGGCATGGCAACACGACTGAAGAGCCTCAGCTACGCACAGAGCTCACTGCACCAAGGACTTCGGAACAAGCCACAACCCCTGCTGCACAGCCCGCGGCTCTGCCGGCACAGATCTCACCTGCTGCCGGCACAGATCTCACCTGCTGCCGCAGAGCTGCTCCGAGGCACGGCAGGGCTCCGCCGCAGCCGTGCAGCAGCCCCACGCCGCGCAGAGGTCACAGCGGCTCCCTCTGCAAGCTGCCCCTGCGGAGCGAGCGGCAGCTCTGCCCTCGACCCACCGGGCACCCGGCTCCCGTTCCCTGGGCACTTACTGTATCGCTCTCCTCATCGGAGACAGAGTGGAGCTGGGCGCTATAGTGGAGCGGGGAGTAAACCCAACTCCTCTCATCTGTCGGCTGCCAGAGTGGCCAGAGACGGCGGGGAGAATGCAAGGAGAGCAGCAGCAGAGCAGGGAGCAAAGGAGAGAAGAGGAAAAAATAAAAGGAGAAAATAAAAAGAGCAGGAAACAACACAGTAAGAACAGCTGTTCACCTGGATGGAGAGAACCAAGCTCAGTGCCAGGTCTGGGCAGAGAAGCATTCCTCATCCTCAGTACATACCTGCTCCCTGCTGACATGGGACCCTGCTCCAGCTGCAGTGGGGGAGGGCACAACCTTTCTTCTTGCAGGGACAGATTTTTTAGCTTTTCAGATGCTAGGGGAACCTCAGCTCCCTGCCACAGCCTCACCCTAGCTCCAAAGAAACATGGCAAGTGACTCATGCACAGGCACTGACAGAACTCTGTCCCTGCTCCCAGCTCTGAGCCCTGTGTACAGTACAAGCTGGCACCTCTGGTGCCCAGGGGCTTTTACACTAAAACAAATTTGGTTTGCTGTGTGTTCCCCTTTCCCTGCAGGCCAAGCATGGGTTAAACATGGTGGATGGTGGCCACAGAAAGGAAACAGTTACCACTGAGAGTCTGGGGAGACAGTGGGGTGATGGGAACAAGAACAACAAGGGAAGCAAAGCACAACCGGACCTTGGAAAGAAGGAGGGGAAGAGGGATAGGCATTGAGGGAGCTGGGCACCATAGCACGAGATGCCCAGGCAGATTCAAGGGCTGGTGTCTGCTTCTAGTGTTCCCAAGGGGTATCCCACATCCACTGCAAAGAGGCAGTGTTGGCTCCAGGGGTCAAACCCCTGCCCCTTTGACTCAGGCTAGGGGTTGCAAAGGAAGAGGAATGGAGCTGGATACTTGGAAGAAGCCTGGGAGAGTTCCTAGCCCAGGCCCATGTACAGTGTTGGTGTACATGGAACTACAAGAAGCCAGAGGAGCTTTGAAGCACTGGGCTCCACATGCTGAACCCCATCAGTAATTGCAGCTGCATTAGCAGAGAAGGAAGGATGAGAAACTCCTGCCTGGAGCTTCTTACAGGGCTCTGCTAGAGGCACAGGAAAGCTCAACACTGCATGAAGTCTGCCCCACATCCTGTTTTTCATCCATCCCGAATGAACCACATGCTCCAGCCAAGCTCTTTCAGAGCCTTTTAGGAGCTCAGATGCATGAAGGGAGCTGCAAATCCAGCACAGAGATAAAGGAGCATCCGGTGCTTGGTGTTAACCCTCTTGGTGCTGGGGCAGCCAAGTCCAGCTGGAGGAGGTGCAGTACTTTTGTCATGCCATCAGCCAAGGCCAGGAGCACATTCCTGGCCTGCTTCCTCATGCACCCTGCCTGATACCCTCTCCACCACAAAGGCAGGCACTGGGAGGGCTATGCTGGACAAATGCTTGTATGGAGGCTCTAACACCACTGCCATTACTCTCTGAGGACATCAGCTCTCCCAAAACCTGAGAACTGACATGCTAAAAATCCACAGCAGTTCAAGCCCCTAAATGCTCAACAACCTCCCTGCATCTTTAGGGCAGGAAAACCCTCCGAGCTCCCAGAAAGCTGCTGTAAGGAGACAACACCTGTCAAGAGGGGCTGGAGAGCAGGAACCATGCCTAACCCAGCAGCAGCTCCTACCTCACTGGGCTTTATGAGCTGCTCACAGCCCAACCACAAGCCTAGAAAGTTTGATTTGCAACTGGATTTTTAGCATCTTAATAGTCTCTTCTGAAACCCACCTAGTTTCCTGGGGCCAAGAGAGCTGAGCCTAACATTATCTACAAGGGCTCAGGTGTCTCTCTGGCCAGGTCTGGTACAAGGGCTGTGACAGTGCAGCCCACCTCATGGCAGCAGCTGTGTCACCAGCCTGCAGAAAAGCAGGGTGGAGCAGGGTGTCCTTCAGGATCCTACAGGGAGATCCACCTGTGTACAACAGCTTCCCCAGTTTCTGCTGGGCTGGTTCCTAATGGCCACACAGTCCAAAGCCACAGCAGAGTAGGGAGTGGAGTGCTGGCCCCAGTGTTTCAAAGCTGCAGCTCTGCTCCCCTACATGCCAGGGTGTTCACTTACAATCCCCGAGGAATGCGAGGTGGTTCGGAGTCTGCGCAGGCGGGGAGAGTAAATCCAGTACCTCCCATCTGTGAACTGGTTCGCCCCAGGGCAAGTGAAGTGAGAAAGGAAACAGAGGAGAAAAGGATGATGTGAAAGAGAGGATGAAAGAGAAAGCAAAGAACAAATGGTTGGGCAACTCCAGGCCTGAAGGGATCAGCGGGCAGGAAAGCCGTGCGTGGGAAGAGCAGCACCCATGCCCTGCCAGTCTCTGCGGTCTGATTCCCTACTGGGTGAGCCGGAGGAGAAAGTCTTCCCCTTCCAGCACCACACTTCCACAGACCAGACCCTGGGACTTGACAAATCCTCCTCTGCACACAGCATCCCTTCACTGACCACCGCCCCTGGAGCACTCCTGCGAGAGAGTGGCTGCGGTCCAAGCCCTGCTGCGCTCCGGTGCAGCCTGACTTGAGCTCCAGCTCAGGTTGCCGAGAGCACCATGGGAACCCAAATCAGCTTTTCCCTTCATCCCAGCAGTGACAAACACTCCACAGCACACACAACACACATTTAATGCAAAACTCAAGGACTCAGATGAAGTATGAAATGCTGATGAGCAGTCAGTCATGCTCTGTGAGCACACTTTGTACAGATTTCCTCTGGATAGACAGGGGCCCCTCAAGTGAGGGGCCCAGGGACAGAGAGGAAGAGGAGCTGACCCTTGCTAGAAGACACTTGCCAGTGGAGCAGGCAGTTATCTGCAGGCAGCTTGCACGCAGCTGCCATCCACAGGCAAAGAAAGAGCAGCAGTGTTAGAGGGAGCTGTTGGCATTTGAACAGCATGCACCAAACAGAGCAGCTCTCAAAATGGAGCAGAGTCCTTCCAGCTCCCACAAGCCTCAGAGTGACTCGGCAACGAATGAGCAGCTCTGCTGCAGAGACACAAGCACAGGGAAAGGCAAACGTTGCCATTTTGGGGTTGGCCTGAAGGAGCTCATCACAAGGGCTCAGCTCATCTTCATCACCATATAACTGACAGCAACAAGGTGGAGCAGGGAGGAGCTGGGCATCTCTTTTAATGGAAAGGTTCTAGTGCCCAGGCATGGGATCTGACTTCTCAGCCCCTCAGCTCTGCTCTGGGAATCCATGGGGCTGGTACATGTTGCTAAAAAGTCTTCTCCAGTCTGCAGAAGCTGCTCAGACATTGCAAGAGGTAACTGAGGAAACACAGCACCAGGCTCCACGGCACTCTGCTGCCAACCAGCAACCACCTCACTTACTCCCTGTCTTGGCACTAGTTTTCCACTGCATCACCTAATGCATCTGCCTGCAGGGGAAGGAAAAGTCAGAGTTCACCAGAGCCCAAGGTCAGCCCCACTACAACCACCTCCCTTCTGGCACTACACTACTGTAGCAGGTTTGTGTTCAGGAAAGCAGCTGGGGGAGCCACTCAGCCACCCCTGCATTCCCCCAGGCTTGTCCTGGCAGTGGCCTAGATAAGCCCTTTGGTGCTTGGGAGTAGAACAGCACACCTATGGCTACATCTGCAGCAGAAGTGCCACCCATCTGAGCCCCAGGAGATGCTGTTTTGAGTCCTCTGAAGGTTAATCCAGCTCCCTGCATTCAAAAACCCATCCAGCATGGAGCTCAGCACGCAGACAGTGTGGGGCAGACACTGCCTGCAGCTGCACCTGATTGAAATCAAGGCTCTTACAGCCCTGTCCAACCTTTCCCACCACACCCCAGTGGGCCAGGCCAGGAAGGTATCTTACAAAGTATATGTCTGTGACTGGCACATCATCTTCATCTGAGGCCTGGCTGGCTGGTTCCGAGGCCTGGCTGGCTGTCTCCACCTCTACTGTAGCTGTGGACGTTGCAATGGCACAGGCTGAAGAAGCTGCCTCTCTAGAGGGGGGAAGAAATGACAAAGTCCAGTCAGTGGGTTCAGAAATAAAGCAAGCAGGGCTGTACTATTTGTTACAGAGGAGCTAAAGGTGCTCCACTGCTGTGCTCAGGCAGGCCAGGTCAGCAGTACCAGCAGTGTCTGCTGGAGCACCTGTGTCTTCAGGGAAGCTGGTGCCCCATGAGGTCAGCCTCCAGCACAAGTTGCCACAGACCACATGACACCAGGTAAGGCTCAGCAAAGCTGCCTGAGACACTCACTCTTTGTCATCTTCTGCAGGAGCTACGATCTCAACATCACACTTGGGCTCCAGCTCGACACTGATCTGCTGAAGCTCCTCCTCAATCCGCACCTCCTCGTGTGACCTGGAAACCAGAGACAGGCCAAGGGGCTCAGTCAGACAGTGGCTGTGCACAAAGCTCAATTTTAGGGCAGCCTGAATCAGTCCTGAGTCAGCTCAGCTTCTTGCACCAAAACCTCCCACAGCAGTGAGCTGTGCTGGTGCCCCTGCCTGCGGTGCCTGCTGCCAGCATCACTGAGCTCCTGGCACAGACTGAGCTGCTCATCTCAGCTCCAAGGGAGCCATCAGACCTCTCAGGATTGAGGATGTGGGTAACTGAAACTCCCAGGCAAAAGTCATTCCTGTCAGACTGCAGTGCTCAGACTAATGAGGTGGGAAAAGGGGACAAGAGAAAAGGGATTAATTAGCCAGTGCTGCAGAAAAGATGGGCAGAGGTAAATGTAATGCAGGAAGAAAGAGAATTAGTCTCCAGGGAAGACCTGCATCCAGAGCTAGCCTGGTCTGATCTATCAACTGCACAAGGGCCAAAGCCTCCAACCTCTTCCAAGACTCCCAGTGCACCAAAGGTGCTCAAGCACACACAAGGACTCACATGAGATTTATCTGTACGCTCAGGAGCTGCTGGTGACAATTTCCATTTAATACCTCATGCTCTCAGAGTAATTGCTTGCACTGGCAGGGCTGGCTCCACACTCCTCATGGAAAGGAGGAGCAGGAGCCTGCCAAGCTGAGGGCACAGGCTGGGGAAGGGTTCCTGGGCAGGGCTGTCCTGCTCTGCGTCGGCCCTGGGGAAGGAGCTGAAGCCAGCAGGTGGCACTCGGATCCAGCTCGCTGCTGCTTCCTCACAGGGGTGGATCTCAGAAACCCAGAGGGAATTTCCCAGCAGATTAGAATAATCAGAAGTGTGACACATTCTTAAGCAAATTGGATAAGGTCTTTTTCATTTCAGCTCAGGAATGTAAATTCAGGTTTTCATAACTGTTCTTGCACTGGCTTTCACCAGGGGATCACAGAGTGCTCTACAAATAGGCAGGTCCCTGGCTCCCCTGTAAAGGGCACCCTGAGGCACCAGCAGCAGCAATGAAGAAACCAGGCAAGAGCCCCAAAGGTGGTCACAGCTGTTTCTATCAGCAAATCTGTAACAGACAGACTTCTGTCCAAGAGGCTGAGCTCCCTGTGTAGTCCAGGGGCAGTTGCTTTGATTCACCTGACCTGTTTCTGGATGAGCAGCCACATCCTACAGCAACTGGCCCCAGCAGGCACCAAGGATGAAGTCACTGCACCTGCCAATAGGTTCCACCACTGTGGCCTGAGTTTAAGTCTCCAGTTTTGACAGGTCCAGCAGTTCCTCTGGCTATAGCACACCCTAGGATGGGGGTCTGATGTGTTTCAATGTCTGTGCCTATGACACTCAACAAGATGCCCCAGAAAGCCAGTGCAGAGTCAGCAGCCAACACAGGGTGCCCCCAGCACAGGCAGTGGAGTTGCTTTCACTGGTGCACAAGTAAGCAATGAGCACATGAGGGAAACTCTAAATGCAGCAGAGGAGTTTTGTTCTACCTTGCCCTTGGCTCCCCTCTCACTACAAGAGGGGAAAACCCCCTCAGAGAACACTGAAAGATCTTCCTCTGGGGACCAAGAGTGCTCAGTGCCTCACAAAGTCAGAGCCCTTCCCATGTGGCACAGGGCAGGGCTGCTCCTGCTTGGCTCTCGTGCTGGTTGGGTAGGTCACTGTGGACAGCTTGGCTGGACCCTTTCTGATCAAATATCAGGGCTAACAGTTACGATTCCTCACAAATCACTGAGGGATCTGCTGGTGAGGAAAGTTCTGTGTATGCAAAGGGGATGCAGCAGTCACAGGAAGCAGCAGACTGCATGGGGACGAAGGAGAGGTCTGTGTGCAGCAGCAGAGGAGCCAGGACTCACCTGCCATCCTGCCCCGAGGACTGTGTGCGCCTCCTGCAGGAAGAAACCAGAGTCTGAGAGGGATTGAAGGCACCAGTCCTGCACTGCTCCCAAGCCCAGCTGCCCATCCCATCAGCAAGATGCTCTACTTCACAGCTGACACTTCTCCCAGCAATAATTAATCTCATCAAAACTGTGTCTGCTTGCTCCCAGGAGAGATTTAATTAAAATTGGCCATTAGCATTCCCAGGCAGAGAGCAGCTGCTGAGATCTGCAGCACCAACAGGAGTGGCAGCAGCTGCTGGGCTCCAGTGGGAGCAGGGCTGGGTGCTGTCCTCACCTGTACCTGGGCTGCTCAGAGGTCTCTGAGGGAGATCGCTCGGGAACAGAGAGAGATGTGGACGACAGCGTGGTGGCTATGGAGGCTGTGGTAGCTTCCTCAAAGGACGGAGGAGTGCAGGGCAGCAGGTCTGGCCTGCCTGCTGGCCCCAAGATGGGGGAAGGAGAGATGCAGGAAGAAAAAGATGAGTAGGTCAAACACCAACACCTCACCTACAGCAGCTCTGGGTGAGGCTGTTCAACCTGCATGCCCTGGTCACTTCAAATCACAAACAGGTAAGAACACTGCAACAGGTTACCCAGGGAGGTGGTTGAGGCCCCATCCCTAGAGATATTCAAGGTGAGGCTCAACAGGGCTTTAAGCAACCTGATCTGGTGGAGGATGTCCCTGCTGATGGCAGTGGGGGTTGGATGGATGACCTTTGGAGGTCCCTTCCAACTCAGACCATTCTATGATTCTAAATTCATAAACGAAACAGCTTCTCCCAAGGTATCCTCCTCTGCAGGCAGCCAGTAAGCACCAGACAGATGCTGAAGGAAACATGCTGCCAATGAAGCCAGCCTACTGGTAACCCCAGCTGGATTAAAGGCTTGGATCACCAGAGATAAACAGCCCAGTGAATTAGGAGATGAATCCAGTGCTCACTGCTTTGGACAGGTATAAATCTAACCCCCATGCACTTGAGGAACCTGCCCTTCACCACTCCTCTGTAAATCCAGCCCAGGTGAAAGTGATGAAAAGGCAGCACAGAACCAGGCCACTGGTCTGGTTTACAATCTCCCAACTGTCCAAACACTGCCATCAGAGTCCTGCAGCTCCCAGCCCTCCTCCTTTTTGTTTTTTTAAATGGTGGAAAATTCACCTCTTGGATTGCTTTTGGGCTGTGCCTGCTGGTGTCAGCTGGCAGTGCAGCAAGTCACCATTTGTACTGCAGAACTATACAAAAAAGGGATTCTGTCTTCTTCAACGCAGAGATGTAGCTCCCCCAGCCAACTAACTGCTACTGCCATGACAAAACAACACACTCTTACCTTCTCCCCTGCCCTGGTTAAGTTTAGCACCTGCAAAGCACAGCAAGACAAGCAGTGAAGAGCTGCTCACCAAGGACAGCGGTCAGTGGGGCACAGCAGGGAACTTAACGAGGACAGGGGAGGATCCTAAGGAACTGCTAGGAAAGAGAGGATGTCCACACAGCTTTCAGCCACCAAACCAGGCCCTCACCTTCATCATCAAGCGTGGGGTAGCTCCTGGCTGCACGGAGGTCATACTGCGTGTCGTCCTTCTCGGAAGGGAGCTGGCTGGCAGAAAAGGCAGCCATGGGCCCAGCTGTCTTGACAGCTAGCAAGGCACTGCGCCCCTTCTTTGAGGGAGAGGACTTCAGAGCTGGGTGAGAAGAGTGAAAGAAGATGAAACTATCACCATCAACTACTGTCACACCAAAGGCTCTTTTTCCTTCACAGGGAGAGGCCTTTGCCCTCTGACACCCACACAGCTGCTCCACAAGTGCCACCTCCCACAGGCTGAGCCTGAGCCAGGCTGCAGGGAGAGCTCCTGGGTGGGAGTCTGAGCAGATGTCGTGGGTTAAGATGAATATTTGCTGTTGTTACTCAAAACCAGCCTCAAAATGAAAGTGCTGGCTGGAGCCAAGCATTATGGAGCTTGCAGTCAGATTGTAACATGAGGCTTCCCGTTCTGGTTGCTGCTTCTGGGTTCTGAGTTTTGGTTCCAGCTCTTCCACTGGGATGGCAGCGGGACAGGGAGGGATGGGGGAGCAACCTGACCTAGTGTGAGGTGTCCCTGCCCAGGGCAGGCAGGTTGGAATTGGATGATCACAGTATCACAGTATAACTAAGGTTGGAAGAGACCTTGAGGATCATCAAGTCCAACCTATCAACACAGACCCCATGACCAGACCATGGCACCAAGTGCCACGTCCAATCCCCTCTTGAACACCTCCAGGGACGGTGACTCCACCACCTCCCTGGGCAGCACATTCCAGTGACGAACAACTCACTCGGTGAAGAACTTTCTCCTCACCTCGAGTCTAAACCTCCCCAGGCACAGCTTGAGACTGTGTCCTCTTGTTCTGGTGCTGGTTGCCTGGGGAAGAGACCAAGCCCTTCCCGGCTACAACCTCCTTTCAGGTAGTTGTAGAGGGCAATGAGGTCTCCCCTGAGCCTTCTCTTCTCCAGGCTAAACAACCCCAGCTCCCTCAGCCTCTCCTCACAGGGCTGTGCTCAAGGCCTCTCCCCAGCCTTGTTGCCCTTCTCTGGACACGTTCAAGTGTTTCGATGTCCTTCTTAAACTGAGGGGCCCAGAACTGGACACAGTGCTCAAGGTGCAGCCTAACCAATGCAAGGGATCCTTGAGGTCCCTTCCAGTCCTGACAATTCTGTGACTCTATGAGCCTGAGGGCCTTGCAGCTCCCCAGCTTTGCTCTGTGTTACAGTGGAAGTCTGCTCAGACTCCAGCCCCGAACCTCTCTGAGTGGTGTGAAGCAGCAGGGCTGAGGCAGCCTGGGCTCCCAGCGCTGTGGGGCTGGGTACTCACAGGAGTTCTTTCGGAACACTGTGTTGGTCATGAATTTGAAGAATCTCTCTGCATAAAAGCTGGGTCTGTGTACTGACACCGTGTCCTGCAAAGGCAAGAAGCAACTGTTTCACTTTGAAACGCTCCCTCAGGGCAGAATTTCTCTAACCACCAAACGCAGTCTTTTTTATTCCGACATTTAGTGCTGATGGAGTCCTAAAATGGAAAAGCTTAAGTGAAATGATCTGATTAATGCTATAAATAAGCCTGAAGCATTGCCTTTGATTTGCCTGCACTTGGTGATACTCTTGCTGGAATTTGATAATGGATTTTGCTGATTTTAGCCCTTTGGAGGCTGCCTGCAGTTTTCAAACACTGCCTGATTGAACACAGGAAATTTCTCCTGGCTTTGTCAGCTGACATTCAAAGCACACCTGGGCACCCCTGCACACAAGACCAAGACCAGAACTCAGCCAAAGGTCTCCATTTGCACTTTTTGTTTAGAATAATAAAGCTGAAGCTGTCTCTGATGTTTTGACTGTGCTGCTGTGACCTGGCACCTACACATTTCACTTGCCTGACTATTTAAGGGCAATGCTGAAAAATGGTTTCCACATCCAAGGCTGCTCTTTCACAAACATGCACCTGGCTGCTGCAGGAGACAGGACAGCAGGGAAGCACTGGGATGGATTTATTACCAGACAGCTTCCTGGAGTGGAGACCCAGCCAGTCAGCAAGGAGAGCACAGGGCTCCGGCACACATACAAATGCAGGCATCTTGTGTGCAGCCCCTGGCATCACAGGAGGAGGAGAATGACAGATGGGAGCAGAGGAGGAAAGCTAAACATGTGAGGAGGTGGAGTGAGCAAGAAAACCTGACTGGGAATCAGTGGTGCTACACTGCTGTGGAGGCACAAGAGGCAAGAGCTCAGCCTTTCATCAGTTCAGGCACCACAGGCCAGGTAACCATCACCAACCAGCAGACACAGCCAAGGCAGGCAACCCTGCACGGGCCTGGACAGCTCCTGCCTCTGCAGGCACTCACCCCATCATGGACAAGGGCCTTCCAGGTATGTTCTAGCTTCTTGATGAACCTAATTCCACAGGGGAAAAGAAGAGAAAGAGAGATTCAGGCAGGTACTCTGCTCTGTGCTTTCCCAACCTGCACAGGAGTGATCACTGAGCTGCTGAGGATTCCTCCTTCCTCCACCAGAGGCTGGCTGAGCACACCAGCACCTCTGCCATCAGGTCAGGACTGCCTGGCAACCCTACAGGGAAGGAGGAGCTGGGCTGGAAGAGGAACTGAAAGCCACCTTCCATGGGTACATCCTGGACACAGAGATGGGAAACTTCTTTATGCTCAGCTTGTATCCTAGAGAGGTGGCCGAGTGCCAACAGCTGTTCTAAGGTCAAGACAGAAGTCCCAGCCCAGCGCACGCATCGACAGACAGCTTTATGCAGCCTGCATATTCATTACCAAACTCCTCAGAGAGGAGAAAACCTTCCTGCTTCCATTCAGCATTAAAATAGAAGTTAACACCCTTCAGGAACAGAGAAGTGCCAAGCTACCCACCGGTAGGACTGCAGGATGTCTATTATTCCTACGTGCAGCAGCAGACGCTCTCCTTTGCCGTTCACTGCTGGGATTCCTCCCATCCTGCAAGCAAAGCAAAACCTCACTCTCAAAGAAAACAGCTGAAATGCCCCCGAGATCTGCAGCAGGGTGGATGGCAGCTGCCCTTTGAGGGCTCTGATATGGTGGCCAGACAACACAAAACCTGCAGAGCTATTTGAGGCACAGCCATGGGAAGTCACCTCCTGACACAGGCCACTCAAACAAAGGTGTCCCCAGGGTCTGCCTGGATCATCAAACACCAACAGTCAGGTCAGGACCTGTCACATGGCATCAGCTCTGCCTGGCAGCAGCCAGAACCAGCACACAACAGAGGCATGCAGGTGTCAGGCAGGACACTGCAATTAGTGATGTCACTTGAAGGACTGGAAACACCAAAGCATTATGATGGCTCCACTGTGACTGATCCACCATCCAAACTGGAGCAGCTTGTTTCAGACAGCAATAAACAGCAAACACCACCATTTAATAGCAACCTTGGCCCACAAAAATCAACAAGACACCAGCCCAGAGCCACCTGCAGCCCAGGAGTCACAGACTGGGCACAGCACAGGACACGTTTTGGGCAAACACCCCCACCCCCACACCAGTTATCAGCTACACTGCTGTTCACTAACTGCACTGGGATGGCCTCAGGGCCCTGTCAGGGATTCCAAAGATGGAGTAATGGAGAACAACCTCCAAACTCCTAGGGTCAAGCTGATCCCTACTTGCACTCCAGTGGGTGAATACTGAGCTGGTTTCTCCTCCCCACAGCATGAGTGAATGTTTTGAGAATGTTACAGCAGCTGACAATCTACAGACCTGCCTAGGGAGAGAGACTGCTGTGAGGCTGGAGCCTTACAGGAACATTTCCCACCTTGGCTGCGCCCCTTCACCTCACTCTGTGTGCTGGCAGCAGCACCACACCCCCAGAAGACGCTTGCTCTGGCAGCTCATGTGGGCCTCACCAGGGATTCACTACTCCAGCCTCCACCTCTACCCCTCCAGCAGTGGAAGTGACCCAGGTTGGCACCTACGTGTCATCTGTGTCAATGGCCTCCCCGCGGGCAGCGCCCCCCTGGATGGACTCCATGGCTGTGGAGTAAAGAGCCTTTTGTGCCACCGGCCGCTTCTCGTCGGAGGTGCTGTGCGCTCCCTCGCACTGCCGCTCCCGCTCCTGCTGGTCTATGTTATGAACCCCAAGCAGGAGGCTGTAGTCCATGATTTTGAAACTTTCCAACACCTGCAGGTTAGGATTGAATTTAAGAGCAAAGACAAAAATCAGATCAGGCCAGCAGCTCATGGACAGCGCAGACCCCAAGGCATGGAGCAGCTGTCCACATTCCCACCCACAGCTCCTTCACCAGAGCCTGAATGTTCCTGTACCAACAGGAACCTCCGGGCTTGACTGCATAAAGTTTGACCATCTTACAAACAACCCAAAGGGCTGAAGGCTTGCAAGTGACACTTTTGCACCACAACAGTGAAGGCCACAAGGATGATCAGAGGGCTGGAGCACCTCTCCTATGAGGACAGACTGAAGGAGTTGGGGCTGTTCAGTCTGCAGAAGAGAAGGCTCCGAGGTGACCTCATTGTGGCCTTCCAGTATCTGAAGGGGGCCTACAGGAAGGCTGGGGAAGGACTTCTCAGGATCTCAGGTAGTGATAGGACTAGGGGGAATGGAATGAGGCTGGAGGTGGGGAGATTCAGGCTAGATGTGAGGAGGAGGTTCTTCACCATGAGAGTGGTGAAACCCTTGAATGGATTGTCCAGGGAGGTGGTCGAGGCCCCGTCCCTGGAGATGTTTAAGCCCAGGCTGGATGAGGCTCTGGCCAGCCTGATCTAGTGTGGGGTGTCCCTGCCCATGGCAGGGGGGTTGGAACTAGATGATCTTTGTGGTCCCTTCCAACCCTGAATGATGCTATGATCTGCTGCATGCTGCGTAGGAACAATGCTTTCAGTCCTAGAGCCCAGGCAGAGACTGCCACAGTTTGATGTATTGGGCAGAGGAACGCAGTGCCGGTGCTCAGAGGCTGGCATAAGAGCCAACGTCATTGCTTTGTTTGCAGGGAAAAGGGCAGCAGAAGGGACTTAACCTGCTTTGGGGTTAGCAGATTAGCAAGGCTCCTAATCATTTGCTCTTCCTCACGCTCAAGAGCCAGAGAGCTTCATTAACTTGCTCCCCAGGCTGTCCCCTCCTTACCAGACAGTCTCGTTGCAGGGTTTTCACCAAGGCGCTGAAGGTGTCTGCGTCCAACATGAGGCCCTCGGGCATGTCTTGGATGAAGTCTAGGTCCTTGTACGTGGGGCTGGACTTTTCTTTTTCCTTCTTGGATGCTCTGCGTTTGTAGGTGGAGCCTTTCAGGTCAAACTTCAGGTGCATTTTCACCACCCGTGGCAGGATGTTGTTCATCACCACCACGCGGATGTTTTTGCCCCCTGACTGCACACAGTACAGGCCGTAGAACTTGGGCAGTAGCGTCCGGGGGTTCTGGTTCAGGTTCTGCAGCAGGGTTGGAAAACATCATGAGGAAAGGGTCACTGTGGCAGGAGACTCCTGCTGCGTCCAAAACACAGCATAGCGACAGAGCTTGGAGCAGGGGTCCTGCAGGGACGTGAGGAACAAGTTCTGCACCACGAGAGTGGTGGAACGCTGGAACAGATTGCCCAGGGAGGTGGTTGGGGACCCATCCCTGGAGATATTCAAGGTGAGGCTGGACAGAGCTCTGGGCAACCTGATCTAGTTGAGGATGTCACTGATGATGGCAGAGGGGTTGGACTGGATGACCTTTGGAGGTCCCTTCCTGCCAAGACCACTCTGTGATTCACCTGGAGGCTTTCTGAACCAGAGCTCACATTCGACAAGATTGAATTTCTGTGGGTTTAGGACCTGAAAACCCCACAATGCCTGCAGCATAGGGAATGAGATGTTCAGCACTCTCTGGGCAAATAACCAAGTCTGGAAGTTCCCTGCTTTCCCCATCAACTGCAGCTAAAAAAGGGAAACCAGGCTGGAAGAGAAATAAACACAGTAAGTGGGAACTTCAAGTTTAAAAATAACAGCTGCCTTCAGCTCTTCAGCAGTGTCAGGAATCAAGAGTCCTGCCCTGGCCCAGCATAAACAAGGGCCAGGGGATGTTTTAAACAAAACAACACACATTTTCTCTTCCTTTTGCAGAGCTGCTTTATGAAAGGCAGTTGGCCAGAGAGCAGAGATATCCTGCCCTGCTGTCATGTCCTGTTTTAGGCAGTGGTGTGATCAGGAAAGACACAAGAGGCAAGATTTGCTTGTTCAGCTGTGGGAAGCAAGCAGAACATCTCTGCATGCTACAAAAGGACAGGCCTGACAGGTTCTGACAGACTGCAGAGGCACAACTGCATTGAATTTCATGCTCCTCCTCATCTCACCTAACTGGGCACACAGGTGAGCCCTCTGAGGGCCTGCTCAGCATGGTGCAAGCTCTGAGCAACAGAAGAAGGAAGACTGAACACAAACAGCACTTGCCCAGCTCTGAAGCAACGCAGGATGAAACCATGCTGCCTGCTTTCTAGGGACTCCTTTCACACCAGATGGGCTTCCCCAGGACAGCAGAGAGACCCAACACAGCAACCCATAAACTGCAATGCTACAAGCAACACCTGAGTCTGTACCAGACAGGTAAGTTCAGCTTAATTCCCTGCACTGAATGCCAAGCAGGGCAAGGGAGCAACTCCATTCCCATTCCAGACCCTTCACCTGATGCTTTCCAAGAAAGTGCCTCTTGTCCAGGGACAGGACTGTCCCTTGCAAAAGCAGCTGGCTGCCAGTCAGACACACCCCAGGACCCTGACTCCCTGTGACAAATTTTCCCCAGCAAACAGAGCCAGGTAAATGTTTTGATAAAAGCAAAGCATGGTCACAGACATCAACCCTGCAGCAGTGTGCAGGGCACCAGGGCACACTACCACTGCCTGCCATCACCTGCTGAGCAGGTGGTTCTAACTGAACTTCAGAGCCCTCAGCCCACACTCCAGAACATCAGGGCTGGTTCTCATTCCATACTTGGCACCACATGCAAGCCCACTGGGTCTCAGCCTTGTTGCCTTGCTAGCCCTGAGGTTCAGGCAGCAACCACCTGCGGCAGAGCAGGTGTGCAGAGCTGGTTGGCACCACACCAGTCCTGAGCCTGGCACTGCAGCCAGTGGGAGCCAGGACAACCAGCAGCTGCCCTCAGCTCTTCTAAATGGCAGAGATGAGAGATATCCAAGGATAGAATGTCTTGCCTCACAAAATGAAGGAGGTTGTATTATTGCAACCAACAGGCAGCCCCAAAACTGGGCTGAGGCAGATGCGTGGTGCCAAGTGAAGAGTGAACAAGTGCTGGGAAAAGGACACACAGAAATACACACCTGGGAAGCCACTTTCAGGCCAGAACATGCCTGCAAGCTATGGAACAGTTACCTGCCTCAAGTTTACCCACAGAATCTGGAAGCAATTGGCCAACTTTGTGCTTCTGGGACAGGCTTTACAACACCTTTAGCAGTGGTGCTGGCACGGGGCAGGCACACTGCTGTGGGTTGGGATGTCTTACCCATAGAGAAAGGTCCTCCAGCAGGACCAGACAGCCCAGTGGGTGGACACTGGACAAATGTAATCTTTTATGTCACTCCCATCAGCCTGCATCTCCCTTGCATATATAAGCTGGCTGCATAGTCAGCTTCTCCCCCTCTCCAGCTCCTGCTGGGAACTGCATTTCTTGCCTGGTATTCCAGGGGAGGCCTTTGAGCAGCACTGGCTAATTTTTACTGAGCCACTGAGGCCTGAGCAGGCAGGCATGGGGGGGACATTGAGGTTTGGTGTTTGGCTTTGGCTGGGGGGAAGGCTTTGGAAAGTGTTGGGCTAGTGAGGCCTTGGTGAAGCCCACGCTGGAGAGAACTGGGCCAAGGAAGAAGATGAATTTGTGTATTTTGTATGTTTTTGTGCTGCTGTATGTAGTTGTGAACAGCATTTCCATTTAACTTCCCCATTCTGTGTGTGGAATGGTTTTATTTTACTCCTTTGAGGAGGGGTGAAATAGCTTCTGAGTGCTCCAGCCTGAGACACTGACACAAGAAGCCCAGATGGAGGCCATGCCCTGTGCGATGTTTCAGACAGAATGGCTGCCATGACAAGCCCAGGTTGAGTCCAAGGTGCTGGGTGATACTCACCATGTAGTAGCCAGGCAGGAGCTTCTGCAGGAATTCAGCCTCCTTGTGCATCACAGTTTTTATGATGAATTCATCATCGCTGGTGACATAGAACAGGGAGCCGCTGGCACCGGGGTTGGACAGCTCTATCAGGGGCTCGTTACACAGAGAGTACTAGGGAGGAAAAGAAAGAGAGAGATGATGGCTTTAGCCCCCACTTATTGCACACCAAGTCCTGCACCCTTGAGGGCTTTCTCCCTGTGAGATTAAGGAGTAGCAAAGCTTAAGCAAGAACTATTTCCATTATAGGTTAGGTCTAAGCAGCAAAGTGACTCACAATTAGAGACCAAGGTTACAGTTCAGAGCATCCCAACTGCTCAGAGTGGAGTTAATCATCTGTTTGCAGTAAGATCCAGGCTTCATAATGACATCTTATCATTCCCCATTGTGTGTGCACCACATTTAGGCTTCTTTCAGCACATTACCACAAGAGCAGATGGAAAGAGACAATTTTAAGAGACGTGACAGCCTGCTCAGGGTACCACAAATCAGCAGGCTGGAGGGAACACAATGCACTGGCTGTTCCCAGCAGGCTCCTCTGGCCTTGTGCTCCCCTGTTACAGAGGATTTCTGCAGTCACATCTCACCTGTGTTTCCACACAGGAAAAGTACCAGACCAGGTGTCCAGACAAGGAGAGGGCTGGGCACTGCGTGAGCATGGCAAGGGCACCGCACTGGGAGCTGAACTGGGAGGGCGTTTCAAGACCTCAGTGTGCAAACAGCAAGTCCTCAAAGCAGGACATGCCTGACTGCAGGGGAGAAGGAAGAAAGCTCAAGCTGGGATGTGCACTGAGCAGCTGCACATCAGCCCAAGGGAGCTGCCTAGCTTGGGTGGGCTCAGGGCAGCACCATGGCAGAGCTACCCCAGCAAGAGGCAAGCTGGGTAGGGGGAGGTGAGGTGTGCGAGGGACAATCAGCAATACATTAAATGCTCATCATGATGTACTGCAGACAGCTTTCAGCCCTGCACAGATTAAT
Organism: Melanerpes formicivorus; assembly: GCF_026170545.1. Lineage (NCBI taxonomy): Eukaryota > Metazoa > Chordata > Aves > Piciformes > Picidae > Melanerpes > Melanerpes formicivorus. The sequence continues at coordinate 2,598,630 of NW_027142386.1, read as the reverse complement.
GATCCAAGACATTATCAAGTTAATTATCTCATGCATAATTAAAGGCATTTGCTGCTGTGGCAGGCAAGAGAGAAGCAGGGGAAGCAGAAGCAACAAATCAGAGCTGTGACCTTTGCAATGAAGCCAGGCTCTGCCTCACCCAGGGCCTGAACCACTCATCAAACCAGACAGCACTCTTTTGGGTGGCACAGATGGGGATCACTGCCACTGTCAAGCTGTGCACTGGTACACACTGGTTTCTGCTGGTAGGTGTTCAGCTACAGTTACCCCTGTCTGCAGCTTTGATCACAAAAAAAAAAGAGGACTTTTAAAGAGGGGGGAAGGCATGCACTCATTTGGATGTTTTCCCTTTCCCTGGTTCAACAGATGTCATTTTCTGAAGAGCAGGATGTCACATACATGCAAAGGACCAAATTCAACTCCAATTTGCTTCAAGCCCCAACAGGCTGCACTACTGGGTGCTCTCTGAGCACAACAAGCTGTACTATGTTCTGTCTTTGCAAGGTGATGAAAATAACTGCACTCACACATCTCCCAGGAGAGCACACAGGGCAAAACTCTCATCCTCAGAGACCCAGGGGACATTACAGGGTTGCACACAGCAGGACACAACTCCTTTTGCTTATCAACACAGTAAGCTATTGTCACTAGAGAGGGAACCCCACTGCATCACTTACACAGCACATACTGCATGCAGACCTTGTTCTTTCCTTCCAGTGTAAGCTAGCAGCTGCCTTGCAGCAAAGGAGGACTTAGGCTGAGTGGTGCTGGTCTTGCTTGGACCATCATAGAATCACAGAATGGTCTGGGTTGTGAGGGACCTCTAAAGCTCATCCAGTCCAATCCCCTCTGCAGTCAGCAGGGACATTCTCCACTAGATCAGGTTGCCCAGAGCCCTGTCCAGCCTCACCCTAAATATCCCCAGGAATGGGGCCTCAACCACCTCCCTGGGCAACCTGTTCCAGTGTTCCATCACTCTCATGGTGCAGAACTTGTTCCTAACACCTAACCTAGATCTGCTCTGCTCTAGTTTGAAGGCATTACCCCTGGTCCTGTCACTGCAGGCCCTTGCAAACAGTCCCTCTGCAGCCCTCTTGTAGCCTCCTTCAGGTACTGGAAGTCTGCTCAAAGTCTCCCCAGAGCCTTCTCTTCTCCAGGCTGAACACCTTCAGCTCCCTCAGCCTGCCCTCATAGCAGAGCTGCTCCAACCCCATGATCATTTTCATCACCCTCCCCTGGACCTGCTCCATCACTGGTTAGTAGGTCAGGAGAGGTTCTCCTCCCCTCTACTCTGCCCTGGTGAGGCCACATCTGGAACATTGTGTCCAGTTCTGGGTGAATAGACCAGACCAGGTTGGAAAAGACCTTTGAGATCATCAAGTCCAACCTATCATCCAACACTATCTAAAACACTAGATCATGAAGGACCTCAGGGAACTGCTTGAAAGAGTCCGTCCCAGAGCCACAGAGCTGCTGGAGGCTGTGGAACATCTCCCTGTGAGGCCAGGCTGAGGGAGCTGGGGCTTGAAGCAGATGAGCCTTAGGGCTGCCCTCATTGCTGGTGATAAAGATGCACAGGGACAGAGGCAGGCTCTGCTCAGGGATGTCCAAGGACAGGCCAAGGGGCACTGGGGGCAAGCTGGAACAGAGGAGGTGCCCTGGGAACAGAAGGGAAAACTTTTTCCCTGTGAGGGTGCCACAGCTCTGGGGCAGGCTGCCCAGAGAGGTTGTGGAGTCTCCTCTGGAGACTTTCAAGACCCACCTGGATGTGTTTCCTGTGTGACCTGCTCTGGGTGATCCTACTCTGGCAGGGAGTTGGACTGGATGATCTTTCAAGGGCCCCTCCAAGCCCTAACATTCTGTGATGCTGTGACCAGCAGATCTCCAAAATCCCCAGTCTCTAATCCCTGTTTGCACTCTTTGCCGGGACCGGAACCACTCCTTAACTATCTTCTGCTTCTTTTGGGCAAGAACTGCTGACAGCCCTGATTTAGAGGCAAACTTTGAGTCTTATTCTACAGCACCTCACCCAATGGAGGGGAGAGAGAAGCCCAAAGCCACAGCCATACCAAATAATCATCTGGACGAATCCCGAAGAGCTCTCGGAAGTAGCGGAACGCCACGGGAGCGTAGGTCTTGAACCTGAAGTCGGCGTAGTGGTGAGCTGGGGTGAGATTGCTTCCTTCACTGCACAGAACAGACATGAAGTGAGCAGGGCCTCCCTGCTACCAGCCACCAGATAAGTTGAGTCTTGCAAAAAGGCATTTTGGGAACTTTATCATAGTATCATACAGGGTTGGAAGGGACCACAAGGATCATCTAGTTCCAACCCCCCTGCCATGGGCAGGGACACCCCACACTAGATCAGCCTGGCCAGAGCCTCATCCAGCCTGGTCTCAAACACCTCCAGGGATGGCACCCCAACCACCTCCCTGGAAAACCCATTCCAGGGTCTCACCACTCTCATGGTGAAGAACCTTCTCCTCACATCTAGCCTGAATCTCCCCACCTCCAGCTTCATTCCATTCCCCCTAGTCCTATCACTACCTGAGATCCTGAGAAGTCCTTCCCCAGCCTTCCTGTAGGCCCCCTTCAGATACTGGAAGGCCACAATTAGGTCACCTCGGAGCCTTCTCACCAAGAAACAACTTTCTCTTCCGTGGCTGCACAGCAGGGCTCTAAGTGAGCCATCAAAACCTCTTTCCAGAG